>NC_137616.1:10857216-10872216 GCF_963280865.1 Gymnoscopelus braueri | reverse complement strand
CAAAATGTAAACAAATAAAATATTAGTTAGTTTATTTTTTATATCTAAGCTACAATATGAAATTGCCACATTATTATTGTGCTTCTCTCTCTTTTATAGATTCGCGCAGAAAAACCTTTATTTTCTTCAAATCCAGAATTGGATAACTTGGTAAGTGTTCTTTTTGAGTTGTTGTCATCGCATTATTTTTTATTATGTAGACTTTATGGTATAAAATATATATTTTGGGGTTTTGTTTTTGTCTGTGATTTTGCATAATAATGCCATACTCGGCAGAGACAGGGGGGGGACTTAAAATGTAGCCCGTTTTGGCCTCTCTGCGGCGGGATGCGACATGCACACTTTGCCCGGGGCATAGCCTAATCCCCACAAAGCAGGCTCCAATTCTGAGAATGTCCACATTCAAATAAGAAAAGTGTAATTATCTATATCACGCTGATAAATCAAATCTATGGGACATTTCGTCATTATTAAATTTGTGATTGAGGGGCAAATTAATTTCCGACTGACATCTTATCTCCTCTCTTTTTCAGATGATTCAAGCTATTCAAGTCCTACGATTTCATCTACTGGAATTAGAAAAGGTAAATATGATTTAAAACAAATACAACCGTATAGGCCTATTAGCCAGTTAATTATATATTTTATTGGTGGCACTTTGTAAATCTCCGACCAATCATTCCTGTGACATTTATTGCTGCAGGCTATAAACTTTAATAGATTTATAAACTTACATTTATATAGGCCTACTTAACTTGTTCATGGTCGGGCCGTGAATCACAGCTTTATGCCAGTGGTTCTCAAACTTTTTCATGTCAAGGACCCCCAAATTGACACTTATTAGCCCGCGGACCCCCATTTGAAAAGATATTCCAGGGACCCGCATAAGAGAAGATTTTTACGGTTCTAGCAGTGATTCTCAACCATTAAAATTTCAGGGACCCCCAGTTTGACATGCATTAGGCTACGGACCCCCATGTAATGGCATTTATATCTCCAAGACCCCAATTTATATTCAATCAGTGTTAATTTAACTCAGAGAGTGTACACATGTAACTAAATGGACCCTGACGGGTCCATTTGGTGACGGGTCCATTTGGTTACATGTGTACACTCTCTGAGTTACGGACCCACAAGGGTCCGTCCATTTGGTTCCTAACTACCTATCATCTAGCTGGAACTCCGTCAAGGACCCCTGGGGGTCCCCGGTCCCCACTTTGAGAACCGCTCATTGGCTTACGGTATACTATACATGAATGTTTCTCAGGTGCACGAGCTCTGCGACAACTTCTGCCATCGATATATCAGCTGTTTGAAAGGCAAGATGCCCATCGATCTGGTCATAGACGATGACCGATCTGGCGGCAAGTCAGACTTCGACGACCTTTCCGGGTCTTCCACGAACATCGCAGAACACGTGAGTAGCCTGTTGTTGTCAGTGTTATGACCGATGGAAATAAACGAACTGAGACAATCATACTTATATCATAGCCTATGAGTCTGACTCTGACAGCGAGTTACTCGAATGTCACTTTTTCTTTAGGTCTGTATCTTGGTTTGATCAGGCGATAGGTTTTTATTTAGGCCTAATTAAAACAATAGGAAAATGAATTGGGGGAAGTGCTTATATAACGTTTGTAGCCTATAGCCAGGCCTACACCAGAGAAATTTGGAAAACAGGCCTATAGAACGCAGGTAACATCAACCGTCTTTTAGTTTTATAGTGCAGTGGCTCTCAACCTTTTCAACCCCCCAAAATAATCATATCCCCCCCCCCCCCACACACACACACACACACACACACACACACACACACACACACCCTGATTCCACAGATAAATATAGTGAAAATAGACGATCTACAAGCTCAAGGCGTTGTGAGCTTGTAGTTAAGCTATTTTCACAATTTTTGCCTCTTTCATATTTGACAATTTGGCCAATGTTTGACCAGTTTTTATAGTATAGTTTTATGATGTAGTAATGCATTTTTTTCATTCTTTTTTTTTATTAGGTATTAAAAAGGTCTTAAAAGTCCTTAAATTCAATTGTCACTTTACTGTCATCCCCCTCAAAAAAAAAAATGAAAATAAAAATCATGTGGGGTGTCCCGACCCACAGGTTGAGAACCACTGTATTAGTGCACCTGCAGAGGCTTTGCAAGGGCCTGTCTCGTAAATCTTGTCGTGGGTTTTATTATTCCGTATGTCTGTGTAGGCCTATATCCTACAGTAGCTGCGTATATTCTACCCACCATCAGCCATAGGCTACTTTGTTTTCTCAATCCCCTTACAAAAGTAACTATAGAGGCTTAATTGTGTTGTGGAGCGACTATTAAAATCCTAACTCTAGCATAATGAGGAATTCTGCCCTGCATGGAAATAGCCCACGTGACCCCCGTGGTCACGTGCATACAATTTCCATATTTAATTTCATTTTATAGCGGGCAGTGCGCGCTCGTACAAAAACAAATGATACATCATTAGTCTAGCCAAATCAGTAGGCTTGCAAAAGTCTGGTGAAAGTTTGGTGAAAGTCCATTATTGATTTATGGCGACATGTTGGTGTTGTAGCCTCAGGCTAATTGTGTTTGCTGTTTGATGGCTGGTGTGTCTTGCTGAGAGCCTGCGTGGACCACCGTATGAGACCCTTCATTAGGCGCTATGTTGGCTCTTTGTTTGAGAACAATCAAAAGATGGGCACCTCAGTATTGTATAAATTATATTTTATATGGAAAAAATACACAGAAGAATATTTCGACCTATGGTAAATAGTTTGTGTGGAATTCTCCATCATTGATAGGCATTGTAAAGTTTTCAAGTGTGAAGGCGATGATGGCAATGAACATGACAGACATAGTGATGGTGGTAGTGATGATGATGATCTCAATGATCTTGAGGATGGTGATGATGATGATGATGATGATGATGATGATAGGGAAGATTGTGTTGAGGATGAGGTTGGGGACAAACAATATAATAGACGTTATGATGATGATGATGATGATGAAAAGGAAGAAGTTATGATTCATCTAGGTGTAAAGTGCAGCTGCAGCTGTCATCGTTGTGTTTGGCCTGTTTGTATACTTTGTTGTTGTATGACGGCATCTCACGGCAAAAATAGCTGATCTAAGGCTTGTGGAGCGACTATTTTCTGCGAGCCAGAGTATAAAATTAAGCTCTCTATGAGGATGATTAATTTCAGTGATGTGGGCTTGGTGTGTCAGGGCCTTAAAGTGCAGCTGCAGCTGTCACTGTTGTGTTTGACTCAACTGTTAAGCCAATAGGATTATTATTGCTTGTAAGGAGGGAGTCTTTGTCTGCTCCTTACACCCTGCTGTGTCTTTTACATTACGCTCTTCCTTTTTTCTGCACCTCCACTCATTAACAAAGTAGCAAATTGAGATGCTGATTCATTGTTGCAGTGCAGAAGTGTGAGGGTGGGTTATGTAAATATTAATACAATGAGCCGCTGTCCATTTGGCAAGCCAGAACTCATAGAATGGTTGTTGAACTGTTGAACTGTCAACTGTTGTTGTGTTGTTGTTTGTTCCCAAATAAGCTGTTAGAAAAAAGACACAGTTACAAAGGGCTTCTTAAAACACAGTTATATGAGAACCGTTATTTTAGAAAACGTATAGAACCACATTAGAATCTGGTAAACTAAACTTTCAAAATATATTTCCCAATTACAAAACACATTTGGTATGTAGACTAGGCCTATGTGAGCCTTAGAAATAGCAAGAGAAAATAGCAGACCTACAAGCTCACAATAGCAGAATGAATCAGGCTTTAGTTTAAAGCAGCACTATGTAACATTTCTCTTCTATGCCGGATTTGAACCCGTTTTTTGTGCTGACATGTTTACCATTGAGCTAATAGAGCCTGCCTGCTTGTTCAGGGGATAAATTTAATCTTGACCATCAGTTAAAAAATCGTGTCAGATCCTGTGTAATGGTGACCTTCGACACCATCTAAATGTCTCAATAGCAGAGCAGGGAGACAAAATACAGCCACCCCAATTAAGTTATATTGTATTAATTCTCTCTCCTGTGGGTACGGAGGGAGGGATTTTATTAATTAAAAAAAGTTACATAGTGCTGCTTTAACTCATTATGGACCTCATGGGTCAATTTCGAGTTAAAAATAACACTCCATTGTGCTGTGTGCTGGTTCTCCTGTGATGCTTTCCTCCTATACCTGCTGTGGATGCACAGCACTCTGCAGGGTACAAAGACATGAACGTTAGCGGCTGGCTGCATGTGCAATAGGATTTGGATGTATAGCTCAGTGATTCTCAACCCTTTTCATTTCAAGGACCCCCATTTTTATATAGCCCATGGACCCCCCCATTTGATGCTATTTTTTATCTTTGGGTTACCAATCTACACGCTGAAATCCTCAGTGTTAATTTAACTCTGAGAGCGTACAAATGGAACCGAATAGAATATGAGGGCATTTGGTTCCATTTGTATACTCTCAGAGTTTCAGGCCTAGTATGGGTCCATTTGGTTCCTAACCATCAATCATTTAGTTGGAACCCCCTCAAGGACCCCCTGGGGGTCCCTGGACCATGACAACCAGTGTACTATAGGTGATGGGGTTGTGGGGTCTAACGGCGGGTTAACAGTGACGACTGCGAAGAGTCTTGTTTTATGTAGTAGACAAGAGTGTCTCCCATAGTTCAAATTCAATTCCTATGCCGACCTCTCAATGAAGCACACATCCCAATTATGTTGAGAGAAAATAATTTCTTTGTAAAGTATTTTCTTGTTTGTCTCTTTTTTATGAACGATGATATACTGTATTATGCCCTCATTCATGGTCTTGGATGTTATCACAGCATGGTTGGTCTACTCTAGTTGGTTATTGACCATTCTCTAAGTACAAAGTCAGAGATTCGATACCAACAACTTATGTCCATCAGCAGTTACACGTCCACTAAAGTTTCCTTGAGTGAGACTCAGTCCTTGTACATTGCTCCATATCTGCAAACTGTCAGCTAAATATATAAAAGTAACTGTAACAACACAATATTGCCCCATAATGTGCGTTTTCCCTCCATAACAAAGTCTAGCTTCTTAAGCTGAATGAATTATACTCCATTGCACGTCAGTGTTGCTTGCCGAAAACAACTGATGTTTTAGGCAAGGGACACTGTTGTTCTGTGGAATATAAATGAGACTTTATGGTCATCCCCTGTTGTATGGTACAGTAATTGGAACTCTAAATTGTTAATAGTGAATCTAGCACCTAGGTAATGGTCCTCTTGCTGTGCCATTATAACATACCCCAGAGCTTAGAGTAATAAGAGCCGCTTTGATTTGATGGCACCCAAGGCATTCCCTTTTATTTAGGCTATTTGCTTTGTTATTGGAAATACGTGTTGTGCACATTTGAATAGCCATCGTTCCTTGGTGGTCTGCTGCAGCAGCGCCTGCATGTAATTTTAGTGATCCACAAATTAAAGCTTATTCCACTTTCATATAAAGAGCATCAGCTAAATGCCTGTATAATGTTAGTAACCTAAGTCATTTTCTCAATTTCTTCACCTCCCCAACACAAAATCTCCCATCTAGACCCACACAAATACAGTATACAGTGTCGACGATACACGTACATTCCAGGTAATTGGATTCTAACAGATGGGGCGTAGGGTAATAAGACCTTCATTAGCTTGATAAACGCGGAAACACATGGCACCCCCTTGAATAGCCGTGCACCGTGCACACAGAGAAGTTGTAATTACTGTGCGCCTGGCTGAAGAAAAGGAGGGACTGTGGTCGAGAGGCCTCCATTCACACTGTGCCATTGTCCCCTGTGCTTATTCCTGTCATTTGCCGAGCTCTTCATTTGATGAC
The DNA here is from genome assembly GCF_963280865.1 of Gymnoscopelus braueri. NCBI lineage: Eukaryota > Metazoa > Chordata > Actinopteri > Myctophiformes > Myctophidae > Gymnoscopelus > Gymnoscopelus braueri. The sequence goes on along the minus strand of NC_137616.1, from coordinate 10,866,359 downwards.
CATACGGCAAACAGCTGACGCAGGAGAGCTTGAAGAGGGAGAGATGCTTGTTTGGCTTGGGGCTTATGGCCGTTTGAGTGCCCTGGCACGATGGTGGTACCGATATATAGGGAGGGATGTCCACAGTTTTTGGTCACAGAACAGGACAGGACATCGGAGGGTTCACACATAGCTTCTAAATCAGAACTGGACTTTGGCTTATCAAGCTTTAGCAACGCTAAACTGCACTCTTTGAGTATTATTGGTTTAAAGCTCTTCCTCAGAGAAAATGGTAATGGTGCTTTTTGTCTGTTGTTTGTTAAATTATTCTTTTTTGATATCCCTCTCATGTTGTTACTATGTTCATCATATTTACCGTGTCCTGATTTATACTTGTTTGTGGCTTTATGAAACCGTACAATGCATCTCTGTATGGTTTTATAACATCTATTATTGACTGTTGCTCATCTATTTTCACTACTCTCTCTTTCCCTCTAACTCGTTCCTTTCTCTTCTCTTCTCTTCTCTTCTCTTCTCTTCTCTTCTCTTCTCTTCTCTTCTCTTCTCTTCTCTTCTCTTCTCTTCTCTTCTCTTCTCTTCTCTTCTCTTCTCTTCTCTTCTCCTTCATTTCTCTTTCCTCTCCTCTCCTCTGCCACCCTCTCTCTCTTCCTCTCACCTTCTCTTCCACTCTTGTTTCCTGTATCTGGTATCTCCTGGTGTGTGCGGACCTCTCCCTGACCCCTAACCTCTGACCTCCCCCCTCTCTCTCTCTCCCTCTCTCTCTCTCTCCCACAGAACCCTGCTTCCTGGCGGGATATGGATGACACTCACTCCACGCCCTCCGTGGGCACCCCGGGACCGTCCAGTGGGGGACACGTCTCCCAGAGTGGAGACAACAGCAGTGAACTCGGTAAGAGTGAAAAGAGAGACAAAACCCCACTGTACCTCCTGTGTTCTCCCTCCTTCCATATCAAAGGTCTGACTTATGAGTGAACCCCCTCGCCACGGCAAAGAGCCATGCCAGGGTTTTTCTTAATCTCCGGGACCCCAATCTACACATTGTTAGATTTAACTATGAGTGTACAAATGGAACCAAATGGAAAAGCAAGGCTCTAATTTGGTTTCATTTGTACACTGAGTTACAAATGAAAGTTACAGACCCGTAAGGGTCCATTTGGTTCCTAACTATCAATCATTTAGCTGGAGACCCCCTGGAACCCCCCTAAGGACCCCTGGAGGTCCCCCCGGACCTCACATTGAGAACCTGCTGCCTCCTCCCATATCAAAGGTTTGACTTATGAGTGACCTTTTTCTCCAAGGCAAAGAGAGGCATGCCTGGGGGTTTGTAGGGGGGGCCTTTCTTTTTTCTTCAGGAAAGTCATGCAGTTATCTCACCTGATAGTTTATCTTGCAGTAATTATACTGATTAAGAAGGTAATCTAAGGTCTGGTTAAGGAACCATTGAGAGTAGCTCCTCAAGGCATTGCCTCGCAAGATAAATAAATACCTGAAGACCTGACCTGCCGGTGTTGAGGAGAAACGTTGTAAGGAATCTAGCATACAATCTTTATTTCCCTGCTACAATGACATCTGTGTACTTCTTTTTTAAATAATGAGCCTTAAGCCCAATAGCCTTGTAGGTCTGTCAAGGCAAAAAGTACCATGCGAACATTCAGTTCAAATAAGAAGAAAAAAAGAAGAAATCTCAACATTGCATTTACGTGGCTTTGACTGTAGTAGGAGCTCATGGTTTTATAGTGGGCATTCAGATTAGTAACATTGGCTTTACATTTGAGGTTCTTTGGTGACAGGTCAGTTAAAGGTAATTAAGAGATTTTGTGTGAGTTCATTGAAGTTGGCCTGATTGGTCAGTTATCAGTATCAGCTGCTGCTTTGTTTCTGTGATTGGGGCCTGGCCCATGGCTTTGTGTGCTGTCCCCATGTGTTGTCCCTGCAGGTTAAATGTGATTTCTGATGTGCTAATTGGAGCCTGTGAGGGTTTTATGACTTGTTTTTGTTTTTCTGTGCTATGAACCGCAGTAAAAATAGAATGGACTTTAAAGCAACTTTCCACCCTCAGCCCATCAGGCATCAATGGCCGGGGCGCTGGCGAGAACAATAGGAGGATGCTTTTTGCAAGACAAGAGAATCTCGATGGAGGGATTAAGGGCAACAGTCAGAAAGAGATCAAGACACAGCTCTTTTGCTTTGATTTTAACATTGTGTTTTTTCAAAGATCTGATCTCCACCCCAGTTCATTTTCATTGAAAGTGCTTTGTTTTGTTTTGTTTGGTCTTGCTGGTACACAGTGGTTCCCAGTGTTAAATGTATCCATTTGTAACTCAAAAGAATCCAAATGGACCCTTAACTCGGGTCCAAATGGACCTTTATGAATCCATTTGGACCCCAGTTAAAGGGAATAGGGAATGTAAGTTATTTGTGTATGTTAAAATAAGTGTTAAATAGCTCTATATTATGATAGCAAAGATTGCCATAGAGTGTGTGTTCAGTAACAGTCTCTCAAGCTCTTTAGTAAACAAAAATATACAATTGTATCCAATCAGGAGAGAGCTGATAAATGATCTTTGTGGGGATAAAATGTGATTGTATAAAATTGGTATCCCCATGTAATCTTCTGTTTACTAAAGAGCTGAACAGATAAGGGGGATCTCTGTTACTGAACAAACGCTCTAAGCAATGATTACTGTCAGGCTATATAGCTTTTACTTTTCAACAAAACTTTTTTCTTTTCTTTTTTTTTTATTGCAAAAAACATATCACTTACAGCCCCTTTAAATGAGATCTGACTGCGTATACTAAGAAGTCATCCTTGAGTACATGGTCCCCAAATAAGTATGCTGAGAGAGGCAGAGCTGAGAAAAGAGGGGCACAGTTTGAATAGCTTCTTTCCTTTAGGCTTTTTTTAAACAACAGAGAGGGGAAAAACCCAAGGTCCCTGCCCTTTTGACCTGAGGAGAGAATGCATAGAGGACAGAGGGGGGGTGAGTAGAAGACCTCCTGTGGGTACGGAGGGACAGAGCAGTTGATGTATTGAGAAACAAAGGAGAAGAGGAGGTCAGAATGATCACAGCTCAGCCTGGTGGGCTAGTAGGATACACCAGCATGCTACCTGCTGGCTTCTCCCTGGGTCTTCTCTGCTTCCCGCTTCCAGCCTATTCGCATGCTAGAGGAGCAAAACAGAGGATATGAATGGGAAGAATGGCGAGTCACTGGTTCAATCATGGTAATCCCCCTTTGGTATAGATAAATGTCATGGAAAATAGCGGTCTTCAAAGCAGGAATATTCAACTAAACTTGTGCCTAACCAAACATAGCTTTCATGACATTATATGCAGTTGACCGGGGTCACGCATGGCTCTATAGGTCCCCTCCTTTTCTTCCAAATATCAGAAAATAGCCGATCTACTACAATGTTTATTTGAACCGGGCTCTCCCTTCTAATTGACATCTAAATAACATTCAAGTTGAGAATGTTATTTAGATATCATGTTCTTTAGACAGAACCTTGATTCCATTTTTAGCTGGTATCCAGTTTCTTTGAAGCACTACAGTACATTGTTCGCTTTGCACTTAGTATGTGATTATTTTTACCATCTCGTTTGTTGACTAGCGTTCATGCCCTTTACTCTGAATTTGCACTTGTAAGTCACTCTGGATGAGAATATCTCCTAAATTGTAAATTGTTAAGTGATCAAATCGCTTAACATAGCAGGGAAAGGACATGCCAGGTACAAACATTGTCAGTGGTGTCTTACGTTAGCAATAGCAGGCCTGGCTTTAGATATTCCTAAAGCTCTTCAAAGCACCTGCTACATTCAGTTGGAAGGCCTCTATAGTCTAAAGGTCATTAGTCATGCCTTCCTAGGCAGATAAAACCTTTTTAAATCCACTGCCCAATCTTATTGTGACCACAAAGTGGTGGCATTGTGGTTTCACTTCAAATATCCCCTCACATACTCTCACGAGATTGGAGGATACTTCCGGCTTCGTGGTTTCAACCTATTGGCTGACCACAGCGCATGTTGTTGCCACTTATGGTTATGGCCACCCATTCACTGGGGAGCTAACCAACAGGCTTATATCGTGTTTTGGCTTGCTGCCTTGTAATCTGTGTGATATGCAGATGGGCTGTCTTTGATACCTCAGCCCCCAGGAGGACTGTCGATTGGCCGTGGCTTAAGGGGTTGAGTTATCTAAGGAATGTTTGGGATGGGGGAGGTTGGTTGGCTGGGGAATTTGGGGGTTGGAAGAAGGCTTTGAATGCCCGTCACAGAGGCATGACATAAAACAAAAGAGAGCCGAGTGGGACTTGCAAAGAACCTGTTTAAAAATGTGAAAAAAACAAACCCAGAATGTTGCAATCAGGATGTGTTGCATCTTTCCGTCACATCCGGAGGCCCAGGGGCGGGTCGGAATGCAGTTGCCGAGTACGGCAACATACCAGTGACATCACAGCCCAGTGGCATTGCAGGCTAAATGTGCCTTTAGAATATGTCATCCCGGTGGGTCATCAGAAATAAGAAAGAAAGGGGGAGGGAGGAGCGAGGGGTGGGGGGGGGGGGGGGCGAGACAGATGGAAAGGTGGAGGTGGAGGGTGAGCGACAGAGCGACAGAGCGGTGCAACACAAGTGAAAACATAGTCCGTGAGAGAGAGAAAGCGAGAGAGAGGGTGAGAGGAGAGAAACACGGAGCAATTTACGATTACGAGAGTATGACAAAGAGAGAGCGGGGGGGAGAAGAGACAGATCACACGAGAGAAAGAAAGCAAGAGTGGACGTTGTTAGATCGAGAAACTGCCGCCACCAGTTCCAAATCAATAGGATCCGCTGCATACAACCAAACTCTCATAATCTCACCATCAGTCTCCTGGCACAGAGAGGACGTCATCGTGTGTCTGTCCTGGAGACATTCCAGGCTGCTCCTCTTAGCAGCCGTGTGCCTCGTGCGTAATGAGGGGAGGGTCTGGCAGGTGTCAGAAGTGATGGATCAGGGCCCATGCAGAGCTCATTAGACAGGCTGCGATGGCTTTGCATCACCGGTGCAGCCCGGGGTACGGCAATCAGTTCTGCTAGCCACTTTGCACCCGCCCCGCAGCCTCGCAGATCCTCCGCCGGTGCTCGGCTCGGCTCAATCTGGGGATCTGAAACCCACCCGAACTCACGCCGCCGATGCTCCGTCGTATCATCCTCGTAAAAACCCCTAAACCCAGGCAGTCATCAGCGTTCGGTGTCACGCCATACCCAAGTTAGCCGTCGACTTCTAGATGACTGAATGGGGCCTCCAGTAAAAAAAACTGGCAGTTGAAAAAGAAAAAAATATATTTAAAAAATAAAAGGAATAAGAAAGTGGAGGAAGAAAGCGATAAGCTATATGAGAGACTCGTATCTTTGGGTGCTGTTTTTTTTTTTCTGAGCCCCAAGGCGATACTCCAGCCCTCCCCGAGGCAGTAGACAACCCCCCCACACTCACACATCTCCTTAACCAACCCCCCCTCCTCCTCTGTGTCACGCGTGCAGACACTGGGGCAGGCAGGCAAGCCAAGCAGAGGGGGGGGGGGGTTCTGACTTTGAGAGTGCATCGTCACACACTGGCTTAGATTGGGCCCGAGTTGCCAGGGAGCAGTCAGAAGCGATTAGCGTAGCGCGTATCTGCCCTGCGGCCTTCCCCTCTCTGGAGGAGAAGGAACAAGACGGGATGAGAGAGAGAAAGAGAGAGAGCGCTTGCGCGCGCGAGAGAGAGAGAGGTGGACAGGGGTGGGCGAGGGTGAGTGAGGGGATAGAGCAGAGTGGCTGCCTTAGATATAATTAGGCCGAGTGGACGAGTCGTGTTTGTTCTTTCTTTCTTTCTTTCTTTCTTTCTTTCTTTCTTTCTTTGATTCTTTTGATCCCTTTTAATCACATTCCAAACCCATAGCTGTTTTTGTAGTTCAAGTGAGTTCTGGGTTCACATCAACATTTGTATTCATAGATCAAATGAGTTCTGGGTTCACATTTTTATTCATATAACACAAAAATCAAAAAATCTGAATCCATTTAATGCCATTTAAAGCTTTTTAAAGCCTTTTTGGTGATTGGAATTGTGTTGATAACATCTACCCAACAACATGTAAAAAAAAAGAAAATTCTATCCCCAGTCTTCAAATGGAGTTCATATATATATAGTCTGTTTTAACGTTAAATGACCTGATCGGCTATGTAAAAGTATAACTGAATTACAGTTATAAGTGGCGCACAATGAGGTAGCATGAGTGTGTCCTTATGCAAAGTGCACAGTGTCCACTGTGTATAAAATAGCACCAGTAAATACATAGCTTGGGTCGAGACATAGTCGAGAAGTAAACCCTCCCTGACATACAGCGTAGAGACAACTTCAACCCCATTGCCCTGTCCTTGACTGGAACCTGGGCTCACCATCCGTCAAGACTCCCACCATAGCCCCCTCCCCACCGCCATCTCCAGGCCCCCTCCTCCCGACCCCGACGACGCATTGCGCATCCTTTCTAATGTCAATATTCATTAGCTGAAATATTTATGCATGAATATGGCGCCGTTTGATTGATGTATACCCAAAAACAAAAAGACACGCCAGGGCAAATCTTAAGAAAAGTAGGGTTCCTGTCCCTCCCTCGGGGCGGAGTTTCTCAGATGCATTATTCACAGTGCCCTCCAGGCAGGCTTTCAAGGGTTCTCTGCCCTCGGGGCAAGAAAAATAACCACCACTGTTAAAAGTAAATCATCTTTGGCTGATGCACAATTAATGTGCAGAGAGGGAGGGAGGGAGGGAGGGAGGGAGGGAGTTAGAAAAGAGAGTGAGAGGGATGCAGAGAGAGAGAGAGAGAGGGAGAGAGTGGAGTGCTCCTGGCGTGCTGAGTGAGAGATGGGGGGGAGAGGGGGAAAAGAGAGAGAGACCAGCCTAGAGACACGGCGGGAGAAAATTAGAGAGAGAGAGAGAGAGATGGAGAGAACGCGAGGGGCGGAAATCTGTGTTTAAAGGGAGCTTGCTGCCTTGATGTGTGGAAGGCTTCCTACAGGAATCAAACGAGGACACCATGCTAATGATGAGAAGGAGCTCTCTGCATGATCCTGTGCCATAGAGTAGACAAGGTGTGTGTGCGTGTGTGTGTGTGTGTGTGTGTGTGTGTGTGTGTGTGTGTGTGTGTGTGTGTGTGTGTGTGTGTGTGTGTGTGTGTGTGTGTGTGTGTGTGTGTGTGTGTGTGTGTGTGTGTGTGTGTGTGTGTGTGTGTGTGCGCAGTGCCCTGCCCCGCTTTCAGCATCAAACACAGCAGGGTGTTTGTTGTCTCCACGGCGAGGTTTTTGAGTTTGTTATTGTGTTTGCCTTCTCTCTCTTCTCTTCTCTTCTCTCTCTTTCTTTCCTAATTTTCTGTTTTTCTTTCTTTCATCATTTTCAGTTTTTCTTCCTCTCTTTGCTCTCTTTACCCCCCCCCCCCCCCCCTCTCCGGCCCTCACTTTCCCTATAAGGAAATCATTAGTCCTATTTCAAACAGTGGAGGCGGATAAATAAATAAGAGGGCTCGCGGAGGCTGCATGCTCAGGCCCCCGAGTCCAGCCGGCCGTGGTTTTGAATGTTCATTATTTCCTGTCAGGGCCGCGTGGCGGCTAACCCCGCAAGTCATTACCTCATGTCAAACGCGCCGGCTCAGATTGAATTAATAGCTCTCGGTTTAAACTCCTCTTCATTATCCGACCGCGGTGGCCAGCGACTGAGGAAGAGGTTGAGGTGAGAGAGGTGTAGAAGAGCCCTTGCTGACTGTGTCACACAGAAGCACATGCGTGTACACACACATGCACGTACACACAAACAAAACAATTTGTCTTACCACACACACACACACACACACACACACACACACACACACACACACACACACACACACACACACGCACACACGCACACACGCACACACGCACACACACACACACACACACACACACACAGAGTCAGTACACAAATACTGTGTGAGTTAAACTTCCGACCTCACGCCAAGCTCCCTCCATTCGATATGTGTTTATGGGGGATGTAAGCACTTAGTAAATGTGATTTGATGTGACTAGACAGTAGAGTACCTTTGCCTCGTCTTCAGAAGACATGTTAGTGGGAAATGCTTACTGCGCAGTCTGAGACATAGCATGATGTTAGAATGTCCCCCCATGACTTTCCTTGTCCTTTATCTTCGCCCTACAGTCAACGCAGCCCTAATATTGACCTACTGTATACAGTAACTGGACCTGTGACCTTTCTGTTATAGAATATTGTATAATGACTGAGCCTCCAATGTCAATGTAACTGTTTGTTCTTTTCCTTGATTTGCTTCCCTCAATCCCTCCCAGGTTGAACCTTCAGTTTTAATGGTGTAAACTCTGAAGAAGACGCTTTGTGTTGAAACATCAGTGTTTGTTCAATAAATTGCATTGCGGCTACTCGTTTGTGTAACTTCTTTTTTTCTGGGGCGCACTCCTTTCCTTTGTGTTATAATCCAGTGAAATACTTGTGCTCTATATCTCTCTGCCTAACACAAAGAACACCCCCCCCCCACGCCCCCCAAAGAAAACATTACAGACCTAAATAGATTGTGTACACATAAATATTATGAAGTTGTGGTAGTCCTGTGCCAGTCATTTTGATGCTTTTCTCCCTCCACTAACATGACTTCTCTCTCTCTCCCGCTGCTGTCCCCTCTTCCTCCGCCGGTTCCCAGGAGACGGTCTTGACAACAGCCTAGCGTCGCCGGGCACGGGGGACGAGGACGACCAGGACAAAAAGAGACAGAAGAAGCGGGGAATCTTTCCCAAAGTGGCCACGAACATCATGAGAGCGTGGCTCTTCCAGCACCTCACGGTGAGGAAAATGTCCGCCAGCGGCCTCTCCGTCAATGCAAACAGTTTGAAACGATGCCTCTTGCCTCGCGCTGTGGTTTGCTCACCCCCCAAAAAACAAAACATCTCGAGACGAAAGTTTGTCTTTGTTCCATTGTATGTGAATGGAGCAAAGAACAACTTGTGCCTGAAGACATTTTGGGTTTTTTTGTTTTGTTTTGTTTTGTTTTTTGGGGAAACTCGACCCAGGATTTTACAAAAAGCCCTCTGTTCTGAATCGGGTGTGACCGATTCACACGTTTGAAAGTG
>NC_137616.1:10739716-10852216 GCF_963280865.1 Gymnoscopelus braueri | reverse complement strand
AGCTGCACACAGGCAGTGCACACAGAGACACAGACGGAGACACAACCCAAGCAGAGTTACATAGTAAGCTCCACTTGGTCGGAGGCGCGGCTTCGCCGCGCCTCCTTCCGCGTTCGCAACTAACAATAATTTGTTGCCCACTCCTTTGGGGTATTTCTTGTCACTGCACATTTGCACATACATGAAATTTGTCCATGCATTTACCCATCCTAACTATTCCAAGCAGGGAGCGCTATTAATACAGCGCTCAGGGAGCAGTTTGGGGTTAAGCACAGGAACCCTAGTGTCCCTATTCTGAGGGCGAACATTCAGTGGAAATAGCAGATCTAAAAGCTCATATAGACCCCAGGGGGACTCAGGTCAACAAAATATAACAGGGTTTAAGTGGTCAAGTGTCTTGCTCAGGGACACCTCAACACACAGACAGTTTGGAACCTATTGCAGTTGTATTGCTGTTATATGCATTGTTGCTGTTTAACAAGTACAGTGCTGTGGAAAGGAATTAGCCCTTGTGGGGCAATAAGGTCTCAAGTGTAAAGCTTTCAGACAGATCCACATAGGGTTTGGAATTGAGATTAATTGAGACAATATCGCCTCACCACAATTTTAATCCTCTCATCAAATTCGATGAATGGGTCTCGCATTGGGTTCTGGCCGAGCGGCGCTAATTATATAGTAGCACACCTCTAATCCGGTGGATTTATAAGAAGATCACCGGGTTTTAGTCCCAGCTCTCTCTTACTAATACAGTTATCAAAGAGAGTGAATGCACATATAGCGGTCTGTCATCTGGGGAGTATCAATAGCTAAAAAAACATTGGCAGAGCAGTTAGCCTTATTACAGCCTGAGGCTATAGAGCTAAACCTAAATCAATAGATTTTTTTAAAGCATTGTGACTACACCCCCACCCACCCCAACACCCGAGATTATGTCAATAGGAATAGACTACATCATTAGTCTAATTCCCAGAGAGACTGAGTCGGACAGTGAGAGAGAGAACGAACGGGGGAGTTTGGGCTGTGACGGCTCCAAAACACAAACACAAACACAAACTTGCCATGTTTTCAATTCAGCTTGTTTTGGTTGATGCTCTTACATTTGGAGATGTCCTGAACATCTATCTAGAGCACACGGATCATCTTAAAAACGTTTAATAACTTTTAATAAGTGCAGAAAAATAGTCACTGACATTTCGACAGCACAGTGACTTCTTCAGAGACATACACTTTATGCAAAAACATAAACATTTTGATTTCTCAACAGGTCGATTTCCATTTGTCTGTCATTAGAAGATAATGCTATAACATTGCTCTGTCCCTCCAGGTTCATCAATGCAAGGAGGAGAATAGTACAACCGATGATTGACCAGTCAAACAGAGCAGGTATGAAATTGTTTCAATCCATTCATCACACAAAATATTACACACACGCACGCACGCACGCACCCACGCACGCACGCACAGGACGCACACACACACAGAACGCACGCACACGCACACGCACACGCACACGCACACGCACACACACACACACACACACACACACACACACACACACACACACACACACACACACACACACACACACACACACACACACACACACACACAGTCAGGTGGATACTTAAGGGTCCATTTGGTTCCATTTGTGCACTCTCAGAGTTAAATGAACACTCAGGATTCCACAGTGCACCTTCTATTTACATATGTCATTTGGTGGACACTTAATATACAAAGAAGGTCAAATTATCATACGAGCAGGGCGGCCCCCACAAAGGGTGTTAAACTCCTAACCCGGTGGTGTTATAGTGCCTTGTTCTACTCACTGAGCAACATTGCACTCTGCTCTTTGTGTGAAATAGATGAATCTAGTTTAAAGCTGTTCTTGGATGGATGTTACACATCAAATCAAAGTCATGAAAGGGAGATGGAGATGATGTTTTGGACTTTGGATGTTTCTTAACATCTGTTTCTTGTACTTGTGTTCTCATGAACTTGTGAAAAATCACCAGTTGCCGCCCCAAGTAAGTTTTACAAAAGTTTGCATCTAGTCTAGCACAGTCCAAATATGCAGATGTGAACTTGATCCCCTTACTTTACAGAGAGGGTATGTGGACTTTAAACAGCCTCAAGCAAACTTGATAGAACGTTCTGTCCACATTATCTTGATGTTCTTGGTATTATTGAGAAACAGCTATTGTGTCTTCTGTCTAATCATTGCCCCAGCATATGACATTTTTTATTTGACCTACAGTGGCTTCAACTGGCTTGAAATGTTATGGCCCTGCATTGGTTGGTAAAATGTAACAAAAAACTTGTTTTCTTCTCCTATAGTGAATCAGGGTTCAGCCTACAGTCCCGATGGCCAGCCAATGGCAGGCTTCGTTCTTGACGGACAACAGCATATGGGCCTTCGACCTGGCGGTGAGAAATGTCACATTTTGAGCTAACTTCCTGTTTATTGTTTATTGTTTTGGGTGGAGTTGATGTTGGAATCGTTTTGAAGAACACAATTCCAAGACATCGTTCACTCTGGTGTTGAGAAATAAAGGGCCATCCACACCAAGCACAATATTATAACCAGGTTTTGATTTGCTGGGGCTTTTGATATCCCCCCATCTGGACATTCATTTTTATGGCTGGTGAGGATATTTGTTATCCTTCTGGTCAGACTAAATTAACACATGCATTTCCTTTTGAGAAAGGTAGACTGTCTGATATGTTTGATATTCACGGTATGTTTGATAATATCACAATTTGATAATTCCATTAAAAGCGTATGTTAACCACATTAACCCTGGCAAATCGAACCCTGACTGTAAGGATAATTATGTGAGCATCCACGCTGATGTTGTCGTTATCATGCTTGGTGTGGACAGACCCCATAACCCTCATTAACAGCACCAAAGCACAGATCTACAATCTCATTTCATGTCTGTTTTCATGTTCGTTATTGTTAGAATTTTTCATTTTGTTGAGTTTTTATCCAAAGGCAAACCAAGGCAGTCTTTGTATGTGCTAAATGGGAAAAAGACTTTATTGAATTCAGAGATAATGTGGTGGTTAAGCCTCTGCTCTGAAGTCTTGCGTGCCCCTGGCCTGTGCTTGCAGTTTGCACAAGAATAAATACATTTCTTTATCAAAGCGGCTAACCAAATAAAACCTTTCTCTTGAGCAAAAGTAGGTATTAGAGAAAAAAGCAACGTCTGGTGTCCATTCACTGGATATAATACTTGTATAGTCAATATCTCTGGTAATGTTCAATGAATGCATTTGTAAAAACCTGGCTTTCTAAAGGAATAGTAGGCTACTTGTGGGTAATTTATATTATATATGAGAATATATTTTTTGTTTCCATAGACAGGTTTAGACACATTAACACAGTGTCCCTATTTTGGGCATGCCATTGTAGGCAAAAAAATCTCTTAATTTATACACATCGTACACTGGTGCTGCACAGCAAAGGTACCAGAAGCTGTGACAGTCAAGGCGAGACACAGGGGGGGACAAGTGTTTGTGACTTGTAGAATTGGAACCGCTGTCTTAACGATCTCTGTTCTTACCCATCACAGGACCAATGGGTGGCATGGGGATGAACATGGGTATGGACGGCCAGTGGCACTACATGTAAACACCCCCCCCCTCCCCCCACTCCACTGAGGCAGGCCTGACGAACAGGGTGATGTAAGTACACTGCAAAGCCCTGAGTGAACCTTTACATGAATAGGACTTTGCTGCGTAGTACAGTTCCCCTCATTATATCTCTTTTTTCTCTCTCCTCTACTCCAGTCCCATCTCTCTTTTTGTCTCACTCCCTCTCCCTCTTCATCAGTTCCCTTACTCCTCTCTCTATCACTTCACCTCCATTTCTCTCCATTCCACTGTGTCTTTCCCTCTCTTATCGCAGTCTCTTTTCGTCGCTCCATATTCGTCACTTCCTCGCCGATGCCATTTCCCCCGCTACTCTCCCTCCTCCATCCCCCCCAATTCTGTCTCCCCTCTCCCCCCATTCCTCTCCGTCATGCTGCCTCCCGCCCGGCCACTATTTTCCCTCTCGTCCCCCCCCCCCCCTCTATGGCCCCCCGATCTGATTAAGAATCTGGGTAATGCTTCCCCCCCAGCCCACGCAGGTCTCTCTCTTTCTCTCTACCTCCCACATCTCTGCTACCACCTCCTCCACCCCCACCCGGCCCCCATCACGCTCCTCCACCACCAACTGACAGTTCACAAATCAAGACGTATCGCCTGCCGGAGGCATCGGAGCACAGAGAATTTTATTTAACACCCACCCACCACTGCTCAATGAGCCACGCAGTAATGACACTTACCTTGATTAATAGAGCTCTTTATATGTAAATAGGGGGAGCTTGCATTGGTTTCGCTTTTTCACCGGGGCCAATTTTCGACCAACACCAGCGACCCCCCCCCCCCCCCTTACCACCACCCACTTCTGGAGCCCCCCCACTCCACCCTCTGATAATTCCCCTAGTTTTTGCTAATGAAATTTGAAGATAGCAGGTCTGCTGCATAAAGATATCGCACTCTAAATCTGAATAAATGCTGGCTATATAGTATATATATTTTTCTGCAGGGAGCAACTGTTTAATCCAATTATTTCTCATTGAATGATCATTGACTAGTTACAGTAATAGCTCAATAGAGCCGCATGCTTTTTCGCCCTCCCCTAATTTGATCTGCTAGACCGTATGCTGACTGAGGCAGTAAATTTTAGCCAGGACTGCATGAATGGCTGTTTGGAGTATAATATGAGAGAGTATGCCACGCGCTATAAAGTCCCAGCCATAACATTTAGCCATTACAGAAAACATGACTGAATCTGCACTATTTAATTCTGATGTGGGAATTACCTGGCTGGAGCATATGGCTTTATCACTTTTGCACTGAAGTTTATATATTTGTTATTTCAACAACACTAGGAATACAGTCAAATATCAATTAAAGAACTATATGGAGAAGGGGGCCAACCAACAGCTTAACCACTTTCAAACTGGTATCCCTATTTTGGGCATGCACGTTATCATAGGTGAAACATTTTCAATTCTTCTAGATTTCAAAACGTTTCAACGCAATTTGCGCAATTTTCAGAAATAGTGAAAATAGCAGATCAACAAGCTCGCATAGCTAATAGAACGGATTGAAACTTCGATTTTTGATACAAAGCCCTCATTTATTCAATTATGTTTGCACAAGACTGCTCTCTGTAGTATAGCCTAATCATTTGTGTCCCAGCCTCCACAAGCCATTTGTGTCCCAGCCTGTTTGTTTCAGATGTATTTTTCTGAAAATCACGTTTAAGAACCATCATTGCATTTGACCTCATACTTGGTGTAAGAAAGTGCATCTGTAGGCTATGTATGCATTTATATAACATGATATGTGTTTTATAGCCCACCATTGTTTCTTGTTTTATAGATACGCCATGGTGTGAGATTGTATGAATATCTATATTTTCTTGTTTATACAAATACATGCAAGTATTTATGACTGTTCATCTGCTTCTGATTTTCCAGGCCTCCATGGTTGGCTCAGGGAATACTTCCATCTGGCTGTGGTACCCAATAAGAAAAGTGATTACAACCACACATCATCGCAACTGTACCCACCTGACCACGCCCACTTCACCATACCCGGCCAGGAGGGAAAGCCCACTTCACTGTAGCTACCCAGCCAGGAGGGAACGCCCACATCTGCACAGACCCCGGCCACAATACAAAACTTTAACTATGGAGTGAGACTCAAAGAGGACCTGAGGCTGTCACTTGTTCAAGGACTAAAAAAAGAATCTTTTTTCCAAAAACAAACAAAAAGGACTTCCAAAAATGAACAGCGGAAGCCAAGTGTGACCTCAAAACTGCAGTTTGACACATCTTTTAGTTTTCATTTTAAATTATTTATTTATTTTTGTACAACTGTGGACCACGGGACAAGAACTTTTTTTATATTAAAAAAAAAGGAAAAAGTAAAGCTTTCCCAAAAATGTATCATTCACCCCTAGAAATTGTACATTGGAACGATTTGAAAAAAAAGGAACCGACCCTGCGCGCCTGTACAGTGCTGCGCACATCCCACAGAGACACACAAAAGACACTCTCATCCTTAAAAGAAACACTGTGGAATAATATCTTTTTAAATCTCAATAAGAGTATTCTTAATTGTTGTGGTGTATAGACTTGTGCTCTTTATTTTTTGGCTGTTTGTGTCCATGTTTTGCGCTTGTGACCACTAGATTTTAGAGTGAGAGTTTGTCACTTTGTTCATTCCATGTACTGTTGGAAAGGAATTTGCTCGCCATCTTTGCATGGCGACCAGCCGACCACCGATTTACAACCTACTACACACAGAGAAGACCAAGACTTCTAAAGCCAATTTTGTACCCAGAGTTTGTTACTTTCTGTTGTCCATGCACTGCATCAATTTCGTATAATTTTTTACTCTACTTCCATCTAAAAGAAGAAAAAAAAAACATGTTGTTCTCCTTTAAAAAAAAGGAATATGCTGGGAGAGAAAAGTTGTAAGAGATATCGGAGTGATTTTCTTTTTTCATTTTTTTGACAATGTTTCAAATAGTTTTATATAGCACCAAGAGAAGGGAAAATGATCTCTGCACTAAAACCAAAATAAAGATGGAATTAGAAAAAAAGGGAATGTTGGGAGAGTCTTTGTCAAGAGCTGCCACTGCATTGGCCATTTGAAAATAGCCGATCTACAAGCTCACAAGGCGTCATGCATGATGCTACACGTTGTGAGCTTAAAGATTGCTATTTTCTATTTTTTTTTTTTTTATATTTCAAGTCAAAAAAATCTTGTTGGGGGGGGGGGGGGGGGGTCTCTGGCACAAAATATTTTCAGAAGGTTGGGTCTACAAATATGTATTAATTTGGGGGTCCTTGACTTAAAATGTTTGAGATCCACTGATTTAAACAACATTAAGAAGCCCAACTAAGCAACTACACTTTCGAAACAAGCCCATGAAAAACTGCAACTAATACAAAAAGAAAGACTGGAAGGATTCGTCCATCCGCTGGTGGTGCTGCTATATTTTACTCGTTTTAAATTCCACAACATTTCAGTGTGAAAACAACAGGGCATTTAAAAAGCGGTCAGCGTCAAGCCGTGGAGGGAAAACAGTTTAAGCAAAAAACATTAGTTTGTACACCAGGTCACGTATACCGAGGTTTTGGTCGATACGGGATGGAATTGCAGTTGTCTCGGCTTATTCGATTGATGGTGACAGGGATGATGGATGGCCTACTCGGAATTCAAGAAACTGGATGGAGAGGAGACCCCCATGCTACCTTCTAACAAAACCTTGCTGGAACTTTGGATCGCATATATATATCGGCCCGTAACCCGTTATGATGGGGTTGCATTGTGCGTACATGTGCGCGTGCGTGAGAGAGAGAGAGAGAGAGAGAGAGAGAGAGAGAGAGAGAGAGAGAGAGAGAGAGAGAAATATGATATCGCCTAAAGCAGTGGTTCCCGTTAGACGTTTGGCCTGGGACCCAAACTAGTGAAAATGGCAGATCTACAAGCTCACAGCTTGTAGATCGGCTATTTTCACTACTTCTTCAATATTTTTATTTATTCATGAAATTATTTTGAAAAATCATTGAATTTGTTTATAATTCATGAACATTTGCATTTTTTTGGATTAAAAAAAAAAGTTTTGAAATAGGCTAATAATAATTAAAAACGAAATGTAGGAAACAAAAACTAAAGGGATATTTGTTGTGACCCATAAAAATGTGTCCACACTCCACAGCACAACCCAGTGTTTGGGAAACAGTGGCCTAAAGAATGGGGTAGGCCTAATGGAGGGGAGGGGAGAGAGAGAGAGAGAGAGAGAGAGAGAGAGAGAGAGAGAGAGAGAGAGAGAGAGAGAGAGAGAGAGGGGGGGGGGGGGCGTTATGATTTCCCAATATCTAATAATTTCGTTCCATTTCAATAAGTCTAGTTGATTTTTTAGCTTCTCCTTCGATTGAGTGGTGTTTTCGTTTCACTGGGCTTTGCTATCTGCATCTCCATGTTGTTTATAGGCTTATTATACACACACAGTCACACACACACACACACACACACACACACACACACACACACACACACACACACACACACACACACACACACACACACACACACACACACACACACACACACACACACACACACACACACACACACACACACACTAGAGCTGGCTGCATGGCTGCCGAGGGAGGGGATAGAAAAAATAAAAAGAGAGCTTGGAGCTCATTTATCAATGTCAGCGACATAACGATTGAATGCGTGCTGTATTGATGAGGGAGGAGGAGGCTGCTGGAGCACTGCTGCATGGCTCTGAATGTGCTGTTATGATCACTGATAAATATTCATTTAAATGAGTTGCAGCAAAAATTCAATTAGGCTCTATGTTAGTTAGAACTTATATTGTTTTCCCTGCCTGAATATTATTATGATTAATATTAATTAAGATTGGCTATTTGGATTATTATTATTATTATTATTATTATTATTATTATTATTATTATTATTATTATTAAGAAGAAGTAGTATAGGCCTATAGTATTAATAAACAAATGGCCACATGATGCTAAGGCCTATAGGCTATGTGGCTCTATAGGCTATACAGATACATTGTACATCCAGAATGACAGCTCTCTGTTCTACCTTCAAATAACACAAACAAAATAGTGTAATTTCCCATCAATATTCACGTAAAAAAATTGTGTTCCTTTGAGAGTAATTTTTCTTCATAAAACGCCATAAGGAACAGTTGTTGAGAGGACGTGTGATGCCATTTTGCATAATGTGTACAAAACTATAATTTTTTCCGCCCTCATGACACTCGAATTAATTATATTCAAATTGTAATTTCATGTTAACTTATAAACCATGTCGAAGCGAAAAACAATAGCAACTTCCATTCTATTTTACTTAATTTACATACCCATCATGTTTTGGGGAAATTTTCAAATTGCACATTAATAATATAGCCTAGGCCTCAATGGTATGAAAACCAAATTAAGCATATTATTTTCTGGAAAATGTGCCTAAAGCCAGGCAACTGTATAGGCTTTACAACCTTGAAGAGAACGGAAAAAAACAACCGTTTTCTTCTTTAAAAAAAAAATAAAAATAACCTGAAGCCTTTTATGAAGAGTAATGTATGTGGTATTTCAGATATTATAAACAAAGAGTGTTTTGCTGTAGTCAGTGTTGCCATGTTGGCTTATTATAAGCAACTCTGGGCTTCTTTTTCAGTAAAGTTGCTTGTAAAAATTGGTAGTTGCGGTTGCGGGTTGCAGTTTTTTTTAGGCTTGTTAGTAAACTTAGTGTACTTGTTTATTTAGGCTTGTTTCCAACTGTTTTTATTATTATTTAAACCAGTGTTTCTCAATTATTTTCATGAACATGGTTTGTGCCCATGGAGAATTTGAAAGAGTTTTTGAAAAAAGCAGATCTACAAGCTCACAATGCATCGTGAGCTTGTCGGCTATTTGAACATAGCCAATGCTTTTTAAAGTGCTCATGATGTGGCCTATTATTTGCTCCTTTTGGGCTTGTTTTCCAGACCTGGTTGCTTATGTCTCTCACAAAATATGGCAACACTACTCGCAGTGAAGATAAATGCGTTTTGATGGCTGCCGGAAACGAGCGCCTATCCAGATGAAATATGGGTCATCCCTCCTCAGCGGTGGGTAAAAGTACTCAATTGTTTTACTTAAGTAAAAGTACCAATACTGTAATGTAGACATAGCCTACTCTGTTAAGTAAAAGTCCGGAATTCAAAATTGACTTGAGATGAGATGTAGGAGTAGAAGTAAAAGTATTGAAATTGGAAATACTCCAGTAAAATATAAGTATACCGCAAAATTGTACTTGAGTACATGTACAGTACTTGAGTACATGTACTTATAGTTACTTTAATTACACCACTGTCCCACTCCCTCCTGCAGAAAGCAGCCCCCACGTGCTGCTATGCTGTTATTTTTCAGAGCACATTATATTGGCTTTATCGTGAGGACAAGACTATAACCAATGTTCTCCACTGGAATAGTTATAAGTGCTTTCCTTGGTTGTGTGTAAAAGCATGCATCTGAAAAGAGCGATACAATTTTCAAGTATTCGGCCTACATAATGTAATTACATAGCAAAGTAACAAATACAAATCTAACATTTCGTTTGGAAAGCCACATAAAAGTTCACAACACCTTATTCAAAAATGGTCTTATGGCCTATATGCCTTTATTGTTAGTGATCCTATAGCTAACAATGCAACGAACATATTAACAAGATACAGCATAAATATGTCAGACTGATTTAAAGCACAGCCAGTGTGTGTAATTATTCATCTCAGTGTTTCGAGTCTTGACATTCCCTGCAAAGATAAAATATTCATACAAGCCAAGTTCTCTTTGGGGATCTCTAGCCATAAGAAGGTTCTCTTTTCTTTTCTTATATCTTTTACGATCTGTCGTATCTTATTTGATCTTATCTCGTGATCCAGAGTAGGCCTATATACCACTTTATATCTGTTATAGCAGCATCCGTAACAGTGGTTCTCAAAGTGGGGTTCGGGGACCCCCATGGGGATCCTTGAGGAAGGGGTTCCAGGGGGTCACCAGCAAATCAATCAGTTGAACCACTTTTATATGCTTTGGCCTATATCTACAAACTCACAACTGAGCTTGGAGATCTGCTATTTTCTTTTGAAAAATCTAGGATTTTTGTTCCCGTTGAATAATCTTGATTTAACAACACAAATGTTATTGATTGATTGATTGATTGAATACTTTATTAGACAGAAATGTGAAATGCACGCGGTAGAACATAGTCAGACATTTGGGCTAAAAGGATAAAACAAAAAAAGGCCAGTTTCCATTGTGGTCCTGTGTATTCAATTCATCGACATGAAAAAGCACAAAAAAATAACACCAAAATACAATACATTCAACAAATATAAAACACTATTTGTACAAAGTAGAAAAGGGGAAAAGACGGGGTTCCTGCCTGGCACAAAATACTTTCAAACAGGGGTTCTTCAAAAACAAAATGTTTGAGAACCACTGATCTATCACTATCGGTGGTTCTCAAAACATTTGTATTATCCCTGGATATCTATTTTGTATTATCCCTGGATCTAGCATGCATCATCTCTCTCTTCTCCTCCTCCTCCTCTTTGACGAGGTTGGAGGGTAATGGGAGGTGGTGACACGGGTGGCGGTGCATTTACGGTTCTATTTTCAAACATTGTAGGCCTAGTACTTTTTACTTTTGGTACTTTAAGTATATTTCAATGCCAATGCTCCTACTTTTACTCAAGTAACATTTTGAACACGGGCCTTTTACCAGAGTATCTGCATTGCAGTATTGATACTTTTACTTAAAATGTGAGTACCTTTTCCACCACTGTCATCACCACCACACAGCCACCGCTCATCATCCTCATCATGTCTTCCTCCTGTCAAGCGCACGCCAACGTCCCAGATATTTCATGCTGACGTCATTTGTTCCATGCAGAGCATAGCATGCAGCTAGAACTCCCACTCAAGCTTCATTAGTCAGTGATGGGAGAAGTACTCAAATGTTTTTTACTTAAGTAAAAGTATCAATACCCTATTGTAGAAATAGTCTGTCACATCCAAGTACAGTATTCAAAATGTAGGCTACTTTAAAAAGTATTGGCATCAAAATATACTTAAAGTACCAAAGTAAAAGTACTCGTTATGCAGAATGCCCCATTTCACAAGTTTTCAAATGTATAAGAAACCTTTGAAAATAGCATATCTAAGCTCACAACAAGTGACTTGCTGTGAGCTTGTGGATCTGCTATTTTCAAATAGCCAAAGAAGATAGGTCTGAAGTTTTTGTAATAATAATATAAATCTACAGAGTAACTTTATCGATGAGAATGTGTATGATATTAAACTAATTCTTTGCTTGTTGGTCTACATCTGCAGGTAATGATTGCCCATGTGGGCCAGTGACAACTGGGCCAGGCCAATTGCTAATCCCATGGGGCCGGGATTATATGATATCATATCATGTTGCAATTATGGTGACAGCATTCAGAAGGCTTTCATAATTGAAGAATGATTCATATCTGATCAGGACTATTACACTGCCAAAGGACAGCCAGTAAATAAAGCAGACCGCTGCACAGCATCTCCATTAATTGTCAGCCTGGTAGTCCCAGTAGGAAGGGCACCCCTGACCTTGCAGGTAATATTGTTTGAGATTGACAGACAGGAGCCCCTAAACCTCACCTTGGGACATCTTTATATAAAAAAAAGTCAATGTCAGCATATAGGAAAATCTGCAATTTATCTCCAATTTGCTCATTTCTCGTCAAAACTATTGCAACCCACATCT
Source organism: Gymnoscopelus braueri (assembly GCF_963280865.1). Taxonomy (NCBI): domain Eukaryota; kingdom Metazoa; phylum Chordata; class Actinopteri; order Myctophiformes; family Myctophidae; genus Gymnoscopelus; species Gymnoscopelus braueri. The sequence continues at coordinate 10,839,823 of NC_137616.1, read as the reverse complement.
TTTTCCCAGAGCAACGACGATAATGATCTGTCTGCCTTTCAGAGTGGCGCTGAAATATCACTGGGCACTTTCCAAAATGGGAGAAAAAGAGGGAAAAAAAGAGTTTCGTTGAGACGCTAAAAGGTCGTCATTTGGAGTGGTGGAAAAAGTACTCACATTCTTTACTTAAGTAAAAGTATCAATACCGCAATATAGAAATACTCCGTTATACAAGTAAAAGTCCAGAATTCTTAAATTGACTTGAGTAAAAGTACAAAAGTATTGGTATAAAAATGTACTTAAAGTACCAAAACTAAAAGTAGCCTACTAAAATATTGATAGCAGATCTACAAGCTCACAATGTTGCATGCAACACTTTTGAGCTTGTAGATTGGCTATTTTCAAATAGCCTATGTATAAAATAGGGCTAAGTGGTTAGGCCTAATGTGTGTTTTATGATATAATAATTGATAATTGCAAAGTAGCCTATAACTAGTAACTAAAGTTTTCAAATAATTGTAGTTGAGTAAAAGTACAATATTTGCCTCTGAGATGTTGTGGAGTAGGCGGCCTAGAAGTAAAAGTATTGAAAATTGGAAATACTCAAGTAAAGTAACAAATATGTCAAAATTGTGATTAAGTGCAGTAGGCTACTTGAGTACATGTACTTAGTTACTTTACACCACTGCTGGGCACTTTCCAAAATGGGAGAAAAAGAGAAGTAAAAAAAGAGTTTCGTTGAGACGCTAAAAGGTCGCCATTTGATATGGAGTGATGCAATGCAATACCCCGACTTAACGCCACTAGACATTTCAAGGTTGAGAGCAGCGAGCGTGCAGAAGAGAACTGACACATCAAACGTCAAGCGATCAGCTCCCCGAGAACCTCCATGCCATGGCCACTCTCTCAACTCTCACCCCCCTGACCCCGAACATGAATCCCCGCAAATAAAGACTGGGAGACTCGGGGGAGGCCTCCCTCAGTCCTTCTCTCTCTCTCCAGTCTCCTCCAACACATGACTTTCCTTAACGCACGTTTAAACAGCAGCAGACGGACCAGTCCGTACCGACACGGGTACAATTGGCCTGGGAATAAACAATAGTCAGTGGTGGAAAAAGTAGGCTACTATATATATATTTTTTTTTACTTAAGTAAAAGTATCAATACTGCAATGTACAAATACTCTGTTACAACTATAAAAGTCTGGAATTCGAAATTCACTTGAGTAAAAGTAGCCTACACAAGTATTGGTATCAAAATGTATAGGCTACCAAAAGTTTTCAAATGAATAAAATGTATACAAATCTTTTGAAATTTGCAGATCTACAAGCTCACAATGTCTCCCAATCTCCCATTGCCACGCATTGTGAGCTTGTAGATTGGCTATTTTCAAATGGCCAAAATGTATAGGGCTGAAGTGGTTAATATGTTTTGCAATAATAATCCAAATCCACAAAGTAGCCTAGCTAAAGTTTTCAAATAATTGCAGTGGAGTAAAAGCACAATATTTGCCTCTGAGATGTAGTGGAGTAGAAGTAAAAGTAGGCTACAGAAAATTGGAAATACAAAATACTAAATTGTAATTAAGTAGCCTACAGTACTTGGAGTTAAATGTACTTAGTTACTTATTTACACCACTGAGTATAGTTCATGCCGCTGAGTCTCAAAGAGAACATGTCGCCATTCAGGAGCGGATGTACATCATGTGTCAGATTGTGTTTGACAGCCCGGATCTAGAGGTTCTGTCACGGCCGTCCGGAGCCATTACCCACAACTCTCTCCACCTGGGATCAGATGGGCCTGGAGTGAGGAGAGAGGAGCACGTGTCAAAGATGCTTTTAAACTGGAGGGGATTAGAGATGTGCGTTGATTAGCACGTCAGCAGCAGGACACAGTGGTGGGAAAAGTACTCCAATTTTGTTTACTTAAATGAAAGTATCAATACTGCAATGTAGAAATACATATATAATCCATCCCTGAACATGACACACTGACCTGCATGGGGGGATGAATGCATGCAACACCCAGGCCTATTTGGATAGACTCAGTTGTGTAAAGTAACTAAGTACATTTACTCAAGTACTTAAAGTATAGTTTTTACGTATTTGTACTTTACTTGAGTATTTCCCAAAAATTCCAATTTCAATACTTTTACTTCTACTCCACTTGGCTACATCTCAGAGGCAAATATTGTACCTTTACTCCACTACAATTATTTTAAAACTTTAGTTAGTGGCACCTTAGAAACTGTTAAGCTGTATGGCTACTCAAATATTTTCATGTCAAGGAAAACTGATATATAGGCATATACTTAGACCACAAACCCCCCATTTTAAGTTTTTGTCTTTGCCAGTATAGGGATTCCCATAAAATAAGATGTTGTTGTTATTAGATTTAATGGCTGTTTATAGTAGGAGATATTCTCTTTCTAGATGATGAAATAATAGTGAAATTTAACAGTTTATCATTTTTGCTAGGGACTCCTGGCATTGCCTCAAATCAAAGACCCCTGGGGGTACCTGGACCCCACTTTGAGAGCCACTGTTTTAGAAGGCCAAACTTCTTTTGTCTGATTTACAATTACTTTTAGGCATTTAGCAGATGCTCTTTTCCAGAGTGACTTGTAAGTGATCTGATGGGCAACGTTTGCTCATTTGTTCCTTTTGGTCAGTCCTTCTGTACGACAGTGGTTCGGGACTCCCAGGGGGGTCCCCACGTGATTATTTTTTTTTTTTTGGGGGGGGGGGGTACCCCAGATGACAGTAAAGTGATAATTTAAGGACTTTTAAGACATTTTTAATAACCGAAAAAAAGAAAAAAAGTAAAGAAAAGTAAAGAAATGAAAAAATACCATTACTGCATCAAAGGTAATCAACAAACTATACTATAAAAACTGGTCATATTGGCCAAATTATCAAATAATATAAGAAAGAGGCAAACATTGGGGGCATGGTGGCGCAGTCGGTAGCGCTGTCGCCTCACAGCTAGAAGATCCTGGGTTTGATTCCTGCCAGGGACGCTGTGGACGCTGGGGGCGTGTCCTATCCTCTGCGTCATCAGCGCCCATACCCCAGGTGGGGTTGGCGAAAGGGCCTACTCCGTGTGCATGGAGTTTGCATGTTCTCCCCGTGTCCCCAAGGGTAGGTACTAGGTACCCTCACAAAAACATGTAATCCTGGTCGCTATACCGCCTCACCCAATGACAGCCAAGGCGCCTGATGGAGGGGAAAGGAACTGGTTGGAATAACGTGTTCCTTCCACGCGCTACGTCCTACCGGGGAAACTCCCCCCTGTCATGTGATAAGAAAGAAGGTTAGTTGGCTCTCATGCATTGAAGGAGGCATGAGCTCGGCCCTGGGCTCCCTATACTGGCGGGGGGAGTGTAGCGCCCCCCGCCCAGTGCGAGGCGTCGTGAGCTTGCAGATCGGCCATTTAAAAAAAAAAAACTATATCTAATTGAGGGGTCCCCAGTTCAAATATAATTATTTTGGGGGGTCCCCAGTTCAAATATGATTATTTTGGGCGGTCGCAGCCTGAAAAGGTTGAGAACCACTGCTCTACAACCACTCTATCCCCATGATGTCTGTCCTACAGGCCTCTGATGAGGGTCATTTACTCATAGTTGAGCTCATTTGTCCTAGTTAGAAGCTAGTTTACTCAGTTGTCTCCTCTGGTTTGACCCTTTCCCACTCTAAACATGGGACCAAATGTCAATTTTATTGTCAACACTGGTGCTTAATAGCCTACTTCCAACAGCCTTCATATGAAGTTGGTTGACAAGGCCATTAAACACATTAACCCCATGGTGTCCCTGTTTGGGGAATGTAAGTATAGGGCTTAAGTGGTTAAAAAAAGAGCACACAAAAATGGTGGTTCTTAAAGAGGTTATTCAGCGTTCTTCTTTGGAGTTGATGAGGTGCTATAATAGCTGCCTTACCCTTTATGGTTCTTTAGTGGTTCTCTTCTGGTTCTTATTTTGATACACCTCTAATGGTTCTGTAGCACCATTTGACAAAGGTTAGGTGCTATATAGCACAATCAGTATCAATATATCAATATATATACATGGAACCCAAAGTACGAGCCAAATAAACTCTTTTGGTGCTGTTTAGCACCACTATTGTTTAGTGTGAGATAAAAAAACAAGTGCCCTCTCCAAACCTTTTTGTAGCTTGTGTGTATGTATAAGATGAAAAGCTGGAAGAGAAAAAACAACAAACTTATACTCAGTTCTTTTTTTTTCACACTTACAGTATGTTAATCTTAGGATCACAAGATGGAATATTTTCATGAACACTGCTCTGATCTTTGCAATCCAGTCCTTCCTAATGGTTGCTATAAGATTTACATATGGCAATGGATATTCGCACACTAATGATGGTGATTTGTGTGAAGAAAACACTGTCCTTGCAAATGACTGGCTCTCACTATGGAAGTGGGTTAATCTTGTGCATGCTTATGTATGTGCTGAGTGTGCATGCATGCGTGCGTGTGTGCATGTGTGTGTTTGTGTGTGCGTGCGTGCATGTGTGCATGTGTGTGTTGGAGGGATGTTATGAATAATCCCACAATATCTTATTGGCCTGTGCATACAACTGCATGTTTATTGTTTTGAATGTTACTAATATCACCATATATCACCATCAGCATGGCATTATTTTTCTTCTAGCCTCACATGATTATGAGCATCACATAACATCATATCACATCAGTAACTTTCTTATTCTAAAAATGATGACATTGATTAGTTTTCTAAGAGCAACACTGTCCCCAGCCCTGGATATTTGTCTCTCTTAACCCATACTGCCACTGTCCACTCCTTTCAGTTTTTACCATAAATTCAAAGAATTTTGTGTCAGCCGAGCTGTTCCCCCCTGAAGCCCTGTCCATGTCCATCTGCCTGCTCCGGACATGTAAGTGTTTTCACTGGAACAACAAGACCCAGAGAGAGAGACACATGGGTGATTTGGACAGGCACGCCGGACAGTGAACAACGAACACTGACCGTGGCTTCAGAATCAAAGTGACACATGTCGTCCCAGGTTCTTCACCTGACATTTTTGTTTGCGCCGTTGTCCAGTCTGTGTGACAGGCATCTCACACTATTAGCACGTCTCCGTTTCCCACCACCAACACCCACTTTCACGTGGAGAGACTCACTGCTTGTTTTTGTTTTTTATCATTTACTTAAAGGACGACTTCACCCATTTTCAACCTATCTTCATATAATTGGTCCTCACTAATGCTCACTATGATATGGTTGCTATTTTTGTCTACTCTGTGTCTGTGTCTCAGAGGAGGGCTGTGGACAGTTCAGAACCCACCTACAGTGACATCATCGATCGATGGGGAATCAAAGCTAATAGAAACGGCAGGCTTTCTATTTCTGGAAAGTTAGCATGCTATAATAGAAGCCATTGTTCTCGCATAAAATAAAATACAAAAACCTACCTAACGATGATGTCACTGGTAGGCGAGTTTCGGAAGTGTTCACAGCCCTCCTATGAGGCACAGATTGAGTAGAAAACATTGGTACCATTTTATCATGAGCATTAGTGAGGACCAATTATATGAAGATAGGTTGAAAATGGGTGAAGTCGTCCTTTAAAGGGGCATGAAACACTAGGCCGATTTTGTCATTTGTTTCCCTGTACAGGTAAAAACAAATTGCAGAAGGGTAAAAACATGTCAAGCTAATAAACAATGCAGCTGCAGCTAATAAAATTTAGAATGGGTGTGTTATTGGTAGTGCCCAGAGCCATGGGTGTGCCAATGTAGACAGTAGTTAACATTATTGTCAGTGCTCGCTCGCACATTGGCACACCTAAATCTAACACATCCATTATCAATTTGATTACTGTAGCTGCAGCTGTGTTCCTTACATCACAGTTTACTATGAAATCTGTCATCTGTGAGAGGGAATAGTACACCGGCAGAGAGATTGTGAGAGAGCGAAATTGCGGTTGTATATTGGTCACCTTCATTTTACATATTTATTTAGAAAATAATTATGTTTGGCCACTTTTGGAAGAACAGCTTAAAAGTTAAGGGTGCCAACATGGTTACACATTAAACTGGATCTGTTGTATTTTAACCACATTAACCTTATATGGTGTCACAATTTTGGGCAAAGTTTCAAAAGATATAATTAAAGAAAAGTCATTTCCAAAAATAACAAAAATACCAGAGCTTACAACACATCACGTTGTGAGTCTTGTGACACGTTGTGAGTTTGTAGATCAGCTATTTTCGCTATTTTATGTACTATTTGTTAGTACTGTTGTACTAAGTAGCCTATATTGAATGACGTTGACGTTGACAACCCCATCAAAACCAACCCACCCCCCTTTCAAACGGGATGTAATACATTTCTGAATAGAACTCTTTATATGCACTTCATATTGTGTCAAAAGCTGATCTGACCAAGTTGCAACAGTATAGCCTAACAGTTAATGCGCAATTACTGAAGTTAATCTAAGGAGAAAATACTTAATGATGGGTTCACATTAGTTCAAATAGGTTAGTGGCTTCTAGCATGTAACCTAATTACTCACACATGTGGAATGGTCCGGCTTCGGAGCAAGCATTGACAAATGAGATATTCTATGTCAGCACAAATTAATGAGAAATTAAAGGTCAGAGGTCAAACCCCAACCCCTCAGAACGCACATACGATTTTGATTAGCAGGCCATTCTGTTTGGCTGTAACTGTCACAAACATTCAAGCCGTCGGGGCAATCACTGCAAGCCTGAGAGACTGGGAGGTGAGGTTTGTTTAGGCACAGTGTCGCAGGGCACGATGATGAAAAGACAAATGAATATTTCGGGGAGGGTATTTTGTTTTCATGGTTCACGACCCGTGGGTTCACAAGTGTTGACATTCATTTGAATTCCTCTTTTGAATGGCTGTGATAACATTGAAGCGGTGGTTCTCAAACTTTTTTTTATTATCTGAAGGGCCCCCATAACGCTGAGAGTGTACAAATGGAACTAAATGAAGGTGCGTGTGAGCGTGTGCGTGTGTGCGTGTGTGCGTGTGAGTGTGTTTCATATAAGGTTCAAACTTCAAGGTTTCGTTATTGTTACTTTGCAAGAGTGAAAATACTTTATTCTATTTCTGTCCTCATACATTTTGGCAGAAGTAAAAATTGACATATGACAAGGAAATAAGAAAGAAAGAAAGAGCATAATCAAAGAATAGCAGCAATATTAAGACAGTTTGTACTCTGGTCCTATAGTCGAGGTGCTTGAAGGTGCTTTGTGTTAAAAGATCTGTGTGTATGTATCCGTATATCTGTGTGTATGTCCGTGTGAATATAAAAGCTGTTGAGTAAACTCTGACAGTTTTACACACAGGCTGAGGCTGCCTTTACCACAGACAGGCAGTTGAGGGAGGGGATTAGCATTTCCAGAGATTAATATTCTTTCCCCTGGCTTGTACGTTCATATACCTGATTGTTCGAGGGAAGCAGTTGTTTAGCAATCTACTGACTTTGTCTCTGTGGCTACGACACACTTGCCTCCTGGCAGCATCTATAACCGTTTGTGGTTGGGATGGCTAGGATCTTTGATAAGCCTCTGATCTTTGCTCACACAACAACCATTGTATGTCCTGGATGGAGGGATGGGTGTGGACCCAGAGGATTTTGAAGGGTTTTGAGGGTTTATCTTGTGATCTCATCCAGATGGCATAAAGGTATGGATTCAGTGTCTGGCTCAAGGATACTTGAATAATAAAAAAATATATATCATCTTTTTTTCTTAGAATAAAGCAGCAAAGTGCTTTACAATATTGACAGTATTGCAGTCACATTTATTTATTTTTTGTATGTAACTTTTTAGATAATTTCTTGAGCAATTCTCCATTGTGGAGGATGTCACATTCTAAGATTTATCCTGCAGACAACACAACATGGAGCCAATAATTACTTCCTACACTTATACATGCACCATCAAACACTTGAACTTAGCCAAGACACTCCCACCCCCAATACTACAGAGAGAGATGAGAGCCAGAGAGGGAAGATGGAGATAGAGAATACGAGAGAGAGAATGTCTATAGACAGAGAAAAAGAATAGATGGACAACAGAAATAATCTAGAGCAAGAGCGAGACACCAACATAGAGACAAGGTTCAGCAGCACCAGGGACTTTGGTTTGGCCTGAGCTCATCTGGTTCTATGTTACGACAACAAAGTCCGGGCCTGATGGATGGTGAGGGCAGACGGAGGGAACGCGGAGGGCCTCCTCGGGGGGAGCCATGGTGGGGTTGAGGTAGGGGACACGGCTCGGGAGAAATCACTGAATCAGGCCATGTTTATAAACAGAGAACCAGTCCTCTGAACTATGCTTTCAGTCGTAGGAGGAGGGTGTATTGATAGCATGTCTGCTTTCATAGGCTATTTTTTTTCTTCTTCTTTTTTTTGGCAATTATTTTAAATATGTGAGAGTAAGTAGAGACGAGGAAGCGAGGAGTTGGCCACACGACATTGCTGTAATATGGTCATTACAGTTACTACACCAAGGTTCCTCATGATGACACCCTTTTATTAACGCTTATGTTCAAGGCTTCTCTGCCAGTACAGTCTCATATGCGTAGCAGTAAACGTTTGACGAGTTGGAACGGATTTGACCATGAGTCAGACGTCTGACAAGACGGGACACCCCGCCGCGGCGTCAACATGTTGACGAGGACAACTTGACTACCCCATCCCCCATCCAAACCTTAATCTGACTCATACCCCTTGTTTTAAGTGTTTTTAGTGGACTTATTACACGTTGGGAGAGAGAACGGCACTTCCGCATTCCAGTGTGGGCAGGACTACCGGGACGGTTGTAAAATGATGTGACGGGGGGATCCCTTCACATCAAACGGTTGCTGCATGGTCAGATGTTGCCCCAACTTGTCACAATACGACTTCAGAGTGAAAATGTGTAGTCTCTGCACAGGATAAGCCCTACAGTATACTTCATTGTACAATGAAAAGCTAAATTAGCCGATCTACAAGCGTGGTCATGATGTGACATGTTGTGAGCTTGTAGATCTGCCATTCTCACTATTATTGAACTTTTTTTCTTGGATATTTATTTATTTATTGAATAATAAAAAAAAGAGAATAAGGTTGACCAGGTTGAAAGTGGTTAAGAGAGACGTGTCGAGACATTCTGTATATAAGTCTATAATTGTTGAGGCAAACGGAGAGAAGTTTAATACGTGCAGTTTTCATCTGAGAAGTATTGGTGGTGAAGTAGTATAGAAAGTAGTAGAAAGCATATAGCAGATCAGGGAGGAACTGCCCGAGTGTCACAGGATCCAATTGATTGATTGATTGAAATTTTTATTAGGCAAAAGAATGTAAAACAACACAGTTACATTTATAATACTTTTGTCAAAGGTCCGACCAATCACCCAATAAATACAAGACTCGCATGGCATGATAATCAGATGGTCAGAAGTTCAACTTATACCATAAGGCCAAAGGTGAACAACTTAATAACAAGGTGTAACTCTACCACAATTAAACAGGCAATATCCCATGTCATGAGTATTGAACCAGCAATGCTACAATTAGGTCCATGTCTATATCACCACATCACCATTTGGACAGGACAGTGAGGTAGAAGGGATGGTTGGTGGTCCTTGAGGTGGATTTAAACCCAGGATGAGGCAGTTATGTGATCACACATGAACATAGGCCTATGCAACATTTGATGACACAAATATATACATTACAAATGGAATGTTTGTAGTTGCTATTAAAGTTAAGACAGTAAAGTTATGGAACAAAGTTTAGACCGCAAAGAATCGCCCATGGTTTTAATTAACATTTTCTGAATGGGATTGGTTATGAATTATATCTTATAATTTAAAAAAAAATCTTGTGAGCAAGCAAGTGCCATGTCTTGATTATTTTCTTGATGCTCATTTCACTGGGTGAGGAGTTAAGGGTGAAAGTTTGGGTGCCATGAAGATAAGTCTTTTTTTGGTTGTTGAAATGAGATTCCTCGTGAGAATCTCTCATGCCTTTGGCGCTCTGCGAATCTGACAGGGGAGCGCGCACGCACCACTTGGTTCAAATACTGTAGATCTTGGCTGGATTGACCGCAGAAACGCAGGACAATTGTACCGTATACTGACTCCCTCCCTCTCATAGCAAATTAGAAATGTCTTCAAAGGCCATATTGTGTGTTTGATTTATTTTTGGTGTATTTACGTTTCCGTGTCACCTTTGTGCGCCAAGCAGTGTTAAGTTGGCAACATTTTCTTTTCTTTCACTTTGTTAAACAAAGTGCCTATCGTGAGTAGGCCTTTAAGTGAAAAAAGGTTCTCACACAGGTGGGCCAAGTAAGTCGACCTTGAAATGTAGTTCAAGAGTTCAACTCTCCATTTCTCCCAAATGGGAACATTTAAAACCTTTAGTTGGGACATGGTATAAAACTCAATAAAAATAGACAGAAAAAATGGAACACATGAGCTAAGACATATCAAATGAACAATTTAAACCATGCGACAACTGAAGTCTATGATGAAAAATGGACTTTCCGCTGTGCACCTTTTGCTGAAAGCTGAAACGGAAAGCAAAATAAACCGTTGGTCTTAATGGGGTTCCTCCAAAGTGCACGCGCTGTATATTTGCTCTTGTCAGGTGAGGTCGTTTGATGCTGATTGCATCCATCACATTGAGCCGCGCGCAATTACTCTGAAAAATAAACACGCCTGCGGGCCCTTGCTCCCTGGCGTTATTGGCTGCCAGTGCATTTGATCCCAACTATTGATAATTCATCACCCGAACATCTAGTTTCATTGTAGGTTCTGTACGTTAAATAGGAGGTGAGAAAGGGCCATGCCGGCGTGCGTAAACCTGTTCACGGTTCCGACGTCAATTTGATTTTGGCGGGTTTATGGGCCGGGGCCCCCATTCTAATTGAAACTAATCAAAAACCACTGAAACAGTTCAAATGTCTAAAAAAACGAGACACACACACAAATACAAGTCATGGTCAGGTGATGAATGAGCCAGCCGCGGCCCGGGTCATCCATCACCTTCCACCGGTCGTGCCTTGGCAGCGCCAACGTGACAGGAACGGTCAAATAGCGTTTAGCACGCGGGGGGACCGGGCCTGTTTGGGGGGAGATTATTACTGTCAAGAGCCGTAATGGATTAGCTTGGACCCGCGTGGTCCAGCCAATGGCGCGCGGGCACAGCGTATTAGCATAGCTATCAGGAGTGGCCCGGCCGCGCGGCTGCAAGCAGCAGGTTGGGCTGATTGACAGATGGAGGTGGCTGGGCACCAGAGCAGACATCCAGCCAGGCAGCAAGTCTGAGGGGCCAAACAGCGAGGAGCCAATTATGTGGGGAGAGGCAGGGACATTCATCATTCAGTTAGACACCTGTCCAGCCACACAAAGGGAGAGAGAGGAGAGTCGGGAGGCTCCTCATGCTCGCATCCCCAAGACAGAGATGATGCTCATTAGATTGGACTGGAGGGGAAATAAAGCGAGGCTCACAGGTTCTTCTCATTCAGAGCACAACACAAAGGCAATGCACAGCAAGGAAATGGAAGGTGAGTGTGGTTTTGTACTTGTTGAAGGGAATGGAGGCCCCCACGTGGCTTTAACCACATGAACCCTAGCATTCTTATTCTGGGCATGTCATAATAGGAAAACATTCTGGAAAAATAGACACACAATCGGTGAAAATAGCAGATTTACAAGACCCCCTGGACCCCAATGCAGTGGGTTTAAGTGTTAATGGAGAGGTTATCATCATATAGGCATAGTGTACAAATGGACATGTGGTTCCTTCCATACAGTTAAATTAAAGACTTTCAGGACTCGGGAGCGGCCAGTGCCCAGGGGCCCTTGTTGACTACCAGGGGTCCATGGGGTCCCTGGGCTGCGAGGACAATCAATTCACTAAAATGTATACAGTATGGGTTTACGTTCAAATATGTGGGCCCCTCAGCCTATACAGTACAAGCCCCTCCTTTATGACTATCTGACTAACAGAACTAATATCTGACTAACAGAGCTGTATTTTTAAGTTTTTATTTATTTTGACATGAATATCATGTAAATAATGTAGGTTATAGACAGTAAATCCAGTATAAAATGTCTACAGGTGCTTTCTTGACCCACACATGCCTTAAACCTGAGTAGGCCTACAGTGCATTTGTGTGCCCACCTGACGTAATCCTAACCCTAATCCAAACCCTAATCCTAACCCAAACCCTAACCTCACAAAAAACTGCCTAAACCTAACCTTAACCCTAAGCCTAATCTCACAAAAAGCAATGCCTAAACTTAACCTTAAACCCTAATGTTAACCCCTAAACCTAATCATAAACCTAAATGTTGAAATGCAACGTACCTAAAATGTAACGTTTTTGTGGTCCACAAACGTTTCTGGAGAAATGTACAGTGACAACGTTTCCTCTGGTGATTAGGTTGCATAGGAAAGGCCTAAAAGGCCTCATTATTGGCCTAGGGGACTCCATGAGTCTTAATCTGTCCGTGACCTAAGTCGCAGTGCAGGCGTTAACACTGTCACAGGTAATAGATGGGAACCAGCCATGTCATGAGTAGGGGCCACATAAGACTGTTAGACTGTGTAGTTCAATGGGGAGAGCTTTGTTATAATGTGTCCAGGGTTCCCACATTGCTTATTTGGGCAAGGCAAAACCACTTAAACCCTATATACTTTGTTTACCGGTGACCCCCAGGGGTCTATACTAGGCCCCCTCCTTTTGTCCCTCTACACCAAATATCTTTGCAGAAAACAGCTGATCTACAAGCTCACAAAGAGTCACATTTTGTGACGTGATGTGAGCTTGTATATCTAGTTGTGCCGAATGTTCACCCCAGAATAGGGACGCTATAGCGTTCATGTGGTTAAGGTTTTGATTCCCTTGGCAGCCACCAATGTGACAGGAACGGTCAAATAATGACTCCACAGCACTTCTACTAGTAGGACTCTAGAAGCACTGTACTAGTCATACTAGTACAGTGCTAAAACTGGACTATATACAGCATGCTGGTGCATTGAAGAAACCAGGTAATAGGTGTGCAAAGCTGAGTTGTGTTTTCAGCACCCCCTGGTAGACAACATTTACAGACAGAATTAAATAGACACACCATCCCAATTCGCCGGCGTCTGACGGCAAATCTCGCAAACGTCCAATGTTTACTGGTGCTAGATCCTGCGAGAGTGTGTTGCTGGGACAGAGAAAGGTCGATAATAAAGTAGATTTTCTCCTGATGTGTCTCTGAAAATAGCCATTTTAGTGTAAAACATGTCTGAATATTGTGTGGCTTGTTGCGATCGGGTCCAATATTTAGTTCAGTAACCATGGAGCTAAAGAATGGTTCAGAAGCTGTGTTCACGTCACTCTCCAATTGGAATCAATAAACTCCAGCCTACTTCCCCTCTCCTAAAAAGGTGTCCGCGCACTTCACGCAGATACGGGAAATAAACTGGAGATGTCTTGGGTCCCAGGTTTCAGAAGGTGCCATGCCCGTTTCCTGTTCCAGTTCAGTGTCCCATAGCTTCGTTTGATTGGCTCATGCGGCAGGTTTGAACCGGAAACACAAAACACCTTCAAATGTGTTTCCCGAATCTGCTGCCGAGCCAATCAAACGAAGATATTGGACACTGAACTGGAACAGGAAACGGGTTGAGCCACCTTCTGAAAACTGTCACTATACAGTAATGCACAGAGCCTATGGCCTATATGTACACACACACACACACACACACACACACACACACACACACACACACACACACACACACACACACACACACAAACAGCTGCACTTGGCTTCATGCGGCTCAACCAAAAACATCCACTGAATGTTGTTAGATGGCTTTTCTTAAGTTTGTATCCCAGACATTTCGATACACATATTACCTCCTTTTAACAAGCAGAAAGCAGAAACAGCATGGGTGTGTGTTCCTCCTCGGCTCCGTTCGCCCGTCAACTGCTTTGCGGTCACGCCTCATCGGCCCTCGGCCCCTTAGCCACACTCCCTTCACTGATCACGCGCCATAAACCCCCTCCTCTCCGGTGCAGCAGCGCCGAAATTAACAAACGCTTGACATTTGCACCACGTCCAATTACTCAATATCCAAGGCTGAGCACATGTTTAATCAACATTTATATCCCCAAGGGGTGGTGAAGACCCACTCTGCATGGCCAACCCCGGCCACATTAGAGCCCGTTCCCTTGGGTTTGTGCTTGGCAAGGGGGCTGCAACTGTTTACATTCTTCCAAAACCCCAACGGAGAAAGTGTCATCCTCCTCGCTGGCCCTTTGCGTTGCACATGGCAGAGTCCAAGTCAACCTCACAGCGGGGGGTGGTGGGGGGCGTCTCTGTCTGGGAGGCTGAGCAATCGATCCATCTACCACCGAGGGGTCAAGAATACTAACCAAGATCCCCATTAACCACCAGAGGACCCCCGTAGTACATGCATCACCACACACACACACACACACACACACACACACACACACACACACACACACACACACACACACACACACACACACACACACACACACACACACACACACACACACACACACACACACACACACACACACACACACACAGACCAGCAGCAGCAGCAGCACATATCCCTCCTCAACCGTCCCAGGGTTCGGGTCAAGAGCAAGGTGGTGCACACAGCAGGAGTGGTGCAGTTCTGCTCCATAAAGCCAAGGCTAGTGACAGATCAAGTGAAGTGGAGTCGAGTGTAAAGCCTGCATGCGTTTCTTTTATCAGCGCTTTAGCATAATCGTAAAGAAAGCAAGGGGTGGAAGAGACAGAAATGAGACAGAACAACAGTGTCACGGGGTCAGATTGTGTGTGTGTGTGTGTGTGTGTGTGTGTGTGTGTGTGTGTGTGTGTGTGTGTGTGTGTGTGTGTGTGTGTGTGTGTGTGTGTGTGTGTGTGTGTGTGTGTGTGTGTGTGTGTGTGTGTGTGTGTGTGTGTGTGTGTGTGGTATACGCACGCGCACGTCTATGTTTGTGCATCTGTGCGTCTCGGCTTGTGTCCATGCGTGCATGTCCCCTGTGTGTGTGTTTGGGGGGGGGTATGCGTATGTGTATGTGTGTGTGTGTGTGTGTGTGTGTGTGTGTGTGTGTGTGTGTGTGTGTGTGTGTGTGTGTGTGTGTGTGTGTGTGTGTGTGTGTGTGTGTGTGTGTGTGCGTGCGCACGCGTGTGTGCGTGTGACAGCAGCGTGGAGACTGATTTCCCCTCACAGCGGGGGAGGCATGGAGGGCAGATGACTCCACGGCATCTGGGATGTGCTGGAGAAATGCATGAGAGACTTAACAAACATGCACGGAGGATAATGAGCTCCTTCTTCATACAGAGCTGTCACTGGCTACCGTTTATTACCATGGCCGGGAGTTAAAATAGTCATAGCATGCAGCTATACCACGGGTGTTAAATTTGTGGATTTATTCACCTACTTATCGGGGGTCCCTCGCTTAGCGAGGCAGCAACTGTGCGCGGATTTATTGCAGTTGGCTAATGTTGCGTGAAAAAGTCAACATTTGTTCTTTAATATTCATTATATATGCATCGTAATTTCATCTATTGGTTTATCATCTTTAATTTCTTCTAAAGCGCACACTGACTGAGTAAGCAGGAGATAGTGAACGAGGCAGAGCGGGATGAATGGAGAGAGAGAAATAGAGAGGGAGAGAGAGAGACAGAGAGACAGTTAGAGACAGAGTGACAGAGAGACTGAGAAAAGGTGAGATGAGGGAAAGAGAGACAGGATGAAAGATAGACAAAGAACAACGTTGAGGAGAGAGAGAGAGAGAGAGAGAGAGAGAGAGAGAGAGAGAGAGAGAGAGAGAGAGAGAGAGAGAGAGAGAGAGAGAGAGAGAGGGGGCAGACAGACAGACAGACAGACAGACAGACAGACAGACAGACAGACAGACAGACAGACAGACAGACAGACAGACAGACAGACAGACAGACAGACAGACAGACAGACAGACAGACAGACAGACAGACAGACAGACAGACAGACAGACAGACAGACAGGAAGGCAGATAGAAACAGAGAGACAGAGGCTGCACATCCAAACAGATGGACAGAGAGGCAACAGAGAGAAGGAGAGCAACCAGGCCCAGAACGTGTGCTGTGTAGGAAAAGCCCCCCGACTTCTGATCAAACAGCGGATTACATCTGTATGTGCGCCGCGGATATAAGTGGATGTGTCAGCGAATGATGGATGACCAGGGGAATGCGCCGGATCCCTGAAGTCTTATACAAGCGGCCCAATCCCCCATCCATCTGAGCCTGCCCCGCTACCTCATCTGTCAGGGAAAAACCATTTTCTGTGCACTGGTGCATGGTGCTTAAGGTTATTCCGTTTCTTTATTACAAACCAGGATGCAGTCCTCCCAATATCCCATACATACAGCAAGCCGGTAGGGATGCCATCGAAACGAATTCCGTTTTGTAGATTGATATGAGTGTTTTTAATTAAGGGAATTGTACGGGGGAGATATTCAGTTAATGGATTCCAGAACTGACATTTCACCAATTAATTCATTATTTAACTGTGTTATCAAAGGATGCGACTTACATAACCTATACTATTGTGCATGTTAGGCCCCAATTTATGTAGGGTTTAAATATGATACGGGTCATGTTTCGGGGAGATTGTGCTATGGCACAGATCGAGGCAAGCCACGCAGGGAGACAAAGACGGGGACACCGTCATCATTAATCTTAGTCAGTGGGCAAGGCTATAGCCCAATCTGCATGACCAGGGCAGTGACAAATGCCACTATTGGACTGGGGCGTCGCATCTCCCCGGCTTCATTTCCCGTTAATGTCACATCCATCACGGCCAGCCCTGTCCTGCCATGTCGAAGGAGATGAGACTGGTCGTGGGTAAGAATTAATTGTAAGGACAAGAGCAAGTTGATCCATGCGGCATTGTCCGGACATAACCCCCCCCCCCCACCTTTCACCAACACAAGTTTTTTTTCCCCTTTTTTAGTTATGAGATTTTCTGACTATCTTGGTTTCGTCTTGGGTGAATGATTACATATTTCCCCTCATAATAGAGGGGAAATAGAGTGTGTGTGTGTGTGTGTGTGTGTGTGTGTGTGTGTGTGTGTCTGTGTGCGTGTGCGTGCGTGCGTGCGTGCGTGCGTGCGTGTGTATGCAACAACTTTATTTTTTTAACTTAGTTGACATCAATGACGTGGTGACTTGCTACTGCCCTCTAGCGATGATTATATAGACAAAGAAAAAAAGACATTCTATATCTACACTACAGCAACTATAACTTCAATATACACACAAAAACATATCACCATGTTTACACATACTCGTATAACCCATCAATGCACTCTCTCTCCCTGTGTGTGTGTGTGTGTGTGTGTGTGTGTGTGTGTGTGTGTGTGTGTGTGTGTGTGTGTGTGTGTGTGTGTGTGTGTGTGTGTGTGTATATAAATATATATTTATATATAGAGTCACAAGACAAAAAATGCACAATCGCTGTTGTGGCTTTCACCGTTACATTGATGGGAGTAGAATTTGAACAGAATTGACATGCTCATTCTGTGACAAATGGGAATAATGTGCTTCTCTCTTCCTCTCCTCCCTCAAACACGCACACACGCACACACACACACACACACACACACACACACACACACACACACACACACACACACACACACACACACACACACACACACACTGCGACAAAGCGGGCCCTTTGAATGCTTTCAGAAGACTAGCACTCTGATGATACTGGGCACGTGCACATCTGAGGGAGGCTTTTTTTGACTGATTCAATCAGGCAGTTTATTGCCCCTCAGCCAAGTGCCAAGTTCTGCCCATCCTCGTGTGTTACGCCGATTAGCTGCACTTGCATGATGAGGGATGAAGGAATTTGTCATCATTTGCATCACTCTGCAGAGATGCGGTCGCCCAGAGTGATGGGTCCAAGCCTTGTCATGTCCCACGGGCAAGTTTTGCAGCACAGAATGTGTAAAAGAAAAAAAGCATTTTCACATTGTTACCCTAAACAAAACCTCCCTTTGAATTCCTCACAAAAAAAGACAACTGATTGGAGATGGTTGTCATAACAGGGTGCGATCCCTCATCATTGTGGCATTGCATTTTATTGTTGTATTCTATTATGGTAATTTATCTAATTTAGAAAACAAATAACATATATAATTCCGTGCTAATAAGAGGCACAGCCTAAAGCTGTGTCACACACGTTGATTTGACTTTTAATAAGATGTTTGGGTCTCTCGATTTTAAAAATAAATTAGCGACATAAAATTTACAATTATGTTTTATTTTTGTTAAGTTGACATAGACATACAGGGGGGTGTTGTGTGGAAGTGGAACGTCTTTAATGTAATTTTATACACTGGTACAAACAAAACCAGTCGTGGAAAAAAACGCCCACATATTATTACCTCACTCTTTATTATATATATATATATTATATAATTAGGAAATGTAACGTTTCAAATTTGTTTGTAAATAATCTTTTCTGCAGGCAATTTTTTGTAGCCATTTCAAATCTAGAAAGAAAGATAGAAAGAAAGACAGACACACACAACGAGAAAATGTTTAAGAAAACAGAAAGAAGTGCAATGATATTTAATTTTAGAGTGAGTCTGCAAGTTGATTTTCATATTGTATAGGCCCTGCATAACATTTTCCCCATTTATTTAAATTAAATTGTAGCCTACCTCTAGTGTGCTCTTGCCTCTTGCCTCTGTGGTCTGACAGAGCAGCTTTGAGTTTAGCCGTGACCCCGTGCCCCTTGACCTTACTGACGTCACGTCACCAACCAAGGAGCACAGCTGGTTGACGCCCAGTCGTTTAATTCCCAGTAGCTTCGCAAGTTTTAATGCGCCGCCAACGTTCATGCAGAATCACTATTATCGCAATTCGCTCTGGTCCAAATTAGGTTAGAAGGAGTTCAGGAGAACTCCTTCTAACGCTATATGAACCAGAGCTATATTCTAGCTTATTCTTGTTGAAGCTTACTAAAAGATATATTCAAGGAAAGCATGAACACTCTTGACTTTAAGTGTATTGTCTTCGTAAGCCTGGCCCTGAAGTTATATCCTACGAGTCTAGGCTCCTGTCGCTTCAGATGACACTGTCTGCAGAGTGTAGATGACATACTAACTACATTACACCTGAAAGGCTGCAACTGGTAAGTGAAGGTCTCAAACACGTTAGCAGATATTAAGCTACTGTCAGTGGTGGAAAAGGTAGCTACTCGCATGTTTTACTTAAGTAAAAGTATTGTGTGTGTGTGTGTGTGTGTGTGTGTGTGTGTGTGTGTGTGTGTGTGTGTGTGTGTGTGTGTGTGTGTGTGTGTGTGTGTGTGTGTGTGTGTGTGTGTGTGTGTGTGTGCGCGCGCGTGCGGTGTGTGGTGTGTGTGTGTGTGTGTTCATTCAATTAATTCATAGGTTTTATATTCTATACTCTGTACTATGCCTCTGTAGCCTATTTTATTTTTGGATGCAACAAATAGTTTATCCTGCCTCAGTAGGCCTACAATAACCCAGGGACAGTTCTATTCTATTGTAGGTAGTCTATGGTGACTCATTCATAGCCTGGTAAACCCCCCTCCCTCCGGAAATCTCATTTGCATAAACAAAATGTGTGTCGCAAGCTTCTTCCATTTGACAAGAGTCAGGTTAGGTCATTCATTACCACTAGTGGTTCTCAAACTTTTAAATGTCAAGGACCCCTATAACTGTGAGTGTGTATGCTACAATGGAACCAAATGAGGGTCCATTTGGTTATGGGTCAATTTGGTTCCACTTGTACACTCTCAGAAGGAGTTACAGACCTTATAAGGGTATATTTGGAACCTCCTTAAGGACCCCAGAGAGTCCCTGAACCCCACTTTGAGAAGCATGGGCCTACACCAATGTATGTGATGCCGTTTTTGTACATTTATTAGGTTTATTTCATACACTTTTTTACTTACTGTATGTACATTTACATATTACTTGATTAAATCACTTTTCTAGTATTATTATATTGGACATTGTCAGCATATTCGGGCAAGGTTTCAGGACCACATTGGAAACAAGTGTATACTGTAAACTTGTATCTTTTACCAAAATCAAATCAAATCAAGTGTGCAACATCAACATTTTACACACATGCATGTAACAAAAACACTCTTTGATAATAATGTCCTTTGTCCTGCATAATGCAAGCTTTGTTGAGGGTGCTTGTACTGTTGTATATATTTTTGTTCATTATTGATGGTGGTCATTTTGTGTGATGTCTTTACCCTGCTGTATCTGCACGCTCTTGCCCTGTAAATGTATATCTTAGCTGCTGTGCTGTCTTTCCCCCACAGGATCAACAAAATGTCTTATCTAAATTAAATCTTGGTGAAAGGGCCTTTCTGTGTGGAGTTTGCATGTTCTCCCCGTGTCTCCTAGCGGTCGGTACCCTCACAAAAACATGCAGTAATCCTGGTCACTATACTGCCTCCCCCTGGCCAGCCGGGGCGCCTGATGGAGGGGAAGGGAACTGGTTGGAATAACGTGTTCCTTCCACGCGCTACGTCCAACCAGGGAAACTCTCCCCTGTCAGGTGACAAGAAGGTCAGTTGGCTCTCATGCATTGAAGGAGGCATGAGCTCGGCCCTGGCCTCCCTAGGTTGGCAGAGAGAAGGTAGTGCCCAGGATTACATAGACAATTGGCACTGTGTGTAAAAAATAGCGTTACAAAATCGTGGGATAAAAATTTAAGATAAATTAAATCTTGAATCGCGATATGCAACTTGACCTCAACTTGTTGCACAAGTTGCACATGGCTATGTCTGCAATGCATTAAATCATCAAGTTTAATGCAGTTTACAAATAAACTCTATTTAAACAGACTATACATTGTGATTTTGTGGGATCTTCCTCTAGTGAAGACAGGATTCTGTGAGAGTCCTTGTGTCACACACATCAGTGAAATCAACATATGTCTTCTTAATTGCAATGAACTTTATTTGCAAGAACTGTATGTTTTGTATCACAGTCAATCAGTCATGTTAAATTGATTAATAATAACAAAAGTTGGCCATGAAAAATACACGTTCCCCTATGTAGACTGGTTGTCTCCTGCTGAATGTGTGCACTTACCTGATGAGAGGAGCAAATGAGAGAGGTGCTATTGGACTACCTTAACAGACACTGCTTTGTGGTATTCTACAATCATATATATCTGCTTCAGTTTCAGCAATGTTTCATATTGAATGTTTTCGACCCACTGACTGCAATGAGGAACACAGTGGCCCCATCATGCAGCTGACCGCAAATGAGTCCATACAGTGATAAAACGTAAAACAGAATTTCTACTACTACTAGAGGACCGTCATAATATAACTTGACTACACCATTGCACTATGCCAGCCCTGAAAAGAAAGTGCAAAATCACACACTTTCAACACTGTTGCACAGGCTTGTAGTGCTGCTGTTTTACCACAAGGTGGCACCATCTTCCTACTTTGGATTTACTGTAATGCATTGAGATAGCATGCAGACAGAAATTTGTCCAGAGATTTTTTAACATACCAATTATGGTGCATATCTGAAGTGTGAATTACAAGATTAAAATGATTAGTAGCCTATTATTCATCATTAAACATTAAACATTTATTTATTTATTTAATTTAGTGACACAGCATCATCTCGCTATGTTGCTCCCTGACTCATTGCAAGTGCATATTTTATAGGTCAGCTGGTGATTACAGGGTAATTTAATCTGTGACATTGCTGTGGTGTGTGTGCATGTAGACTAATCCTATGAGAGCTCTTTCCTGACCTGTGCAGCTTTTGGTTTGATTGGGTGTTAGAGAGACTACCGTAGCCTATAGACCCCATGCCGCACTCACCGTGTCGCCCAATGTGCATCTACACTGTAAAAATCTCAGTGTTAACTCTGATTATCTACATGCACTGCAAGTAGATTACTGGTCCATTTGGTTCCATTTGTGCGCTCTCACAGTTACAAATGGATAAAATTACACTGAGGATTTTTTACTGTGTATTGTGGCTTCCCGATGAGCAGTGGAAATGAATCAGTGGTTATAGTTTAAGTGAGGACAAGTTATGGACACAATTAAGGTTAACAGGTTCTTACCCAAAAAGCACTGGGGCAGGGAAGTATGCCTGCACATTATAAACTGTACTGTACTACTGTAACTGTATTGACAGGGAAGAAGTAGGCCTAGTAGGGCTACACATGATAAACTACTACTGTAAGTTTATTGACAGGGAAGAAGTAGGCCTACACATGATAAACTACTACTGTAAGTTTACTCACAGGGAAGAAGTAGGCCTACACATGATAAACTACTACTGTAACTGCAGTGACAGGGTTCATTTAATGCTTTTGCAAAAGGTACAGAGTTATACAATAATGCTAAAAGGCATACATTATAAACTATACAGTACCACCATAACTGTAGTGGCATGCATTTGTAGAATGAAATCAAGAGGCAAAACAGAATACATTCACATGCATTTTCTGCTAGAATTTAACAACTTATTGTATGTTTTTATACATTAAATTATGCAAGTTAAATGCACCCTAGAACTAAATACTTTGTATATACCGTTGGTACATAATGCATCATATAAAAAAGAAATGTCACAAAAACACCTCATGCCAAAGTAAAGATGTATTACATTCCCAACGCATTAACGGATGTGTACATTTTGATTTAAATTGAAATGGACCGATTATTATAAGTTTACATCATTGTTATTGTTACTTCTCAGTCGTAATGTGATTATTTATCTAGGCATTGTTTTGTGCCTTCATATATCATATATGTAGGTTATGCTGGTTACTTATGTAATGGATAATTTGAACCACATGAACCCTAGCGTCCCTATTATGGGGTGAACGAAAATAGCAGATCTACAAGATCACAACGCATCGCAACACTGCATTGTGAGCTTGTAGATCGGCTATTTTCAGCTTTGGTGTTTTTTTTGGAGATTTGGTGTAAAAGTATAAAGGAGAGGGCCTTTAAGTGGGAAACGGGCAAGTCTAAAGCAGTGCTTAATCTTACAGTAGGCCTACAGTATGCAAACTCATTAGCACAATCAATAATGACACAATTATATACATAGCAATAATATTAGTAAATATTCTGCAGGTGAACTAAGCTAAGCTTGGTCGATGTACAGGAGTTATGATTAAGGGGCCACTGTTTGCCCCGTCTTGGTTGTCTTCGGGGCAGAAGTAAGGAAACAGTTTCTCTTTAAAGTGTTGGCCAGTGAAAGAATAGATATGAGATTTAAAATCCACATCATAGAAAGAGACCTGTCCCTTATCATAATCCACAAAGATTCCCACTTTCTGGGGTTTCTCTCTCAGGGACAGTTTAAACACACGTGTGTCATATGCTAGATATTTGCCCTCCTCCAGCACTAAGGCCCAGAACCCATTTCCAACTGACAAGCTTATGTCTTCCTTTCTCTCGATAGACTCTCTCGCCACTCCTAAAATCCACTTAGTCTTTCCCTTTACCTGAACCTCGTAGTAAAACTTCCCTGACGTGAAGCCTTCCTTTGACATCACTTCAAAACACACCTCGAATCTCTTTTCATTGTCGGGGCGATTCAGAGGCGTTGCCGCATGCCTCACTTCTTTTCCATCCCGGGACAGGATGAGGCCGCAGTGTACGGTGTCTGGGTCAAGGGTCACATCCACCGCATATTCCTTAATCCTCTTCAGTCTGATGCCGGGGAGCTGTTCCATTTCCTGATCCAGTGTCGCTTGCAGCCGCGACACGGCTGCTCTCAAAGAGGCAACGGACGGATTCCGTTCAACAACGTTGCTCTTCTGCTCCTTGTTTGTCAGAGTGGTCAGGCGTGACAGGAGCAGGATAAGGCCATAGTGATCTTCAGAGTGTGCGAGTTGCTCCAGCTCAATGCATTCCCTCTCAAGCTCTGCGATTTCCATCTTCAGTTCTTTGATGAAGCCCTCTGCTTGTTGCTCTGCTAATTTACACCTCTCCTTGATCACCTCGACGAGCTCTGCCTGGCTTTTCTCAAGGGAGTGTATCAGGTCAGTGAAAACCTGCACGCTCTCGGCCATCTCCCTCTCAGCTTCCCTTTTGTTGGCATCGGTTGAGCGTTCGACCTCACAGATCCTCTGAGACCCTGCGAGGATCATATCCTGCACTTTTGCCACAGTCTCAGGCAGCGTTGCAAGTTTGGATTCATATTCTTCCTCAAGCGATACAATTTGGTGACCTTTGTGGTCTGTCTTAATGCAAACAACACAAATACAAGTCTGGTCTGTCCTGCAGTAGAGTTCAGCGAGCCTGCTGTGCTTCTTACACATTCTGTCTTCCAGACCCGATACAGGGTCTATTAAGGTGTGGCTCTTGAGGCTTGCAACTCTCTGGTGAGGCTCCAGATGTGTCTCACAGAAAGAAGTCAGACATATCAGACAAGACTTAACGGCCTTGAGCTGCGTTTCAGAGCAGAAATCACAAAGCACACCACAGCACACTTCATCAGCACATGAGTTTGGAACTGAGGGCTCAACTTGAGCTGACTTCTTAAAGTGAACAACTAACTCTGACATTGCACTATTAACTTGTATTTCGGGTCTGGTGAAAAACTTCTTCTTACACATAGGACACTGGCAAATGTCATTGCTGTCCCAGAAGTGTTGAATACACGCCTTGCAGAAGTTGTGTCCACATGATGTTGAGACCGGCTCGGTGAACACATCCAGACATATAGGACATATAAACTGCTCATCTGAGAAAGAAATGCTGGCAGTTGCCATATCTGGATAGAAAGAAGTAAAAACATACAATTATGATATGCAAGAGTTAGGGGCGCAGACCCCCATCTCAAAATATTTTGTTCCAGGAACTCCCAGAAGCAAAGATTTGAGTTAAAACATTTCGCTTAAAAATATATATATATTCAAAGATTTGCACAAAATTGCAAGCAGATCTACAAGCTAATAGTGCGGCATGAAGTGACACGCTATGAGCTTGTATCTGCTATTTTTGAATAGCCAAAGTATAAAATAATGGTTAAAGTGGTTGAACTCTAAAGTGACCCGGTTTTAATGGGTTAAACAAAATATAGTCTGAAAACAAGTACAGCAAACATATAAAGAATATTATATATATATGATCTAACATTTGACAAACGTTTGCCTTACCTTGGCTGTGTAACTGTGGTGTACAGACAACTTGTTCTGGAAATGTAACTTTCAGTTTCGTTTCAGCATAAGTGTGACAACACTGGAGACTACTTCCTGGCCTGGTAGTCAAGGAAAAGTTAACTGTTTGGACTCCCCGCTGGTTCATGCTCAGAGTGACCAATAGACACTTGCATTGTGTCTATATGTGACTTTTATCAGAATCAGAATGTATTCTATTTGCACATCCAAGGAATTTGTTTATGTGAGGTTGGTCTATTACACTAAAGCAACACTATAGAAACACTTACTAATTATTGTATTATGTACACTTGTATTTACTAAAAATAGGTTAAAATAAGCTTCAAACTATATACAATATTTAATATACAATGAATTTACACTGTAGACTGTACAGGCTGGTACAGCATCATAAGTATGAATAATTACATATTATCATGTTGAAAGTGCATGCAGAGTATAGTGGCCTAGCATACACTCTACAATGCACTTGTATGAATAATGAATTCATATTGAGAGTTAAAGAAATTGGAATGCAGTGATAATCTATTTTTATAGAAAATCATGAATATAGACACTCACTTACTTAATTAATTAGATATTTAAGTAATAACACTGTGTAGCAACACTGTGTGCAGTTTATTCATAATGGCTGATGATGTTTATGAAGAGATCAAGATCAGTAATCGGTTCACTTCAAAAATATAAATTCCAAATTATCCCTAATTCCCTTCAGTTAGCCTGTGGAAAACTACACAGTAAGAATTCTGCAGTAGTTTAGAGTAGACAAGGGAAAATAAAATACAGATGTAGACACAGGTTTAACTATGTGGATTACAGACCGGGTCAGAAGGCTGCCACTAGGGGCTGACCGGGTGCAATAATTGCTGTGGACCCCTACTCATGCAATTGTATCCCCGATAACCTGGAACCCCTATTTTGTGGTATGTTAATATAGGCGAAACTTTTTTTTTTTTTTTAAATGTAAAAAAAATAATATATATATATATATATATATATATATATATATATATATATATATATATATATATATATATATATATTATATACATAAAAGATGTATACATGGGGGTCCTTGACTGGTTGTGATTGGTTACCTAAAGGAGTGATTGCCAAACGTTTAGCCTTGGAGCGCCCCTTACATCTGACAAAAACTGAGACCTCTCACTGTTATTACTATACTTCATATGGTGTTAAATTTGGGAGTTTGGGACTGATATCACACCTGGAAACTCACAACACACACACACACACACACACACACACACACACACACACACACACACACACACACACACACACACACACACACACACACACACACACACACACACACACACACACACACACACACACACACACACACACACACAGAAATGAATGCATTTGGTTTTGACACGGTCAATCGCATGCAGTACTGCCTTTTGCATCAGATAATATTTTATATGCACAGGGAATGTCAGTCCTGCACTGTTCCATTTCACTTGATGTGGGCCTTGTTGCCAGTCCATGCTGCACTATGCACTCACATATCATTATTTGTTATTACTATACTGTTAATATTGTGAACTCTACAGGTGCGTTCACTGTAGTTGTTGAACAAAGTGATTATAATCTGGCATATTGCTCAACTCCTTGTCTACCATTGATTGAAGCATTAAGGCCACTCAAATACTGTATGTCAACCTTATTTCCAGTTCCTTATATGGATATAAATTAAACTGAAAGCCAAGCACTTCCGCCTTCAAGCTGTAGCCTATCAAATTATTTATAGTGCTTATTAGAGGGTCTTAACCATTCAGAATCCTGCTGAAATATGGTGGTAAAGTCATTTTAGCCACTAGGTTAAGCACTGTCCAGACTGCACAGAAGGTTTTAATCTCTGCAGTACAAAACATTGGCGATGAACTACATGGCAAATCAAGGGCATGGCACCCTGTTATCTCCAGGACATGATCCAACCCCATACCCCTTACCGCTCAGATCAGCTAACACAGGAAGTCTGTTTTTATTCCCTCCCTAAAACACCCTGGCCAAGCTGTGGAACAAACTCCCCCTCAGTCAGGACTGCAGACTCACTCGCTCCCCATTTTCCACTGCAGTCTGAAAATGATCCCTTCAGACTCCCACCTCACCCCCATCACTCCTCTTGCCTTGCATCTGTTCTTGTCACCTATGTTTTGATAAGTATAAATACACATGTGTTTTTTGTTATTTAGATCAGTGGTTCTCAAACTGTGGGTCGGGACCCCCAGGGGGGTCCCCACATGATTTTTGGAGTTTTAATGCAGTTCAAATATGAATATTTTGGGGGGTCGCGGCCTAAAAAGGTTGAGAAACACTGATATAGATGACTTGTGTTTTTTTACTTCACAACAAATAACAAGAATGTTATTTAGACAGATGCTAGTTTTGATGTTTACCATGGTATCCTAGTTTCTTTGAAGCACAACGTGTTTTTCTTTGCACTTCTACTTGACCATTAGCCTACCCTGTCTTTTGTTGATAATCTCACACTTGTAAATTGCTCTGAATAAGGGTGTCTGCTGCCTAAATTGTCACTAATTTGATGGATTAATCACTTGAACCTTTTTTTTTCAATGACTGAATACTTTTATTAACAGTTTGCAAATAATACAGTGGTATTATACAATGATGCTAAAAGGATAACACAAAAAGCCCTAAGGGCTTGTTTCCATTGTGGTCCTGTGTATTCAATTCATCAAGCTTTACTTAACATAATTGACCGGGGGGCCCCAGGCCAGGGGTCTATACTTGGCCTTTACCCCCTCGACATCAAATTTCTTTGCCGGCAATAGCCGATCTACAAGCTCATGTCACATTGTGGAACGTTGTGAGCCTGTAGATCTCCTATACTGTTATTTTGCCAAATGTTCACCTCTATTATGACATGCCCATAATAGGGACGCTAGGCTTTGTGTGGTTAAGGAGTTAAGTTTCTCCACAGTAACATTTAGACCATTGATTAGGCTCCAGAAAGGTCACGTAGCCACCTTGGTACACCTTGGAAGCTCTCCAAGTCTTTTTTTGTTGACACGGTTGTCTGTCTGTCTATTTTGACAGACATTACCCAACCCGAAAGAAAGACATGGCAATCGGACCTTGACGAAAATAACTTCAGACTTTTGGGGGACAGCAGGGCCATGCATTTATTATGAGTCTGGTAAAGAATATCACACAAACATCAGAGAGCATCAGAGCTTGGTGGCTTTGAGCAGGGTTCACCTGAAGTGCAGTTCTCAGCAGAACTGGGCTTTGTTTGGTTTAAAATAATGCTATGATGCAATGATGGTCAACCCTCTCTTGCATGATGAATGGGCTGAATGACTGAATATTAAGGATTTATCTCCCCTTTTTTTTTTACACGACAAGCAATTTTGCTTTTTGCTCCCGATGGCAGTTGTGGCCTACTGTAATCCCATCACATGAAGACACAGCCTCACTTATGCTTGTTGCATAATAATGATGTAAGAAGCAATTTAGGAGCTTTGCGTCCGAAAGAGGAATGAATGGGGAAGTGTTGACTTAACTCAACCGGTCCATTTGGGTCCATTTTTACGCTGTCGGAGTAGAGTAGTATCTCGAGACTGACTGTTGACTCACACAACTTTCAAATGCTTCCGTCATACATCGGAAGCGCTGAAACGGTTTTAACCCATTAAGACCTGAGGCTGATTCTACAAATGTCTTCAAAAACAGTTTTCTGAAAAAATTATGTTTCTATATCAGTGTTTCTTGCACAAGGATTGTCATGTCAAATTATATGTATTTGACCACAGACTTCCATCTCAAAATATTTTGTTCCAGGAACCCCCAGGAGCAAAGATTTGAGTAAAACATTTTCAATTTTAAAAAAAGTATTTGTTCAACGATTTACACATATTTATGGGGTGGAATGAAGGTCTGTGTAAACCTCTCCCACAATGATAGAACCCTACTGGCCAACTAAGTGCTCAAGCCACCTGGCTGAGCCACCAGGGTGCGCTGTGTTCTCTGCTGTTTCACAGTACAACTGTGGTTCTCAAAGTGGGCTCCAGGGACCCTCTTGGTTCCTTGAGGGGGTTTACAAAGGAGAATGGTACAGGTCTGTAACTCTGAGTAAAAATGTAACTAAATGGACCCTTATATGGGTCAGAGTTACGGGGGTCCTTGAAAAAAAAATCTTGAGAACCACTGCAAGACTCTCCTCCTAACCACTCACCCTCTTCTCCATGTTGGTGTGTTCATTTCACACAGGCATTCCCGACATGGTAAGTGGTAGGTACCCCCACCCCCACAGCCAGCGTCTGACAGGTTACAGGTCTTTTTAACTATTGTGTGTGGGCTTAGGAAGTATTAATAGCAGTTAAGTGTGTGTGTGTGTGTGTGTGTGTGTGTGTGTGTGTGTGTGTGTGTGTGTGTGTGTGTGTGTGTGTGTGTGTGTGTGTGTGTGTGTGTGTGTGTGTGTGTGTGTGTGTGTGTGTGTGTGTGTGTGTGTGTGTGTGTGTGTGTGTGTGTGTGTGTGTGTGTGTGTGTGTGTGTGTGTGTGCGTGCACGCCTAGTAATGAGTGAGTCGTGAATATGTGTGTGTGTGGGAGGGAGGGAGGGTGAGTGTGTGTGTGCAAGTGGGAGAGAGGGACAAGATCTCCGAGACCTGGATAAGAATCCCAAGCATCTGTGTGTGTGTGTCTGTTGGCAGCTCAGCTTGGGCAGGGGGTGGGGGTTAGAAACCAAGGAAGGAGTTTTTAGGAAGTAGCCATGGATTCCCTAGGGCCCTATAGGGCAGAGTTTGGCCCTTGTTTGGAAGTTGCTCGGGTCTTCTTGTGTTTCAAGGTCACAGTCTACACAGGAAATGCTATACCAGAGGAATGGCTTTAACGTGACACAGCAAAAGGGATGTGTCAGCCTACAGCCAGCTCATAATGCGCCCTGTCCCCAGCATCACCAAAGTGGGTTATGTTGTCACAGGCCACTGCTACCCCCCATGTTGTCACGGGCCACTGCTACCCCCCTATGTTGTCACGGGCCACTGCTACCTCATCTTGTCACAGGCCTCTGCAACCTGCTGTTGCTCATTACCTTGCTTGGCCAGAGGGAGGCGATGAACCACAAATCCATTTGTATATGAGGTCTGTGACTGTGCATCATCAAGCATTGAGGCTGTACTGTAGTGTACATACTGTTCTTACTGCACACCCAGCTTGGACACAAATTACAAATTAGGTGGTTATGCCATCTTTGGAATGTTGACCTATAATATCTGTCAACCACATTAACCCTGGTGTCCGTCTTTTGGGCACATCGATCATTCGATCTGTTGCTGTCAGAGTAAGTGAAAGGTCACAGTTCGGACCTTTTGGTTTTGATCTACATTCACAGAAAAAGCTGATTTCAGCCTGAATTTAGAGAAAGGCTTTTAGACAACAAAATGTGTTGTCTAATATGTTAAATCTTTTGTTGCCATTGTTTGTCTGTGAAATGTGTTTTGAATAGTAGGTGACAGAAGTAATTGGTGTTCTCTAAATGCTGTGAATCATTTGCACCTTGTAGTGTTTCTCTACATACTACCCAGTACCCAGTGTTAATTTATCCTTTTGTAACTGAGTACAAATGGTCCATTTGGTTACATTTCTAACACCCCATCTAAAAAATTCTCCCACCTCTTTACCAGTTTGAGAATCACCCTTTGTACTGTGATGTTGTCGTAGATGACTTAACCAAAAGGCTAATCCTCTTTCAGGTCGGTGCTGGTCCTCATGGTGAATACACACTATCATTCTCAGTGTTTTAAACTGTTGATACACCCTTATGGGTCCATTTGGTTACATTTGTACGCTCTCAATAGTTACAAATTGATAAATCATTCAATTTATCAATCAAATGTGCCTCTGTGTGCTGTCTGAGGCAGTGTTTCTGGGTACATTGCGATACCCTGCTAGGATTCTCAGAAACCTTTGAATTATCCTTTCTTTGTGTAAGAAATTGGATATGAGCAATTTATCCCACAATCTTAAAATCAGTTAAAACAAACAAAAAATATTTTATTTGCCATATATATTGATTACAACAAATTGCCATTAACCTATATACGTCAGCCACAAAAAAAAGGCAGAAGCACCAAACATTGCCAGTATCGGGAATCATATTTTCTGCTGGGGAAGGGGGTACTCAGCTGAAATAATATTGTCGTGGGGACATACATAGGCTATCCACAGGTTTCCAGTGTCCCATGGAGCATTGAGGGAAGTATGGGCAACACTTCCTGTTGTCATTGATGCCCATAATTCCCTAGGAAACTTGTGGATAGTGAAGAAAGTTTGAGAACCACTTGGGGTCTAGAGGGTTGGACCAGAGCGCAGGCAGACTCACTGTGCCTGTCACTCAATGACAGCTGCCACTGATGAGATTTGCCCGCCCACTTCTGTTCTGATCTCCCAGAAGTCACGCCAGGCAACGGCAGGTGTGACAGTGTTAGGTCCTGTTCTTTGTTTGTCTCGGAACACTCACGTAGAGCCCCACACAACTGTGTGTGTGTGTGTGTGTGTGTGTGTGTGTGTGTGTGTGTGTGTGTGTGTGTGTGTGTGTGTGTGTGTGTGTGTGTGTGTGTGTGTGTGTGTGTGTGTGTGTGTGTGTGAGTGTGAGTGTGACCACTAAATTGAACAGTGATCCAATGTTTTATAATTTGTTTCAAGAAACGTTTGTGCTGAAAAATATTGAAGACAATATTCGCAGGATGAATGCATGAAAAGGGGCTTTTCTGCAAAGGCTGCCACTGTAATGTGGCCCGTCACCCATGAATGTGACCATGTCCCCTCACTCATGAATGTGACCAAGACCTGTCACTTATTAAAATGGTGCTTTACTTTCTTGTTTAAAAAAAAAAAGATTTGTGGAAGTACTTAAATACCTTGGCTATAATGACGTGCCCAAAAATAAGGACACCAAGTTCAAAGTGGATAATGTGACCATGTCCCCTGACATATGAAGGATACCAAGATCTAAAAGATCATCAAATATTTATATGTTTTCAAGTAGCTTTTCTCTGTCGTGGCATTCCCTGATAAACTCCCACATAAACTCATATTACCAAGTGGGTATTTTGATTTAGAGCACTTAGATTACGAACTCATGCATAGTATGTTGATGTTCTTTCTTGTGCAAGTTGGAACAGTGTTTCTAGAACACGAATAAGAAGAACACGTCAAAATCCGACACTAATCTCTGGTGTTTTTGTGGTGCGCTGTACTCTTTATAATTCTCGATTCTCAAAGCTGGGATTCGTTGGTGGAACGGTGCGTTAAATGCATAATCCTGCATAGCATGAAGAGTACAGCGCAGCATTTTATGTCACAGACTTGTCTGAGCAGGACAACAGCAGCTAGATCAAAGTCCATTTCTAATTTAGGTGCAGCAGAGCAAGTAAGGAAATCCATTTAGTAGCACAGTCCAAGCCTGTATCGACTGTAAAACTCTAGTCTCAATGGCAGCAGGGCATAAATATAGAAAAATTGTTCATCTTCTGTTTCAGACTTTCAGTCAGATATCAGTAGAATCTGCTCATTGACCACCGTGCACTTAAAAGTTATGTGATGAATCATGGCCACTGTCACACACAACTGCAATTCTGTATTGTTTTTTATTATCATGAAATATATGAGGTCATTTATGTGTTTAGTGAGAAGTGAGAGGCTGAACCCTGATTCAACGTTGATTTTGAAAATAAACAGAATCAATCTTTTCTTCTTTCTTGAAATCTTTACTTTTTGGAGATATTTAATTTATGAACTGTCTGTCCAAAAAAAGCAGATCTACAATCTCACAACCCATCACATTGCGTTGCGTTTTGAGCTTGTAGATTGGCCATTTCCGCTATTTGTCATACGACAAAATATTAGGGCTTAGGTGTTTAAGTGAACACATGTATGTACAATATCATCATCATCATCATCATTCGAGTGCCCTCGAGATCTGCGACACAAGCTGCTTCCACTGGTCTCTGTTGCTCATTGCCACCCCAAGTTCATTCACAGTCAGTCCTGTATCTCTACTCAGAACATCTGGAAATGTGAGTGGTCTGGTTCCTCTTGATGGGCAGGGTAGTCTCCACAGAAGAATATCCGAAATGACCTGGTCTTTTGCTCTGTGACAATGTCCAGCAAAGCGGAGTCTTCTTTGTGCCACAACAACTGAGATGGAGGGGATGCCACCATAAATCTGAGCTTTAGTGGGATGGTTCCTCCATGAAAGGTTCTGGACACGCATGAGGAGTCTTGTGTATGTTCCGTCCAGACGATCCCGTAGCTCCTTATTCATTGTCCATGTTTCGGCACCATACAGAAGGATACTTTCCACACAGGCTTTGAAAAGGTTGATCTTGGTGGTTCTTGAGATGTCTGACTGCCATATTTGATGTAGCTTATTGCAAGCACTCCAGGCCTGACCTTTCCTAGTCAGGAAGTCCTTTCTGCTACTGACTACATACGATCCAAGGTACTTGAAATCCTCACTTTCTTTGATGTCACTGCCGTTTATGGAGCAGATGGTTGGGTGATCAGAGTCTTCATTCAGAAGCAGGCATTCTGTCTTTTTGGCGTTCAGCAAAAGGCCCACTTTGGCTGCTGACACTTCTAGTGATGTTAAAAGCTCTTGAGCCGAGGATATGTGTTCAGCTATCAATGCGATGTCATCCGCGTAGTCAAGGTCAGTCAGCCACTTCTGACCTTGACGACCAGATCTTCTGCCTATTGTGAGACCTTTGGAGGCGATGGTGTCTAAGGCTTGCCTGAGGACGTAGTCAACGACAATGACAAAGAGAAAAGGAGCAAGTGTGTCACCCTGAAGGATGCCTGTGGTTGTCTGGAATTCCTTTGTTGGTCCGTCAATGCTCTGCACAAAGCAGACAGGGTTCTCATACATCACTGCTATTGCTTTCACCATTTCTTCTGGTAATCCATAGTTGAGCAGTATATGCATCATAGCTTTCCTGTTCACGCTATCGAATGCTTTACAAAAATCTACAAAAATGATGGAGGCTTTCTTCTTTGATACCCGAATTTCTTCGATGATTCTCCTTAGAGCAAGGATCTGTGGTAGAGTTGATCTTTTCTTACGGAAACCGTTTTGGTTCCTACGGAGAACTGGGTCGATATGAGGTGTTATCCGGTTAAGCAGAAGAGAGTTGTAGATTTTGGAAGCAATGGCTGACAAGCATATACCTCTGTAGTTCCCAGGCTGCTGGAGATCGCCTTTCTTGGGTAAAGGTATGAGGCTAGATATGGAGAAGGCGGTGGGTTTGTTGCCCTTGCGTGTTTCGTTGCAGAACATGAGGAGCTCTTCATGAAATAGTTCATGCTTCCATATAAAGGCATGAATACCGTCCGGTCCAGGTGTTTTTGACTTGCCGATTCCTTTGATGATGGACTGCATACAGAGTGTGTGTGGTTATGCATGGCATTTCTGTACAGTCACAAACTCCCATTAGGTCTGATAAAGATCTGTTCTATCTACTCTCTTTCATACAAAGACACAGTGGACATTGGAACTTGT
The DNA here is from genome assembly GCF_963280865.1 of Gymnoscopelus braueri. Taxonomy (NCBI): domain Eukaryota; kingdom Metazoa; phylum Chordata; class Actinopteri; order Myctophiformes; family Myctophidae; genus Gymnoscopelus; species Gymnoscopelus braueri. The sequence continues at coordinate 10,805,055 of NC_137616.1, read as the reverse complement.
GTACTCTCCAGAACAGGTCTGTTTACACAACACAGGCGTTGGGTGGAACTGAATTGACATTGATAGAATCCTTGATGACAGGAGTAGATCAATCCTGCCTGCTCGATATGCACATGGGAAGAAGAGGGTCCGAGAGCACTGGAGAGAAAGGTTAAAAGCCAGGGATAACATCAATCCCCGTCCCTCCCTAGGGATTCCCTTCCAGTGACGGAAACATACACAGGGAATAAACAAAGGAGATCACTGATGGTGGATCTGAGTCCAGTCCACACCAGCGAAACTAAAGTAAAATTCTCAGTGTCTGAAAGTGTAAATATTGATACATTTTTACATTTTTAGGGTCATAATCCGAATTCCCACCAGTATCTTCCTACAGTGACTTCTCTTGTAATGTTTTTTTCTTCCAGTGGTGCTTTCTTGCTTTCGTTCTTTCTTTCTGCACTACTAGGTGAGTCAATCTATGAAAAAAATGCACTTAACCCCCAAATTTTTTTACTAATGATACTAAAGGTTTTTCAATGGATTCTGGTAGTACTTGTCATGCTAAATAACATACAAAAAGTTTACCAAAATATACCTCCCAGAAAGTCGCTATTTTCAAGATGCCGTCCCAGATGGCTGCGGGGAGCTTAAAATGGCTATATCTCAAATGGAAATTTTTTTACAAAGGATTTTTCAACTGATTCTGGTACCTCTAGACATGCTTATGAACATACTAAAAATGGGAAAATACACCTGCCGGAAAGGCTTAATTTTCAAGATGGCGTCCAAAATGGCAGCCGGGAGCTTAAAATCTCAATTTATTGTGGTACCGTTACACATTCAAAAAATCTGGAAAAAATACCTTCAGATGATACTGATTTCACCATTTAAATCAGTTGCATTATGGATACCTACGTTACACCTATCAAGACATGCCCAGACGCAGGGGTAGGTCTGCAATCAAGGCAGCTATCTGCCTCTGCAATCAAGGCAGCACTATTTAAGCCTCAGTTTCATTCTAGTCATTGCTAGATTGCATGCACAGGGAGATCGTAAGGGCCTTTATTTCAGATCAGACAAGTCGAAAGCTGATGGCAGTTTTAAAGTGTATGCCATAGTGTATGCCAAGTGTATACCATAAACAATTTAAAAGGGGCGGCAGTGGCTCAGGGGTAGAGTGGCCGGGTAGAGTGAACTGGAAACCGCAAGTTCCCAGTTCGATCCCGGGTTCCCCCAGAGTTGGTGTCGAAGTGTCCTTGAGCAAGACACTGAACCCCTAATTGCTCCCGATGAGCAGGTTGGTGCCTTGCATGGTTTCCTCCGCCATCGGTGTATGTGTGTGTGAATGGGTGAATGTAATGCACAATCTATGTAAAGCGCTTTGGATAAAAGCGCTATACAAATGCACCATTTAAAAGAAGTACTCAGACGTGATATGTGTTCTCGGTTGATGTTCATTCATGCTGTGACTGGCTGTGGCACGAGTTCTCGGATCTTCGGGGTTGGCAAAAAGACTGCTTTCCAGAAGCTTGCAAAAGGGGATCCTGTCCTTCGGTCTTGTGCTAATGGATTCACTATCCCAAACCAGACCATAGAAGTGATCGATGACCTTGGGTGCCAGGTAATGGCTGTCCTCTATGGTGGAAAGTGCACAGATTCGCTTGCAACAATGCGATATAACACTTTCACCAAGAATGTTGTCTCAGCTTCATCACTGTAACGCCTGAACGTGTGCCACCAACTGAATCTGCTACCAGATCATGGTCTGGATGGGAACAGAAGATGGTATGGATGCCCTGAACTGGGGGTGGAACATGCAGGACAATAGATTTGTTCCACTCATGTCAACAATGAATGTTGGTCCAGACAGTCTCTTGAAGGTCATTCATTGTAACTGTTCCACTGCCTGCAAGACACTCAAAATATGAACTACCTTGTACTACTGTCTGTGGACCCTGTCAACTTCAGGAATGTGACAATCCACATAACAAGTTTCTTCCAGAGGATGATGATGAATGAATGAATACCACCATAAGTATGGCATTTATTGTGTAAATCCTCGCAGCCATCTGGGACGCCATCTTGAAAATGGCGGCTTTCTGGGAGGTATATTTTGGTAAACTTTTAGTATGTTATTAGCATGCCAAATACTACCAGAATCCATTGAAAAACCTTTAGTATAAATGTTTTGGGGGTTAAACTATATATTGACTCACCTATACAGTATGTGCCTCCTTAAAAGAATTTATGAACTGTCTGCTTTTTTTCAGAACTGCTATCTGCTACCTTTTCTGAATATCTTCTTTCTTTCTGAACTATCTACTTTCTTTCGTCCTTTCTGAATGATCTGCTTTTGTTCTTTCGGAAACTATCTGCTTCTTCCGTTTTCCATTTCCTGGTTCCTCTGGACCTCAAACATATCAAATGATGAACTGTATTGCTTCATTTGATTCCTATAATAGTGGATATAAAGGCATCATCTCACCTATTTGTTCCTCGCTTTGATAAAAAACAAAAACAGCTGCTGTTTCACACACACACACACACACACACACACACACACACACACACACACACACACACACACACACACACACACACACACACACACACACACACACACACACACACACCCTGAGCAGGAGACCCCCAGCACAGCTGAGGTGACAGATGCTCAAAGAGAGAATGTGGGTGGGCTCTGTCTAAAACACTGGTGTCTGTGGATTACCTCACCCACTCATTTGGTTATGTGACTCATAGCCAACGGTCACAGGGGAGGAGGGGGGGGGGGTCAAGCCTGTCTGTGCTCGCCACAGTAACAGGAATCCATTTACACCTACAGTATTATAGAGAAAATAAATAAGTATTAAGTACCTAGATACTTAGGACTAATACAGAAACAACAGTGCTGTGGAATGTGAAACTGACAAAATAAATTCACATGAATTAAGATTTCTTGTTTTCAATTTGGCAACATCCATTTTTGGGAAGACATTTGTTCTCTGATTGTCAGTGAGTCATCCCTATTTTGGCCATGCCATTATAGGCCAGAAGTCAAAACAAAGTAAAATCAAATCAAAACGTCAAGGACTTTGAATATTTTCAAAAACAGCGATGCATTGCAGACTGGCTATTAGCTACATATATAAGTATGTAGGGCATAAGTAGTTAAAACGGATTATTATCATTGCATACTTTTTAACTGTTACTGTTTATGTTTGTGATGGCTCATAACTATAGTAATATACTGTATTCAGCATTGTGAATGCCTACACTCAGAGATCATTTTAGTGGACATAGCCTATATATTTGAGCCCAAATCCTTATAATCAGAGCATGTGACATGCTACAAGGGCAGTGGTTGACCTTGAGTGGTGTCTAATAAAGGGATATATCACTAATTAACAATAAAATGACAGGAGAGTTCATCCCATAAGTCTATGTACATTCCACTCTGCAAAAGATTCACTCACAGGCGACAACTATACTCCCAGTCCACTTCTCTGGCATGACATTAGCCAGATGCTTGAAACCTTATCCCACAAACAACATTTGCTTTCGGGTCCGCCCGCTCCTACTGGGGTGTTGAAAATAGAGAAATACCTCTTCGCACCATCACAAACCCACCCACCACCCTTCCTCCGCCATGGACCCTTTCCATACATGGGCGTCAAGGAGGCTCGTGCTGGGAGGGGCCTCCCCACTTCTCTGCTCTTTGCGCTCTCTTCCATTCATGGAGACTCGGCTCAATGGCACAGGGGGGGGCACCAAATAAGGAAGAGGGGCGCGTCTGGAGTAGAGGCGTCAACATGTGTGGAGGAGGCCTATAAATTGGTGTCGGCCCTCTGTATTCTCTACCACACTACTGCCACTACTTCTCGAGACAGGAACATACTCTTGGTGCTGATCTGGTGAGTAGCATAATTGATGCAAGCTAACAACTTAATACACTATCTGCTGAGGAGAAGCCCACTGGACTACCTGGAGACGCAAACATGGAATTAACTTCTATTTGGAACTTTTGATATGTTTGGGGTTTTTTTAACGTTTGAATATCAGGTTTTTCCCAGTAGACTACTATGGATGGATTAGGTTACTGACAAATAGACATCAGTCTATTCCTATCCTACCTATAGTATAAGGACTATTGCAGCGTTTCTTTTTTTCCCCACTTTATCAGTAAAAGCTGGGTATTTTCACTGTTGCCCTAACCCTATTCTGGGCGACCACCATTCGGCCAAAATAGCAGATCTTGTAAGCGCATAACCATCACAATTTGACATGTTGTGTGCTTGTAGATCTGCTATATGCAGTGAAGAGATTGGGTGCAGAGGGAAAAAGGAAGGGGGCCTTGAATAGAGCCCTGGGATACTCCAGTCAACCACAGCAAGTATAGGTTTAAGTGGTTAAAGTAGGTTAGATTACTTTTACATTCTAACCATTTCTTTACAGTGAATGTGACGGGGTATAGGACGTATGTTAACGTTTGATTGCTTGCAAACAAAATGTTTGTGCTGTAAACTATCTATGATTTGAGATATGCCTACGTTGGTGATTAAGCTTATTTGCTAGAAGCATAATATTGTTAATTTCTGGGCTCATTGAGTAGCGAGTGTCCAGGTAGACAACAATCTCATCAGCTGTAGTAGGCCCCCACAAACAAGCAGGGCTTGCTTAGTGATTCCGACTGTAGCAGTCATTTTACATGTTTAAGATAATCTATACTTTGTTGTTCATATTAACTCTGTTTTAAGATTTGTGCTATACAAATAAATTAACAAAGATAATGCATCTTGTCCCAACAGAAACCTATCTGACATCATGTGTGACGATGATGAGACTACCGCTCTTGTGTGCGACAACGGCTCCGGGCTGGTGAAGGCTGGCTTTGCCGGAGATGACGCTCCTCGCGCCGTGTTCCCCTCCATCGTGGGTCGCCCCCGTCACCAGGTATGTCTTTGCACAAACTTGGCCTATGAGTGATTCAAAGTTGTTGATTTATATGTCGACGTAGGAAAAGAGTTTGATATCTCATACGAATTATAGTATGGGTCACATATTTGAGGCTTTAGATGTCCCTCTCTGGTTTGTTGTAAGACATCTCTCTTCTCTCTCCAAAGGGTGTCATGGTGGGTATGGGGCAGAAGGACTCCTACGTGGGTGATGAGGCCCAGAGCAAAAGAGGTATCCTGACCCTGAAGTACCCCATCGAGCACGGCATCATCACTAACTGGGATGATATGGAGAAGGTGAGCATCGGGGGTATATTGCACTGACGCTGCACCGAAAATAGCAGATCTACAAGCTCACAAAGCATCACACCGCAATGCGCTGTGTGTTACTTTGTAGATCTGCTATTTCTAGCTCACAACATCGTCATAGGAAGTATAAATCACGGTTAGGCCCAAGTCTTTTTTGTTGACACAGTTGTATGTCTGCACTTTGACAGACGCTACCCCACCGAAAGAAAGATATGTCAATCAGACGTCAACGAAAATAACTTCAGACTTTAGAGGAAAAGCAGGGCCATGCATTTATTATGAGTCTGATAAAAATATCACTCTGTAATATAAATCATGCTTAGAAGTCCTAGGAATCTGGCGCTCTGTAGTCAGATCCTTAGTACATTTTCCTGTGATCCTAAAGGATCATATATGGACTCATTCCATCTTGGGAATAAGGACAAGAGCTGTGAAGAACATGAATCAATAGGCGACGATTGGCTAATTTTAACCTCATGATAAGGTGCTTTATTTAGCTTTTTTGCTTATTATTGTTATTTTGCTTAATAGCCTTTCTCTGCCTCTCTCCACTCCTCAGATCTGGCATCACACCTTCTACAACGAGCTGCGTGTTGCCCCTGAAGAGCACCCCACCCTCCTCACAGAGGCCCCCCTCAACCCCAAGGCCAACAGGGAGAAGATGACCCAGATCATGTTCGAGACCTTCAACGTCCCGGCTATGTATGTGGCCATTCAGGCTGTGCTGTCTCTCTACGCCTCCGGTCGTACCACAGGTGAGACCAGATGCTCCAACTGTATGATTTATATTATTCAGGCTTGAGGCCATGGCTTTTTTGTCCACTCATCCAGAGCAGCTATAATATAAGCTGTTCTTGCATAGTCTTTATAATGCAGTGTAGTTAGTCCTAGTTAGGTCAAAGTTGTAATTTCTGCTACAATGTTAAGGAACCAAAACTCTTGTGTACTCAAACTTAACATTGAATGTTGAGTTTTATTGCATGAAAACATTTATCATCATCTCATGCAGAATCATTCATCCTAAGCAATTGGAGTACAGTTTCCTGGGCTTTAGAGTTGAATTTGATGAAGACCTATCATTATCATTCTGAACTGTTCAGAGTGAACGGAACTTGCTGCTGTCGATAGAGCTGACATAACGATGTGTCCTCTTTCAATAGGTATTGTTCTGGACTCTGGTGATGGTGTGACCCACAATGTGCCCATCTATGAGGGTTATGCTCTGCCCCACGCCATCATGCGTCTGGATCTCGCTGGTCGCGACCTCACTGACTACCTGATGAAGATTCTGACTGAGCGCGGCTATTCCTTTGTCACCACTGGTAAGTACATAACAGCTTTACTACAAACTATTTGAGCCTTTTGTTTAGTGTTTAAGGCCCCTTCATGTAATTATCCAGTATCCATGTAGCATCTACAGTATATTGCCATTTACCCACATGTACCCTAGCATCCCTATTCTGGGCATGTCATAATAAGTGAACATAGGCAAAATTGGAAAAACATACAGTATGGCAAAAACGGATGAGCCTATGGCAAAAAGGTATTGAGCATACATAAATGAGTCATGTGAAATTATTCGCTGCGTCTGTCATAAACAAAACCATTAAACACTCTTATGACCTTCCTTGACAGCTGAGCGTGAGATTGTCCGTGACATCAAGGAGAAGCTGTGCTACGTGGCTCTGGACTTTGAGAACGAGATGGCCACCGCCGCCTCTTCCTCCTCCCTGGAGAAGAGCTACGAGCTGCCCGACGGCCAGGTCATCACCATCGGCAACGAGCGTTTCCGCTGCCCCGAGACCCTGTTCCAGCCTTCCTTCATCGGTGGGTGGCTTGTGTTGTGTTTTGCACCCTGCTGCCAAACAAAACATCCTTTGAACTGAACCGAGAACAAACCCATCACACCGCATCACATCAATATATTTCTTTCCTCACAATACTTCCCTTCTTCTACCTACAGGCATGGAGTCTGCCGGTATCCATGAGACTACCTACAACAGCATCATGAAGTGTGACATCGACATCCGTAAGGACCTGTATGCCAACAACGTGCTGTCCGGTGGTACCACCATGTACCCTGGTATCGCTGACCGCATGCAGAAGGAGATCACTGCTCTGGCCCCGTCCACCATGAAGATCAAGGTGTGTGGGTTTGTCACTGCTGTGAACCAATTACTTACTGAAAGCTAGGAGGTTAATGCTATGCTAGCACAACTAGAATCACAGTAACTTTATTCACTGAGTGTTTTTGCCAATCATTTTAGAGATGCTTATTTAAGGGTCCTCTTTGATTTTTAAAGCTGCAAATCAGAACTTATTTTAATGAACAAAACATTATTTTAATGACATGAAACCTAGCATCCCTATTCTGGGGTGAACATTCTGCAAAAATGACAGATTTACAAGCTCAAAATGTGTTGCAATGCAAGAGCTTGTAGATCAGCTATTTTTGGCAGAGATATTTGTTGTATCGAGAAAAAGGAAGGGACCAAGTATATACAGGTGTATAACCTTTATTTAACCAGTAAAAATACATTGAGAAAAAGTATCTTTTGCAAGAATGCAACTTCAAACTTCAAAACGGGAACAGCTTGTGGCGAGAACTTCCGCTGTGTAATCTTTTTAAAAGTCTTAAATGAGATCAAGGAGTCTGGATTGAAGGTCGTTCCAAGCCCATGGGCCAAAATAGAATAGGCTTCTTTTGACAGCCTCAGTTCGCAAAGAGGGCACAATAGAGCACACTAGTACAGCCATGCATTTGATCTGAGGTTGAGTGAGTTACATGAAGTTAAAGATGACCAATCAGCTAGTGAATACAACATGCAATGATGGGTCCTGAATCTGAAGTGAAGCATTACAGAAAGTATAAGTTTAGCTAATATGGTGGGACAAACAAATCTATAAACAGTGTCACCATAATCTAGCTTAGACAAAACAAAGTCCAGCAATAGAATTGTATGCCTTTCATGCAGGAGACTCGGGTTCAATACCTGAGTAGGACATGGAAGTTATGGATTGCAGCTTTAAGTCTAATTTCTACTTCGTCGTGCAATGGTGTTGCTCATCGAAAATAACAGATTTTCAAGCTAGTAACGCTATGCATTGTGTACAAATCTGTTATTTACAAGACTTATTATATGTCAGACGTTATGACTAGTTTGCTGATAAAATGCTCAACGACGACAGTGAATTTCACAATGGCAAGGCTATGGCTGCTTGTTGGACAACAAACCTCCTGCCCTTTCCTCAATCTCCCTCTCTCTCTTCCCCACAGATCATCGCTCCCCCTGAGCGTAAATACTCTGTCTGGATCGGCGGTTCCATCCTGGCCTCTCTCTCCACCTTCCAGCAGATGTGGATCAGCAAGCAGGAGTACGATGAGGCCGGCCCCTCCATTGTGCACAGGAAGTGTTTCTAAACGACAACCGAATACTTTACCCAACCGAACTCTTTACATTACCTCCGCTTGCAGATATGGATCTGAGAATGATAGACGTCCAGGCAGCCTTTCCTTTATGATGATTGTTGTTTTGTTGTTGTTGTTGTTGTTGTTGTTGTTGTACAGTTTATGTTTACACACAAGTGCAATTTATTATGCTGTATGTGGTTATTCTTTTGAGAAAAATGAAATGATTTTTACATGGATATTTATTGGTTTGTAAAATAAACAAGAACCAGGACCTTAAATCCTAAGCAAGTTGTCAAGTCGTCTGTTAAGTTGGTGATTTGTGGTTCGGGCATTTGAGCTAAATGCTTAAGCAAGGTAGCCTACTTAAGCACCAGATTCTCAGTGGAGTTGCTCAATGTTCAAGTGTTCAACACCTTTATTCCTATACATAAGTATATTTCTATATATTTTGAAACGTAAAAGTCAAATATACTGTATACTGTTTTTTTTTCTTCTCTGTGTGCGTCATAGAGGTGTGCACTACGTAACTTTTTCTTCTTTTTCTACCCCGGAATTGAATCCTTTTTCCTGAGCTGACATTTTTACCATTGAGCTAATCGAGCCGGGCCTGCTTGCTCGGGGGATAAATTGAATCTTGACCATCAGGTCAAAATTCTTGTCAGATGTCTAGGCCATGTCCTTTGACACGATCTAAATGTCTCAATAGAAGAGATGGGAGACAAAATACAACCACCCCAATTGTTCTATTGTATTACTCTTACCATACAGATTGGACAAATTTAAAATGTATTCATTAAAAAAGTGACATAGTGAGGCTTTAACCACCATTGCTGTGGGGGCAGTAGCATGCCGCTTGGACACGGGGTCTGATCAGCTTCGGTCGGGTCGCCTGGAGGAGGGTGTCTGTTGCAAGACCCGAAACATCCAGTGACTCCAGGAAACCACACTGATGATGTGCATACGTTTGTGCATCAGTAGATGTTTTATGGAGTGAGTTTTTTATTTGTTAAAATGAGTGTTAAATAGCTCTATATTCTGAACCACATTGTTCAGTAACATGGGTCTCCATGTCTCTCCAGCTCTTTAGTAAACGGAAGATAAATGCCCAGGTAGGGATATCATTTTTATGCATTTTGAGAACTCATAGGATAAGGGGATAAACAAGTATAGGATAAACAAGTGAAATTGCAAAAAAAAAAGACCAGACAAAATAGGAATTGGAACACTGCAAAATTGAAGCAGATACAATTCTTACTACTAAATGATCTTTGGCATTCTCTCTTCTCATTGAATAAAATTGGTTTGACAACCTCAAAATGTATTTTCTGTTTATTAAAGGCCTGGAGAGATCAAATTAAACTCTATTTATATAGCACATTTTCAACAACCAAGGTCGAACCAAAGTGCTGAACACGAACAAATTAAAAAACAGGTAAACAGAGCAGAAGAAAACTAATTAAGGCAAAAGAAAATAATTAAAGGAAGGCAAACCAGTTAAACGAATCACAAGAATGAAACAAAACAGCATATCAAAGTATACAGCATCAAGGTATACACATGCAAGGGCATACATACATGGTCAAGCAGCATTAGAGGCCACGGAGAAAAAATGGGTCTTTAATAGAGATTTAAAGACCTCCAAGGACTGAGCAGAGCGAATGTGATGGGGAGATGGCGAGACCCTGATTAATCGGAACATATAGAGCTTTCACTTTTAAACACAAACATTTTCTTTTTACAAAAGAATATCACTTAAACTTCCTCCAAAAAAAATGCCACAATAGACGATCTAAAGCTCACAATGTTTTGCAAAGCGATATTCGTGAGCTTGTAGAGCTTGGCTATTTTCAGTGTAAAGACCTGAGGCCGATTCTACGAAAGCCTTCTACAACAGTAGTTATCATAGAATTTTTCATGCCATGGACCCCCAAAATGATATGTATTTGGCCGCGGATCTGAAAATGTTTTGTGCCAGGGACCCCTAGAAGAGTGGATTTGTCTAAATTATTGATCCAAATCTTTCAAACACACATGTTTTTCCCCCCAAAAAATAGCAGATATACAAGCTCGCAGCTGTGAGCTTGTACATCTGCTATTTTTGAGAACCGCTGTTCTAAACCACTGTTCTAAAGTTTTCTGAAAAACATGTTGCTATAGGCCTATATATATATATATATAGCTAAAATCTAAAATGACACAGATGCTTTCCCGGTGTTAATAAGTTAAAACAGTTGACGGGGGTACCTGGGACATCCTTAAAGGGGCACTTCCCCGATTCTCAACCTTGTCTTATGATTGGAGCTGGGCAAACCTGGCTAAAAAAAGGCTGCGGTTTATTAGTAATCCCCATTGATTATGTAGTCAGGTTTCTGAACTGCCCAGAGTCCACCTCTGAGACACAGAGCCAGTTGACAGAAATAGTACCATCTTATAATGAGCATTAGTCAGGACCAATCAATGATTTTTCAACCTTGTCTTCATATTATATTATAATACGAAGACAAGGTTGAAAGTCATTGAATTGCTTTTTTATAATCTAATAGGAATTTAGTTTAAATTAGACGGCTAATTAAAAATAGAACAACAATAGTGGTGCAGTGTGGCACTGTGTCATGTTAAGTTCTATATTTGGAAACTTTAAGCCGGGTTTCGAAGAAACACAGTAAAGAGATTAGGGGGCTATCCTGGAGCTCACACACACACAGCTGACGTGTGTGTGTGTGTGTGTGTGTGTGTGTGTGTGTGTGTGTGTGTGTGTGTGTGTGTGTGTGTGTGTGTGTGTGTGTGTGTGTGTGTGTGTGTGTGTGTGTGTGTGTGTGTGTGTGTGTGTGTGTGTCTAACATTTCTTTATCAATATTTCACTCCCTTCATAATTATCACTCCATCTTCACCTGTCAGTTTCTCCTTTCATATCCCTATCTTTTGCTCTCTCTCTCTCTCTCTCTCTCTCTCTCTCTCTCTCTCTCTCTCTCTCTCTCTCTCTCTCTCTCTCTCTCTCTCTCTGACACACACACACACACACACACACACACACACACACACACACACACACACACACACACACACACACACACACACACACACACACACACACACACACACACACACACACTGCAATATCAGCATCCTCTATTCCAGCATTCATTATGTGTCTACCCGGCCGACCCTGATGAAGGCCATATTGTGCCGAAAAAACTTCACTTCATAATTGCTTCATCATGAGCAACTTAATGTGTTGTTGCTCTGCCCCGGGTACCATATGTTCCTTCCTCCAATCTTCCACCTGGAAGGTAATCCCAAAAGACACCCCCCCCCTCCCCCAGTGGTGGAAAAAGTACTAAATTGTTGTACTTAAGTAAAAGTATCAATACTGCTATGTTGAAATACTCTGTTACAAGTAAAAGTCTGGTATTCAGAATTTGTTCAAAAGTACAAAAGTATTGGCATCAAAATATACTCAAAGTACCAAAAGTAAAAGTACTCATTACGCAGAATGTCCAATTTCAAGTTTTCAAAAATCTATAAAAATCTTTAGAAAATAGCAGATCTACAAGCTCACAACGTTGCATTGCGAGCTTGTAGATCTGCTATTTTCAAATAGCGAAATATAGATTAAGTGGTTAATGTATTTTTAGTAGTAATACAAATCTAAATCTAAAAAGTAACTAGAGTTTCAAATAATTATAGTGGAGTAAAAAGTACAATATTTACCTCAGAGATATAGTGGAGTAGAAGTAGAAGGATAGAAAATTGGAAATACTCCACTAAAGTTAAAAAAAAATACCTCAAAATTGTACTTAAGTACAGTAGCCTACTTGAGTAAATGTACTTAGTTACTTTCCACCCACTGCCCTCCCCCCCTTCCCGGCATCATCAACCAACCTGTGTGCGTGTGACGCAACGCACGTCTGTCTACTTATAAAGCGGGATTAGCGCTCACCCAGCAACACTCTCCTCCGCCCTCCATTCACACAACCTGCCTGCCTGCCTGACTGACTGTCTTCCAGTCGGGGATCGAAAATAGGAAGGGCTTTCTACTAATCAGGACCTAGAAGTTCAAGTGTTCTGGTTCAGGACTGAGCTTCTACTTGTAACCAGAGGTACAAAGGGCAGCATCAAGCCGGTAACACACCAAGGAGGCGGAGAGAGACCGCAGGCAGCGGAGCTATCAATGCGTTCAAAAGATATTCCGTCGAAGGAGGAATAGACGCGGGGAATAATAATATATTCCCTGCTTTCCCTTCTTTATTTTTTTGCTCCGAGGCGCCAGCATTTTCCGAATGAACCATCATGGGGGAGTGGACCATACTCGAGCGTCTCTTGGAGGCTGCTGTCCAGCAGCACTCGACTATGATCGGAAGGTAAGAGCAGAGGTGAAGTGAAAAAGTTACCTGTATGCAGGATAGTGCGCACTATAGGGACATCTGGGCACCTCGATGGAAAATTGGCTAAAATTGTCCAAAATGTAAAAAAAAAAATATATTTGAAAAATGGTAAGTAATGTAATGTATACATGATGTGAACACGCACGGTACATCATCATCAGACTTAATTGTATCCTTCAGAATCTTGTTATGCCCCAAAATGACTGGATATAGAGGTTTTGTAGCAATTGTTGAAATATTAGACCTTAATTGTCGAATGTTAAAGTATGTTCTAATCATGTATACTTTACTTTACTTAAAAACATTTTCAAAATATATTACATTTTTTTTAACCATTTTGGACAAAATAGACACTTTTGCATCGAGGTGCCCAGATGTCCCTATAGTGCCCACCTATCCTGTTACCAGTTACCTACATGATTGTGTCCTGAGCATCAGAGAGAAATAAGCCTCTGCATGCACAATGTATAACTAACGGTCACGATGGCCAATTTATGTTAAGGGAAACACATTGTGTTCATATTTCATTGTCATGTTGGAAGACACCCGGAAATGTTGTAATAAAACATTTTGAGGAATTGTTCAAACCCATTAAATGTAGAGTAATTGCTCTGTATGTGTGTGGGGAAAGCATGCTTTCATTTCAGTGCAGGCTGGTGGATTTCAGCACTGGACAGCTCCCAAGTAGCCTACTAACTGCTTTCTCTCCACTCGGGGGACCACAGCTTCGCATTGCCTAATTGAGCTAGTTTAGAACCCCTTAAACCCTATGCTATACATAGCAAACAGTACCATGAGTTGTACCTTTTTTCCCTCTACACCAAATCTCTTCACAAAAAACAAATGACGATTTGCAAGCCCTGTGATCTTGTAGATTGTCTATTTTGGGTGAATGCCCTCCAAATGCTAGGGATCAAGTGGTCAAAGATGATGCCATCAAACAGCCCCCATGCAAAGCTATAAAAAAAAAAGAAAAAAAGCACATGTCATTTTTTCAAAGATGATGCACATCAAACAGCCCCCATGCAAAGCAAAACAAAAAAAACACATGTGATTTTTGAAATCTGCTTCTTGCTTTTAGGATCCTGCTAACAGTGGTGGTGATATTCCGGATCCTCATCGTGGCGATTGTCGGTGAGACGGTCTACGATGACGAGCAGACCATGTTCGTGTGCAACACACTGCAGCCGGGCTGCAACCAGGCGTGCTACGACAAGGCGTTCCCAATCTCCCACATCAGATACTGGGTGTTTCAGATCATCATGGTGTGCTGTCCCAGCCTCTGCTTCATCACGTACTCTGTGCATCAGTCCGCCAAGAACAAGGAGCGGAGGTTCTCCACCGTCTTCCTGTCCCTGGATAAGGACCAGGACAAGGACCAGGACACGTCCAACAGCAAAAGGGTCAATGTTAACGGAGTGCTTCAGAACTCGGAGAACTTCAACAAGGACGCGGATCAGGACGATGTGAAGGACATGCCTAGCTCTTTGCTGAGGAACTCTCGGTCCAAGATGAGGCGACAGGAGGGCATCTCCCGGTTCTACATCATACAGGTGGTGTTCAGAAACGGGCTGGAGATCGGCTTTCTGGTCGGTCAATACTTCCTCTATGGATTCAACGTCCCCGCCGTGTATGAGTGCGATCGCTACCCGTGCATTAAAGATGTAGAATGCTACGTTTCCAGGCCCACCGAGAAGACTGTGTTCCTGGTGTTCATGTTCGCGGTGAGCGGCATCTGCGTGCTGCTGAACCTGGCTGAACTGAACCACCTAGGCTGGAGAAAGATTAAAGCGGCCGTCAGAGGAGTGCGGGCACGGAGGAAGTCTATTTATGAGATCCGCAACAAGGACTTACCGAGAATGAGCATGCCTAATTTTGGCCGCACTCAGTCGAGTGACTCTGCCTATGTGTAATCGCCTATGCAAAGTCCAGAATGTTCATTCATCTCTTTAAAGTGTGGAAATGGACCTGTATTGTTTATGCACACTCCAAAGTTAAATAGCAATCTGCAGGGCAGATGTATAGGATGAATGATCAATGTGGAGGGACATTTATCTCAACGACCTCGACAAGAGGGATTTGGTTGGGTATTGATTTTATTTTTTTAATTTATTTTTATTTTATGGACAACCACGACAAAGAAACCAAAATGACCAAGCGTCTTTGTCGTATTTAACGAGAACAAGGCACTGATGTAACTTTAGTGTTTTATTCATTCGTCTTATAAAGTGCTTCTTAAAAGCATACAATCATATTTGAATTTAAGTGTTTAGATGTTCCCATCCCTGTCTTCCTCTCTCTCCCCCTCTCTCTCTCCCTCTCTCTCTCTCTCTCTCTCTCTCTCTCTCTCTCTCTCTCTCTCTCTCTCTCTCTCTCTCTCTCTCTCTCTCTCTCTCTCTCTCTCTCTCTCTCTCTCTCTCTCCCCGTGTGTGTCTGCTGTTCACGTGTACACTGCGTTTGTTCTTGCACTACTAAGCCAAAACGATAGGCCTATTTATACTTGCAACAGTGATGTAATGACATTCCACTCAGACAACACTTACAGTATGCCATAGTGAAAACACACCGTCTGGTGAATTTAAATAGAACACATTCATGCAGTAAATAACTGTCATTTAGCATCTATCACATTAGTGATGTCATTGTATTGGGTTGCCTGTGCTTACACCATTGTCCTTAACCCAAGTGATCACTCATTCACTTTAGCTAACAAGCATGAGCAGCAAATGCTGCAAACACCTCAGTTCTTTATTGTATATGTTTCTTTTCGTTATAGTTCTTTTGGTTTGTTTGTTTGTTCTAGACAACCATGCGCCCATTTCTTTCATCTGTGTTGTTTTTCTCTTGTTTTTGTGTCATCAAGTGCCATATATGTACATAATGTATATTATATTATACAGTATATCTATAAAATATTACAACTTTTATCCAGAAATATGACTTCCAAGAAATGGAATGCAATCATCAAGTTTTTTTTATTTAATTGCAACACAAAAGACCAAACCTTCATGGCATAGGCTGAATCAGAGTTATTGATGGACTCCAATCTTAATCGCATAAATAAGGCATACATTTGAATTTCATTGGCAAAAAGGCAAAATCTTTCTGCCATTGGTGCTACCACTTCCAAGAGGAACTACTCAATTAACTACTTTCAACCTGGCATCCATATTTTGGGCAAGTCATTAGGCAGAAAAAAAAATGTCATAAGTAGAAGAAATAGCAATACAAGCTCACAATGCATCATGAGCTTGTAGATCAGCTATTTTCGCTATTTGCCATATGACCAAGTATATACTGGAGGGCTTAAGTGGTGTGACTGTAAAACAACACTGACATGGGTCTATAATAAAAATGGATATCATATAAATGAGACACTAAAGGTGTGCAGTTAATTCTTCAAAATCCCAGCAAGTCTCTGATTGTTTAAAGCACAGAACTGGAAGCAGAATGACAGTTCTGCACTTTGGACCAGAACCATAATTCTAATTCTGGATCATTTCTACACTCCTGTGGTTGACTGTTTCATAAAACCTGTAGCGTACTTAATAGTCACAAAGCAAAAACAAGCCACTCTTATTTTGAAATAAGATTTTTTTCCTTCCCCATAGGCCAATTTGTCATATTCTTTATGGATTCAAAGATTTTAATGTCCAAACAATCTTGCCCATTGGCTTTGTTAGCCCACGTCTTTGAATCAACATGGAATCTTCTTCTTTTTCCACTTTTTTCACCCCCATTTAGGAACCATAGACGTCGTAAACCACAGCATCTTTGAGCCTCTGTCAGCCCAAGGCCAGTGTGCTGGCACACAGTAGTCTGCACACTGTAAAAGTAACTTGCTCCCAGTCAATGGTTTATTATAAATAATAAACTATTGACTGGAAGCAATTTACTGTACCTCTACAGTGTGTGGACTCTATTTATTTTGACTAGCCTTAATCAATTTGTCCTGCACCTGCTTTATAGTGGATGTGCTCTTTTTCTTTAACATCTTTTTAAACCTTTCACACACCTTCAGCACGGGTGGCGTGTGTGTGTGTGTGTGTGTGTGTGTGTGTGTGTGTGTGTGTGTGTGTGTGTGTGTGTGTGTGGGTGTGGGTGTGGTATCCTATCAGATTAGGTCATGGTTAACCAGCAGAGGTCGACTGCAAGGTCACAGAGCATTGCATGGTCAAACAGGAAAAGCATATTTATGAGTGTGTGTGTATACGTGCTGAGGGGATACAGTATGTCCATGTGGGTGTCTATCTATAAAAGTGTGGTTGTGTGTGTGAGATCACACACAAGCATAATTATTCAATTGTGTGCGTGTGTGTGTGTGTTCGCACCTGTGGGATTCCTTGCATACGCATGTGCATGTGTGAGTGTGTAGGACATGTGACACACAGGGGACAGTGGTACAGCGGTGTGGGTGGCCAGGAAATGCTGCCAAGAGCATGACTCTGCAACTCCAGGTGAAAAAAAATCGAAGACCTAAGGCCCTGGAATATCAATCTCAAATTCAGCTGGGAGTTTACTTTCTCCCCTCAGACACAGAAAGAAGCTGCGCTGGCTGCCTCTTTCTCTCTCTCTGTAACTATAAATATCATCTGGGATGCTTTTATCCAAAGGACCGACATCTACGCATAGGTAACGAATTCCATATACCTGTCGGTTTTTGTCACTCTCTCACCACAAGTAACAGAACCCTCTAAAGTCTGATTTATACGTGGGTTAGCTGAAAATAGACGATTTACAAGCTCACAAGCTCATGTGGCTTGTGAAGAATGCGTCCAATATTCATTTCAGCAACTATAGGGCAAAGGAATCGGTCATAATCTTTGCTCATGGTCACTTCTCTATTGGATTTAGGAGACTAATGCCCTGCTTCTCGTCTCCTAAAGCCATGTGACACAGATACAGGAAATCAATCAAACATGGTGTGTCTTGGTTTCATCCTCTCCATCTTTGGCAACGCGAACTGTTGTGGGCTTGTAAATCTGCTATTTTCGGTGCACGACACCAACGAGCAACTAAGTATAAATCCCCCTGTAATTAGCCAGTGTTGGTTCCATGTTCTCCCCAGTTGAACCCCATAGTTAAGTGCACAATGCACACAGTACACCCTGCCCTCGGTGCTGCCTTCACAAGTACGGCACGTGACGCTACCCGTCTCCTCTTGACACCAAGCTTTAATGCAATTCATCCAGCTCTCGAAACATGAATACTAATTCCCACGCCTTGGTGAAGTGGGACCGGGGAGGGGGAGCGGTTAGCGATTAAAAAGCCACAGATGAATATGACAGGGTGAGAGAATTAACTGAGGAGAGAAACAGTAGTCTTTGCAGCTTAGGCATATAGGCCCGCGCGGGAAGATTGGATTATAGGTTTCTAATATTTCCCTTTGTAACCTTCACGAGAGGTTCTCTGATAACACACCGCCGGGTCAGAGTATGGTAACAGTAGTTTCTTCTATAAATAGCCCCCAGCCAGTGAGTCAGCCACTGACTGAACTTCTTTTCTCCGTGCAGCTTAATACTGAGCATCGTCTGCTTGTACATTACCAACAATGTGCGATTTAGAATGCTGTGGATTCATTCTGCCAATCTGTCCAGTACTGTTTTGTATTGTTTTTTTTCTGTTTTGTTTTGATTTGATTGGATTGGATGTAGCTACACATAGGTGCAGGTATAAGTATAAGATTACCTACTTGCTGCTTCTGCTTTTGAAAAAGATTTGATTATGTTCAGATGAACAGTATAATACTATGTTGTGTGCTGTTATCTGTTTAATCCCCAAGCCAGAGACGGCAATGGATAATAAAATCTGTTATTTTAATTTATTCTGTTGTATTGTTTTCTGTCCATTCCACACGTCATATCACATACAGCTTGTGTGTGTGTGTGTGTGTGTGTGTGTGTGTGTGTGTGTGTGTGTGTGTGTGTGTGTGTGTGTGTGTGTGTGTGTGTGTGTGTGTGTGTGTGTGTGTGTGTGTGTGTGTGTGTGTGTGTGTGTGTGTGTGTGTGTGTGTGTGTGTGTGTGTGTGTGTGTGTGTGTGTGTGTGTGTGTGTGTGTGTGTGTGTCCTTATCCAGAGTATTTATTTGACTCTGAGAGTATAAAAATATAAACATAGACCTTTAACGGTCTGGTCTGTATGTGTACACATACAAACCAGACAGTGCCACTCAGAGCTCCTTCAGTTACTGTACATAGCCGCTCCTCATAAATATTCATATTCCAGTGGCAAACAGTCTTCTCCTATGATCAATGGGCTGTGTTTCAAACAAGCCTTGGAGGATAATGTCTGGATTGACTGCTTTAACTACACTATTGACCTTGTGCACTTTTCCTTAACCATGGAGTTATTTGTCAATACAAGCAGTCTTTACTCACCTTTATGCCTCATGTATTATTAATTTATTCAAGGTTAGGACCCGCTTTAGCTAACACCATGACATTAGCTAGGGTCCAGTCTGGGATCTCTACAATTGTGAGTATATTGTATAAAATAATGAGACAACATGACAACCGGTTACATATAAATATATATATCTATGCTGTCGAGCAGAAACCAGCTATGTCCAAAATATTAACTTTTCAGGAAATGAATTTGTTTTAGAACAATGCAATACTTCCTCAAGTGGAGTTAGGAGGTTTTTGACCATTAATATGGAGATAGGGTTTCATTCCGTCTGACTTTGTCATTCTAATCAATGGGGAACAAACCACCTACTGTAACTCAACAAGTTTGAGTTAGGTGGTTTGTCCGACAGTTTGAGGATCCAATGGAGTTGGGAGGTTTAGTCAGAAGCACTTTTAATGCGTTTCATTGGTTCAATATTTTTTGTAAAACCCACACACAGACGTAAAGGGTGTTCAATAGCACTTATTTATTTAAAAAAATGCAAGTTGAAAAATTGAGTTGGCTGCGACGATATGGTGTTTACTGTTTTCTTATATAGTCCAAACTGCATTTACATTGTCAGCTCATATGAAGGAGGAGCGGTTCTCTGTCTGGTCAACTTCATCTCTGATGGGGACTCAGTCCTGTTTCTGTTCACACTATAGTTAGTTCATTGTTAGGGTTGGCACAGGCGTTCTGTCTACAACAACCCTAGAGGAATAAAATACAATGACAAAGGATGAACCTGGAGCGCTTTGCGTTCACAATGCGCAGTGTTAAGCGCAACACAATGCAGACCATCCATCGACTGAATCCTGGTCTGAGTCCACTTAAGAGGCTGAAAACACCGATTGCGAAAACACCAATATTCCATGATCAATTCATTAAACCAGTTGACATTTCAGTTTACATTGCATTTATAATTTTTTCAAAGGTTGTAATCAACAGCAATGTGAAGTAAACTTTTTTCACATGAAGCTCTTGATCTTTGCTGGCATTGGTATTCTAGAGGCTAGGCGAGGAGGCCTGTCAAAAGATCACAGAGTGGAAGTATTAATATTTGCAGTGAAAGTGACATCCATCCTCAGTGACTATTGACTATATGTCTTTGAGCAAGGCACTCAACCCTGGCACCGTCAGTGGATGATCCGCCCCGGTGTGAATGGATGTAACTGAAAACATTAAGAGCATTTCTTGCAGAAGAACAGCATGCATGCTCATTCAACCTGAAGGAAGATTAAGAAAGGATGTCAACAACTCTCTCTCCCTCATCCGTTTTTTGCTGTCACTGCACCTTTTACCATCTAACAAAGCAGAAGCCTCATGGCAGAAAATACGAACTGAACCGGGTTCTTCATCAAAGGATGTTTTCACTGGCCTCTTATCCAGCATCATTATGAGCCACACAGGGAAATAGAATGGTAGCATTTATAGGCTTCCATACGATCAGCATCTAATTTCCTCAGGTAGACATACATCAAAGAGAGCAGCATTATCCCTCCTTCCAGAGTGATGGGTGTATCTTCCTGCACTGTACCTGTCCATCCCCTTCCAGGAGGGATGAGAGAGGCTCATCCTCTCGTCTGGAGCAGATTAAGGCTTCAAAGGCCCCATCCGGCCATGGGGAACAGGAGCAGGGCCCTTCTGATGTTGAGTGCTTCTGTGATGTGGTCAAATGTACGATATAAGCAGAAGACAGGAGGGAAGAAAACACTCACAGCGTTAAAAAGGCATCAATTCATATTTATGAGAAGGCTTTTTATTTTGTGACTAAGAATAGAATCCTAGGTCAGAATGGTGTAGTAGGGGTTGTGCTCGGCCACTGGGTCAGGACCCGAAACTGCGTGGCAAGAATCTACCGTGGGTTGTTTGTTCTAAGTAAGGCACTGAATCAATACGGTACGAAAATAACCTTGCAAATCCTATGTTAAAATGTACTTAAGGGAAGACCAGGCTGGCGGACGGGCCATCAGACCATGTTGTCACACTCATGTCACTATGACCCAGCCATAACCATATAAGGAGTTCCCAAGATTGATGTACAAAGAAAATTCTCACACACACACACACACACACACACACACACACACACACACACACACACACACACACACACACACACACACACACACACACACACACACACACACACACACACACACACACACACACACACACACACACAATGATGTGAAATGATGTTGAATTATCTACAGACTGACAAGTAAAAAAAGAAACAAATTCAACCAAATGCATCTTTTGCAGTATATTGTCTTTGTGCTTCCTGCATAGATCAGTGAAGAGAATAAATGCTGGACTTGACACAAACAGCTTTAGACAGAGAAATGTGCATGAAAAGAAAACATGTGTGGTTTGTGGTCTATTGTATCATTACATATCACAGTGATTATTTCATTGAACAAGGCACATTCAAAACTAAGCAAGGCACACCACACCAGAAAAACAGTAATACCGGTATATTTTAAATTACATTAAATATATTCACACCCATTCTTTTGAGAGACAGGACAGGCAACCTTGCCAGCTCGTATCATGTACCTGCATGTTGGAGCTCTCATATGGTCCTTGACTTTTGGACCATAACTTTCCACTGGGTACAATGACGTGTCCAATGTTTGTTTGTAAAGTGGGAGACTATATATGACAACTGCAGCTATAGTGACTCACAGTTTCAGAATGAAGGGTTCTGGGGCTTTGCTTGTTCTTCTGTTCTCTCTGACCAACGCTGGGGCTCAGGAAGGGGGAGATACCCCAACACCTAACATTTGGGATGAGCTAAAAGATCTAAGAAACATGGTGCATCGCCTTATTAAATTCACAAACTCCGTCACAAGAATACTCATAGTGCTGCCCTCACATACTACAGTATGCTTCTAGTTCATGTTAAATGCTTTGTTTTTAAAGCATCTTTGAGTAGAAAAGCACTCTATAAGTTTGTTTTATTATTTTTATTATTATTATTTAAATCCTGCCTCCAACAGAAAATAGCAACAGTTCATTTTTACAACTTTGCTTGCTGAAGCTGATACAGTAATTGGATGTATGTTGCTATACTGCACTACATTTGATTGGTACCGTATATTGGTATATTATGCTCTTATAATATTATAAACAGTTTGATTGTGCTCCTGTGTTGACAGACAAACCAAAGGTGGCCTTCTCTGTTGGTTTGACTAATTCTGGAACAGTTGGAGCGTTTAATGTTGACACCACTCTGGTCTACACAAAGGTCTTCACTAACATCGGCAAGGCATACAATCCAATTACAGGTACTGTGGGTGGTGATTAAGTCATGTCAATGAACAGAATCAAGCTTTCAACAACTAATGCCACTACTTACATATATATCAGGCTATATTAGACCAAAAAATATGTGTATTTCTTTTCCCTCTATACACCAAAAATAGCCGATCTAGGTAAGGAGCCCGTCGCACTGCCTTGTGAGCTTGTAGATTGGCATTTTTTGGCCAATGCTCCCCCCAGAATATGGATGCCATAGTTCAAGGGGTTAATGCTAGTGCTACCAAAGTGTTACCATGATCGAAGCATGACATTTTCAACCATATGGTAGGATTCACTCAGCTGTATTAAATGTGTTATGACGTGTGTGTGTGTGTGTGTGTGTGTGTGTGTGTGTGTGTGTGTGTGTGTGTGTGTGTGTGTGTGTGTGTGCGTGCGTGTTCTCTCATGTCTCTCAGGTGTCTTCACAGCAAGCATGAAAGGAGTTTATCTCTTCAGATTTACTGCATCTAGCGCTCCATCACATACGATATATATCCAACTGTATAAAAATGGCCAGAGACTCATTGACATGCAGGGATACAATAATATTGGTGGACATTATCAGTATGTATCTAATGGAATCATTGTAGAGCTGGAAGAGGGGGACGTAGTTTTCATGCGTTTACCTGCTGGGACGAGGCTCTATGATAACCAAGGCAACTTCAACATGTTCAGTGGTTTTTTGGTCTATCCAATGTAACACTGGTATTGGTACCATACCATCACTTTAAAGAGATGAGTGTCTGGTAGGCCCCCATAATTCTTTCATTCATCCTGTCAATAAATGCATTTTCAAAAGTAGTGTTGTCTGTCTATTGTATGTTTTGCTGATTATTTTAAAGACTATAATAGAATAGAATATCTAGAAGGCCCAGTGATGATGTGTTCCATGTTATGGCACATGTTGTATGTGAGAAAAACAACATCCATGTGTATCACAGAATATTCAATAACTGGACTATAAGAAGCGTTCAGGTTGTTGACTCATCCAGTTGATGCCCCTATCACATGAGTAAATTGTTTTTTATGGCGTGGCTCTGTAGGAGGCTATTTTACAACAATAATAATCTAAGAGAATACCAGCGCTCACGGAACTGTCCTTTAAGGCACTTTTATTTATCATCAGTTGGCATGGTGGTACACTGCAGAACAGGGAGAATAACGTATGTGATTTGGCATCATGCCTTCATCAGTGTTCTGTAGGGGCTAGCCATCTATAATATGATTTGTCAGTGTTTGTCCGGAGCTTTTTCCACATGTTTAAACTTTTTGAAATATTTAACTTTAATTGTAAGTCAATGTGGCTCGAATCAGTCTGAAACCTTGCCTAAATTGGGAGTCATACGTCAGAGACGCCATGTTCTACCCACTGAGCACGGAATCCAGGGCAGTGTTAATTGTGCCGTGTTATTTTTGCTTAAATTGTTACCATGTCGTACCTGTACCTTTTGCTGGCCTAGCATACATCACTTTAATGATCAGAGCCGGCATGGGGACAGTGCCCATGATATTAAACATTTATGGAGTCATACTGCTGGCAGGGAACAGGAATTAGAGCGGCAGCCATTAAAAAGCCCTCTCACCCTGTGTCTGTCCTGGTACACACTCCGACTGCAGCCCATCCTTTCTGCAGACACTACTGAACTGAAAGACAAATTGTAACACAAAGCTGCACTCAAACATCTAGCATTCTATCCACCCTTCTAATGGCTGAAATGGGAAGAAGATTATTATTTTTCTGAAGCCGTGTAATAATGCAGCATGCATTCATGCAAGAAAAAAGGAATTATTACAATGGCTATTATCTTTATGCCTTATAGTTCTACGCCAGTGTCTCACATCATAGCTGATCATAGCTGATCTACAAGTTCACAACTGTGTTGTCAGCTTGCAGATCTGCTATTTTCAGTGCAAGACACCAGTGAGGAACCAAGTATTTTGGGCATAGACAGTGATGATAAATGGCATCTCTCAAAGAAGTCAAACATGATCACCTCAGCCTGTCTGACATAACAAATACTGTCATCTGCACTCTCACTAGTCTCTGCGTCTGATGTGAACATGTCTCTGTGGTGTTAGCTGTTAGGCTTTTATTGTGATAGAGCTAACAGGATGATGAGACCGGATGTTGATGTACGAATGCTCATTCTACTACCAAATGACATGGAAAGTACAAGTGTTAATAAAGTAACCAACATGCTCTAAACCGTCTGTATTACTTTGCGCTTACCACGACATGGTGTCAGAACGTGGGCAGCGGTAAAGAGCTAGTTTGAAGTTGGAGAGACAGTTTTTTTTGTTTTTTTGAAAAGTTAACGTCTGCTAGCGGCGAGATGGAAGGCGACGCACCGGCAGCACAGCCTGTACAACCTCCCCAGCTACAGGCTAATGCTAACGTTCCTCCGAGCGCTACGTTCAACATCCAACCACCTGAAGCATTCGACTTTGCAAAGCCTCAGGACTGGGAGCGATGGATACGCAGGTTCGAGAGATTCAGACTGGCCAGCAACCTCCATCTTAGCACAGAAGCTAACCAGGTGAACACGCTGATCTACTGCATGGGGGATGAAGCAGACGACATCCTACGCGGTCATGATTTGTCCGACGCACAGAGACAGCAGTACACTTCGGTAAAAGCCACACTTGAAACGTACTTTGTGCCTAGAAAGAACGTGATATATGAGAGGGCAAGATTCAATCAGAGAATGCAGCAACCAAACGAGGCTGTAGACGCTTTCATTACTGCATTGTATGCCCTAGCAGAAAACTGCAAATACGGAGCACTCCGCGACGAGCTAATAAGAGACCGGCTCGTAGTGGGGTTGAGAGACACCAGTCTAGCCGAGAGGATGCAGCTAGACAAGGATTTGACGCTCGAAAAAGCAGTCAATATGGCCAGACAGTCCGAAGTGATTAAAAGGCAGCAAACAGACCTCAGAGGAGGGAGTAGAATGGACATTGATGCAGTAACAAAAGGCAGAAGACAAAAACCATTCACCCCAAAGTCCCCTCATCAACCAATGCACCCATCAACAAAACCACAGCCATCATCTGATCGCCAGTCATGCTACAGATGTGGAAAGTCCCCTGGTCATGCAAATGCACAGTGCCCAGCCAGAGAGGTAACATGTCATGCATGTGGAAAGAGAGGTCATTACAGTAAAGTATGTAGATCTACCAAAGCAGTACATGCGGTAGAAACAGAAAGTTGCTATGATGATGATGATGACACTCCCTTGTTCCTAGGCTCAGTAGATGCAGGTTTAGACCCATGGTATGCTGATTTGACTATAAGGGACCATAAGGTCAGGTTTAAGATAGACACAGGAGCTGATGTCTCAGTTATTCCAGCCCAGACCTACTATAGACAAAAAAGACAGTTCGGATCTATCCCAATCAGAAACCATGGATGGACAGCGGAGTACGTGCACATCTGCATGAACGGGACGCTGGTTTCAAATCTGGCGACGTGGAAACGCGCAACACGACGCGCGCGGCCCTAAACAGCGCCATCAGGAAGGCGAAAAAGGCCTACACAAAAAAGATGCAAGACAAACTCAGCAGTGGCGACATCAGGAGCACATGGCAGGCAGTACACACCTTGACAGACTGCAAAACAAGAACCAGAAGCGAGGTGAACCCGCCTGCCTCCCTCCCCAACGAACTGAACACTTTCTACGGCCGGTTTGAGATCAGCTCCAACCGCGGCAGCCAAGCGGGGCCATCAGCAGCACCAGCAGAGGAGAACCCTCCTCTAACCATCTCGGAGAGAGAAGTGCGTACAGCCTTCACACGGGTCAACATCCACAAGGCAGCCGGACCTGATGGGATTCCAGGCCGGGTCCTTAAGACATGTGCAGACCAGCTGGCGGGTGTCTTCGCTGACATCTTTAACCTCTCCCTCTCCCTGGCTGTGGTCCCTGCAGGGTTCAAAATGTCAACCATTGTGCCCATTCCCAAAAAGGCCAAAGTGACATGCCTGAACGACTGGAGACCTGTTGCTCTCACCCCGATCGTCAGCAAGTGTTTCGAGAAACTGGTGAGGGAATACATCAGCTCCACGCTACCTGCCTCGCTGGATCCGTGGCAGTATGCATACCGCAAAAACAGATCCACCGACGACGCTATTGCCATGGCTCTCCACACCGTCCTCTCGCACATGGACAACAAGCTGCTGAAGGACAAATATGTACGTATGCTGTTCGTGGACTACAGCTCAGCATTCAACACCATTGTCCCAGCAATACTTGACAAAAAGCTCAGACACCTAGGGCTACACCCAAGCATGTGCGACTGGATACAGGACTTCTTGTCCAACCGACATCAGGTGGTGAGAATGGGCAGCATCACATCCGACCCCCTGACCCTCAACACCGGAGCACCCCAGGGATGCGTGCTGAGCCCTCTCCTCTACTCCCTGTACACGTATGACTGCATAGCCACACATGTCTCCAACACCATCATAAAGTACGCGGACGACACGACAGTGATAGGCCGAATCGTCAACAACGACGAGTCTGACTACAGAGAGGAGATCAAATCACTGGCACACTGGTGTCGTGAGAACAACCTCTCTCTTAACGTCGACAAGACCAAAGAACTGATCGTGGACTTCAGGAGGCCGCGGAGAGACCATGCGCCCATCCTCATCGACGGTGCTGCAGTGGAAAGGGTCAGCGAGTTCAAGTTCCTCGGAGTACACATCGAGGAGGACCTCAAATGGGAGACGCACTCCACACACGTGAGGAAAAAGGCTCAGCAGCGACTGTACTGGCTCCGCCGCCTGAAGAAGCTCGGAGTAGGACGTCGCATCCTCAGGCTGTACTACAACAGTTCTGTCGAAGGCATCCTAACAGGCTGTGTCACGGCCTGGTACGGGAACTGCACTGCCCGAGAAAAGGTCAGCCTACAACGAGTAGTGCGATCGGCAGAGCGGATAATGGGAATCGAGCTCCCAGCGCTCCAGGAACTGTACAAAAAGCGGTGCGTGGTCAAAGCCAAGCGCATCATCAAGGACAAGCACCACCCAAGTCATAGACTGTTCAACCCCCTACAACGACCGCGACCGGGCAAGGGGCTCTACCGCAGTATCAAGAGTTCCACCACCAGATTTTGGTGTAGTTTCAATCCAGCCGCTGTCAGAATGCTGAATGGGGCATAAGCCTGGATGAGTTCAGCAGCCTGACAGCAGGCGGCGCAGACTTTTCTGGCTCTTCCTGAACACACCTGTGGATTATACCAGGGACAATGACTTGGACTTTAGCCCCCCCCTCGGACACACCTGTGGACTACACCAGGTACAAATGACTTTTTGTTGCACTCCCTCATGGAGCTACATGCGGATTATACTAGGGTCAGTCCACTCTAGGTGGACACGCACTGACCTTTTGCACCTTAATCCCTTGTATAACGCACTGACTTTTTTTGGGTCTTTTTATTGTGCTCCTTAAGCACCTTAACGTCCTTGTCTATCATGCACAGTATAAGTATAACATGCACAGTACAATACATTGCTGCTATGCTCAGGCACCTTAGTTTAGTTTTTTTAGTTTTATTTATTATCTCAGGTTTTTGTAAATATGTAGATAACTTGTCTGGCCTTCTGTTGCTCTCTTGTTTTTGATCTCCTTCCCACCTGCCCCCCACCCTCTTCTTCTCCCCCCCCCCTCTTCTTTCTATGGAAACTAACGTTGCGATGGGAACGATGTACAAAAAAGAATTTCACCCACTTTTTTACCTTGTAAACCTGTGATGTGACAATAAAACTGATTCTGATTCTGATTCTATGCCATTGCTGAGAGCAACACACAGTTAGCTAAGCCTGACAGACCACTATTTGGCCCAGGTCGCATGCTTCTATCTGTTTTAGGCAGGTACAGAGAGTCACTATGCAAAGGAGAGCAGGTGATACAGGAGGATGTTTACGTTGTCAATGACTTAAACGTAGCCTTGTTAAGCAGACCAGCAAGTGTAAAGCTTAAACTAGTCTACAGAGCAGACAGCATAGACAAGTCAGAGATGGAAGAGTCCTACCCAAAGTTGTGTCAGGGTTTAGGTATGATGCAGCAGCCATACACTATTAAACTCAGGCCAGACGCTATTCCCTATTCCCTGGCCACACCTAGACGGGTCCCCATCCCTCTACTCGACAAAGTGAAAGAGGAGCTCAAAAAGATGGAGGACATTGGAGTCATCTCCAGAGTTGAAGAGCCGACCGACTGGTGTTCGGGCATGGTTCCGGTGCCTACAAAGACTGGCTCAGTGCGCATCTGCGTTGACCTCACCCGCCTCAACGAAGCAGTTCGCAGAGAGAAATACATATTGCCTTCAGTTGAGCAGACAATTGGATCTCTGGCAGGAGCCCAGATCTTCAGCAAGTTAGATGCCAACAGAGGATTTTGGCAGATTCCATTATCCCCCGAGTCGTCACTGTACACAACGTTCATAACTCCCTTTGGGCGCTTTTACTTTAACAGACTGCCCTTCGGCATAGCGTCAGCCCCAGAACATTTTCAGCGGCGCATGTCAATGATTATCGACGGGCTGCAGGGGGTTGTATGTCACATGGATGACGTCCTCATCTGGGGGAGAGATCAACAGCAGCACGACATCAGACTACACACTGTCCTCAACAAGCTCCAAGAAGCCGGAGTCACACTAAACATGGAGAAGTGTGAGTTAAGCAAACGTGAAGTCAAGTTCCTAGGTCATATTCTGTCAGCTGACGGTGTGCAGCCAGACCCAGACAAGGTAAAGGCTGTCATGTCCATGAGAGAGCCGTCCAACACAGGAGAGGTTCGCAGTTTCCTGGGAATGTTAAACCAGCTGGGAAAATACATTCCAGGTCTAGCTGAAAAGGACAAGCCGCTGAGAGACCTTCTCTCAAAGAAGTATCAGTGGGTCTGGGGCTGTGCACAACAGAGAGCGTTTGACCAGTTAAAAAATGATCTCACATCACCTCCAGTGCTGACACTTTACGACCCCAACAAAGAGCTGAAACTGTCTGCGGATGCCTCTTCCTACGGACTGGGGGCGGTCCTCCTACAGAAGGAGGGAGAACAGTGGAAACCAGTCGCGTACGCATCGCGCTCTATGACAGAGACAGAACAGAGGTACGCCCAAGTGGAGAAGGAGGCGCTAGGATTGACATGGGGGTGCGAGCGTTTTAGAGACTTCCTAATTGGGAGACATTTTGCCATGGAAACTGACCACAAGCCACTTATCAGCCTACTAGGTCACCAGGCACTAACTGAGCTTCCTCCCAGGATCCAGCGGTTTCGACTTAGACTCATGAGGTACAGTTACACAATCTCACACACACCTGGCAAAGCCCTGTTTACAGCCGACACTCTCTCACGCTCACCTGTCAGTCAAAACTCAAGTTCAAAACTGACAGACAACGACTTAATGGAAGACACAAACATCTATGTGGATGAGATCATCAATAGCATGCCCGCCAGCTCAACATACATGGCACAACTGAGAGAGCGACTGCAGGAAGACAGTGTTTGCTCAGAGATCATGTCATACTGTCAGAGAGGATGGCCTGACCGCAGCCAGCTCACAGGTCCAGTTAAAGCTTACTGGCCTGATAGAGCTGTACTTACTGTACATAATGGACTCCTGCTCATGGGCTCCAGACTAGTCATTCCCACAGCGATGCGCAACTCTGTCCTCGATGCACTACACGAGGGACATCAGGGGATGACCAGGTGCAGAGAGCGGGCCAGAGAGACGGTATGGTGGCCTGGCTTGAGCGGCCAACTAAACGAGCTGGTGAGAAATTGCAAAACATGCATCAAAGAGCGTGGCAATCCTGTGGAGCCATTAATGT
This sequence comes from Gymnoscopelus braueri, assembly GCF_963280865.1. Lineage (NCBI taxonomy): Eukaryota > Metazoa > Chordata > Actinopteri > Myctophiformes > Myctophidae > Gymnoscopelus > Gymnoscopelus braueri. The sequence continues at coordinate 10,774,492 of NC_137616.1, read as the reverse complement.
CCAGTGAGCTCCCAGAGAGACCATGGCAAAAAGTAGGTTCTGATTTATTCACACTCAACCATGATAACTACCTACTAGTAGTGGACTATTACTCTAGGTATGTAGAGATTGCCAAACTAACTCCCACACGATCTCAGGATGTTGTTGTGCATCTCAAATCAATGTTCTCTAGACATGGGGTCCCAGAGAATTTTTTTAGTGATAATGGCCCCCAGTACTCCAGTCAACAGTTCAAGGACTTTGCAGTAGCCTACGGGTTCAAACATGTCACTAGTAGCCCTAGGTTCGCTCAGAGTAACGGGGAGGCGGAACGTCACGTGCAGACTGTGAAACAGCTGCTAAAGAAAGCTAAGGATCCGTATCTGGCTCTGTTGGCCTATAGAGCTACACCACTTGCTAATGGCTACAGTCCTGCCCAGCTCCTCATGGGCAGGAGACTGCGCACTCCAGTGCCCCAGCATCCCTCTCTACTCACCCCGGAGCTTCCAGACAGCACTGTTGTGGCAGCTAAAGAAAGGGAGAGGAGGGTGAAGGACACTGCAAATTTCAACAAAAGGCACCGTGTGAGAAATCTAAGTCAGCTCACACCAGGTCAGCCAGTGTGGATTACAGATACAAAGTCTCAAGGCACAGTGGTTTCGCCGCACTCTGCTCCACGTTCCTACATAGTGGACGGGCCTTCAGGCACCATCAGGCGGAACAGACACCATCTTGTCCCTTTTCCAGAGACTGTACCACACACACCTCACACTGCAACACCCGGCACACCACCCCAACCAGGTGAGCCTACACTGGGTTCTCCAGAACGCCCTGAGTCACCAACACAGACTCTCAAGGGTCACACACCTGTCCATACACACACACACGGCCCTACCACTAGGTATGGCAGAGTGGTGGTAAAACCTCACAGACTGGACTTGTGAACTGGGGGGGGAGAAAAAAAAAAAAAAAAACACGATGTGAAACGGGATAATGTTGAATAATTCTGTTTGTTTTTCATGAGACGCATTAAGAGTGCTATGTTCTATTTTTGAGTAGATACTAGCTATGTGTTTGTGCAGAAAGAAGTGTTTTCAGTTTATCACCAGATTGTGCATTATCTGAGTCACAGTATATAAATGTGACAGTCTGTTCTGTTTTCTTAAGAAAGGGAGATGTGGTGTTAGCTGTTAGGCTTTTATTGTGATAGAGCTAACAGGATGATGAGACCGGATGTTGATGTACGAATGCTCATTCTACTACCAAATGACATGGAAAGTACAAGTGTTAATAAAGTAACCAACATGCTCTAAACCGTCTGTATTACTTTGCGCTTACCACGACAGTCTCCACTTTTAACAACCACTTCCACTTAACTCTCAGAATAAACAGCCCGCTCATCAGGATCAGACTTTTTACATGCCATAAAAAGTTTTGCCAAAGCAAGCGAGGCATCATTTTAGTGTTGATAAAACTTGTATTTCTTTTTAAAACCCTTTACTTTGGAATTACTGTCAGACAGCAGGCAGCAGGCTTCAACTTAAAGACATGAAACGTCTTAAATGGCTTCCACAGCCCTCACACTGGATGAAGTGCTGTGGTGGGGAATTTTAGGAATTATTAGTCCCTCGACACAGAGATTTTTTTTACAAATGCTTCTGCCTAAATGTCTATGCTTCAAAAGCTGTGGAAATTAAAGTGAATGTCCCGCTTCTTCTCCCGAGGAAGAGACCCCTATAGGCTCGAAACGTCGGGACTCCCTCTTTCATTGGTGTGTCGCCCAGGTTGCGCCTAAACCCTAACATTTCACTTCACAAAAGCTATGCCTAAACGTAACCCTAACCCTAACCTCACAAACACAATGGCTATAACCCTAACCTTAACCCTATAACCTCACAGAAACCTAACCTCAAAGCCCTGTCCACCTGGGCGAAACACCGGGAAAAGAGACTCTCCCTTGAAAAGTCACACTTTGTGTGGTGGTACTACATTTGAAGCTTTTTCGAGCATGACCAAGTGTACTTTTCTGTGTGTTCTCAAGGTGTTTGGGAGTTCTCAGAGGTGCCACCGCAGGTGACAGGGAGAGCAGGTGTGATCTTAGCAGGCAGGGATGCTAATGAGTAGCAGGTCTCTGTTTTACACATTAAATAAATACAGAACAACAGAGAGCACTGCCTCTGTACCACCTCAAGATGAGAACAATAAGATGAACAAGGAATAGCCAACTAATACAATTACATTCTGGGTTGGATTCGCTGGGGGGAAGGGCCGCAAAATCCATGCCTCTGCTTTTGATGCCTCCTAATTTCCCCCGTATATTTAAGTTCAGCGATACACATTCATAGTGAAATGTATGCTTGTAACTTGTTATATACTATGTACTACAATTTTTGTTGACCTGGCCTGGACCAAATTAAAACCTTTATGATTTTTCTGCAAGCTCTTTTTATGGTGACTTTTCGCATTCACACACCCACTTTGTGACACCATGCTTCTGGTCAGACTGAATACATGTCGGAAAATATGTCAAGATTTGTCAGAACGTGTCAAGGTTTTTATGTTTAAAGTAAAACAGTTCTCACAAAGCATCGCAATGTGGTGCATTGTAAGCTTGTAGATTGGCTATTTTCTCTATTTGTCTGATGAAGAAGTATGCTAAAGCTTGGGCTTAACTTAAGAAAATGTAATGTAAGTTAAGAAAATGGAGGATACGATAAGATAAACGTATACTGTAGGTCGGAAGATTATCTTTAGCGCTGATGTATAAATGACAAAGAAATTGTCATGCAATGTGAATACCAAAATGACAGTTGTAATACATTTCTCATGACCAGTTGATCGATGCATGACAATGGCTTTGTATTTTGATCTGTTGTATTGTGTTACTTTTTTCTTTTTTTTTAAGGAAGTGAGCATTCTGCTTTTCATTTAATGTACCCAGAATGATGCTTGGAAAGCTGAGAGGGAAGCACAGGAGGAAGGCAGAGGTGCACGTGGTCAGCTCGGTATGGATCCGGAGGTGGAAATATTAACCATCTTTTCCTCTTGATGATCCTGCAGAGGAATAAATCCTCCAAAGACACTCAAAGTGGATTGATCACACACTTCACCAGCCTGCGTCTAACATCAGTACATCACAACGTATGCCATTTTTTTCAATCCACACGGAAAAAGGAAAAGAGACAGCAGACCAAGAAACAGAAGAGATCTGTCCAAAATTCAAGATTGTTACATGTTGTGTACATGAGACAATTCTTTTGTTCTGGTTCCTCAGACATTGTCGCAGCAATAATCATCATCATCATAAGCATGTAAATGATAACAAAGAAATATAAAAAGTTGTGTGCAGCCATGTGTACAGCAGTGCTTCTCAAACTTTTTCATGTCAAGGACCCCAAAATTGATATATATTTGGCCGCTGACCCCCATCGGATTGATTGATTGATTGATTGAAATTTTTATTAGGCAAAAGAATGCAAAACAACACAGTTACATTTATAATGCTTTTGTCTAAAAGGTCCGGCCAAAAATGTCCTTGCGGACTTGTTTCCGTTGGGGTCCTTGAAAAGAGTTTGTGTCAGGGACCCCCAGAAGCAAAGATTTGTGTTAAAAAAGTTTTACGCTGTTTAAAAATAATATTCAAGGATTAAAAAATAGAAGATCTACAGGGTTGTGACGCGCTATGAGCTTGTATATCTGTTATTTTTTAATAGCCAAAGTATAAAATATGGATAAAGTAACTATTTTTGCTGGGGACCCCCTGGTACCCCCCCAAGGACCCCTGGGGGTCCCCGGACCCCACTTTGAGAACCAATGGTGTAAAGCATTGACACACAGGGTGCCTCTGACCACAGACAGGCAGACAGCTGGAGAAATTGGCCCATGGGCCTGGCCTGGGATGCCTGGGAAGTTGGACCCTTGTGACTAAGTAAAGTTTCCTCTTGATTGAGTTGGAGTTCCTCCATGGATATGCAAGTCCACCAAATTCAGTGCTGCTTGACACTGCACTGCTTTGTGTGTAGAATGGGTGTAATGCATTAATTTCTATCCTATTGTCCCCAGATTTCATGGCCAAAATGGCCATGATTCAAGGACTCTAGTTGAATGCATGAAGCTCCATTTCCAAGGTGAACTGGCGGTACATATTGAGCAAATACCCCCCCCCCCCCCACCTCTCAATCCAAATCCCTTTTACTTTGCATCTGACTAATCCAGTTTTATACTGACAATAGTTCTGTCAGATAACTCACGAATAGATTGAACCAATATTATAGACCGAATATATTTAAGCAATATAATAGAATGAGAATACAAGTGTGGAAGAAATATTTTATCTTGGCGTTCAGGCTCTGCTATATTTTTTCTCCCTGCTCAGCACAATCATACGGCCATCATTAACCATTAAGAGCAGGGAGATAGATATACCATAACATAACATAACAACCCCCCATGGGGAACAGACCAATAGCAGAGCCCACTGGTGGTGCTGGGGTGGTGGTGGGAGCAAACGCTGCATGACAACAAGCTAGAAGACACAACCGGATGGAATGCCCGATTCAAGAGAACTTAAATACCCGCCCAATTGGACAGCTGATTGCCACGTCTGTGTATGACGTAAGGATCTTGCATGACGCTGTAAACAGCCATATAGAATGAGCAATGCATGTAACCTCTCGAGTGTATGCTGCCAGAACTAACTCGCAGGCTACGTATAATTTCTGTCAGATAACTCACGAATAGATTGAACCAATATTATAGACCGAATATATTTAAGCAATATAATAGAATGAGAATACAAGTGTGGAAGAAATATTTTATCTTGGCGTTCAGGCTCTGCTATATTTTTTCTCCCTGCTCAGCACAATCATACGGCCATCATTAACCATTAAGAGCAGGGAGATAGATATACCATAACATAACATAACATCCCCCAACACGCGTGACCTACGGTGAACGCTCACCGATTCATCCAAACAGATATCCCACTAAACTCCTTCAGGAGACAGTGACGAATATGCAGCTAGCAATTCTGGATCATGCTAGGATATTCTAACATAACCCCCAACACGCGGAACCAAGAACGCCCTACGGTGAACGCTCACCGATTCATCCTAGCAGATATCCCACTAGACTCCTTCAGGAGACAGTGACGAATATGCAGCTAGCAATTCTGGATCATGCTAGGATATTCTAACATTATGTGAACTTGAATGTGAAGCCATGGCTACGCTTGCCGTAAGCCTTACAGTATCTATGTGAACTTGAATGTGAAGCCATGGCTACGCTTGCCGTAAGCCTTATTCTATATGATAGGAAAACTATGTGTGGGGTGAATTCTCAAACCCATACCAATTGACCAAGCTGATATCCCATCCACCACAGACCAGCGTCTGGGATCAGCGAGGACATACTAACTTTATGTGAACCAAAAGGCCTTAGCTGCCATGCACAGGCAGCACTTAACCATTCCTCTAATAGCCACATAGAGGAATATACTACATAAACTTAACATGCCTAAGTGTTAAGAGTTGATGCCCCCAACCGCATCAACTCTTATGCAAGCCAACTGCATCACCGTGATGCTATACCCAACCGCATCAGCCATGATGCAAACCAACCGCATCAACCATGATGCCTTTCTTTTTTTTTTTTTTTTTTTTTTTGAGTTTGAGTTTGAGCAACCAGCTGAACTCTTTAGTGCCAACTAAAGAAACATTTAAAACTTAACATGACTTTGAAGTCACGCTACCCAGCGACCACCAGATATGCATGGTAATAACAGAACTACCATTTACATTTAGCTATTACAACACTTGTATTCATTACATCCTGAGCCAACAAAGAACTCCCCATTTTAGCGCACATGACGAACATGGCACTAAGGACCATTTTATTCAGAACGGTTGATCTGTGCACCAACTGAAAATATGCAGATGGTTAAGATTTGTTCTGTTGAATTAAAGCTTAAACTGAAGATGGGACATGACCTGTTTGAACAAATGAGCCACAGATAAAACATAATGCTGCTTGTGTGAGAACAGACTAAGATCTGTGTTTTAACAGCTAAGATCTATGACTGCCCCATCTAACCATAGATTGACTTCTAATTAACAAAGAATACTGAAGCAGCTTCCAATGAGAGATTTAAGATATATTCATAAAATGTCCCTCCATAGAAATGAAACATCAGAAATCATGGATGCATGACTAACTCTTGATATACACTTAGATTAGACTCCACGTAGATGAAAGCAATGGTTATCGACTTATAGTAGTTAGTAGTACCAACAATATTTAATCTGAATCCAGTACTCCCTTTACATTACATGCTTGTAAAATTGCAACCTTGCTTACAAGACTGCAAGAAGAACCACGCCAACATAATACCAAGAATGATAAGCCACCATTTAAAGAACATAACATTAAATATTTGCCTCCTGAGCAGATTTTTATTAATGACCATAACATTCATTATCCAATAACTTCATAACAATAATAACGGAACTAAGTTTGGATTCCAAGAACCTTTGAAATGCCCATCAACCATGACTCTACTGAAGAGCCCCACCATTTATCTGGTAGCAATAACTTTACTCCTGTAGCTTGTCACACAACATGACATCAATTGTCAACCGCTTTTATAAGAATGCATTACATCCGGTGATCTGAACATATGTTGATCCCAAGATAAGACATGAGTGCCCTCATAAATTGCTCCCCTCCTTTATGCCCTGAGAGCATGAATGCCCTCTGCTGGACTGACTGCATTTCGCAATTAGCAGTGTTAAACCATCTTTAATATAACAAAGACCATTTAGATGGTCTGCTATTGCTAAAAATAAAGAAAAGCAGTTGTTTTCCTTCAAGTGTTTCAAGATTTACTTAAGAAAATCCCTGTAACCTACCAGTCTCTTATCCAAGGTGTAAGCAGCAAAATGTATATCACCTTGACAGCAAGAATAGCTTAATTAGCTTTGCAATACAATAGCACAGGGGGTACTTTAGAATGTAACCAAAAGCTTACATCTAACCAAGCACTGCAGCCAACACAGTATAATAGCCCATAACTTACTTGATTTGCACAATTTACTTCATTATTATATATACCAGCCTCCACTATATCTTAGAGGCAAATTATTACCAGAAAATGTAGGCTACATCAGATGGAAATAGCTATAGCCACCAATTAGCACATACTAGCTGCAACATAACATATATTACCACAATATAATGGCCATACTGCACACTATAGTCTACTATAGTATAACATTATGCACCATGAACCATAAGTTCTCTTTACAGCATATTTGAATGCAGTCTCCTAGATTTGAAAAACTGCATCACTAATATAAATAGCCTATATATATTTTAACCAACTGTAGATTAACTTGAAACATTATTAATTCCTACACTGAGATACCTGGTGCTATGCTGCTTTACTCAAGTAAATCCGCAGACTACTGTCTGCAACACTAAAACGAGATCAAGAAAAATGACTATTAGTTATAACTTGTGCTTATAATAAGCGGACATGGCAACCCAGCACTGTGTTGCGTCTATGCTTGCAGTCCCATAGCCCGGAGGGAACGCACTCGACGTTGATCAGTGAGTGAACCACAACATGTTTGGAAGCGCAAGAACACACACTAGCTCTTCTTCATCCACAAGTGTACTTTCTTATCCCACTCAAGATGACGGCCAGACTGTGCATTAATCGTTTTTAACCAGTACATTATATGAAACATAAGATTTGAGCAATGCACTGCATAAGTGACACTAACTATTGGACCTCTCTCTCCCTCTCTGCTCTGAACAGCTGATCACTGATACGTGCAGTGATGCCGGTTTGAGAGAGAAATCAGCCAACCTAGACCACGAAAATACTTGTATTTAACCTGTATTATGCTAATGTATGCATTGCCATTGAAATAGCCTAAAGTGAGCTTGTAGATGATCTGCTATTTCGAAATCTTGTGATAAAAGTGGAATATGTATATTTTTAACTACACATTAATCTGGGGACCATGACAGAACCACATAAGAAAGCGATCCCAAAATAACTTTTCCCCAGAAATAAGCCAAACCACCAATAAGCGATTTGACAGAAAACCAGCCAATGTTGCTAATAATGAGATGAGGCCCCATAGCCCGGAGGGACACAACAGAAAGCTCTGCTGGCTGAGCTAAAACACCGCTGTTTTTCAGCTTAACTTTGAAAACATTAGCAAGGAGCAGTTTCACTACAATTTAAGATGCTTTGCTTTTAGTAATAGAACAAGTATCATATAACAACCAGCGGCACCAGACCACCACTGAAACCTCAACAATGACATTAGCATCAACAGCATATTAGCTTTTTTCAGCAGCATAGAGAAGAACACAGCAGCCTTAGTAGATAAACAAACGCGACGCCATACCACCTGGCCTTCACAGTAGCCTATAATAGACAGCAGCTTATGAACAGAAGCATGATTCAAGTAGCATGAAGCAGTAACACCAGCAAATAATAGCAGCTTCTGGGAAGCATGATAGCAAGTAGCAGTAGCTCCAGCAAACAACCAGCCAGGAACAGCAACGCTGCATGACAACAAGCTAGAAGACACAACCGGATGGAATGCCCGATTCAAGAGAACTTAAATACCCGCCCAATTGGACAGCTGATTGCCACGTCTGTGTATGACGTAAGGATCTTGCATGACGCTGTAAACAGCCATATAGAATGAGCAATGCATGTAACCTCTCGAGTGTATGCTGCCAGAACTAACTCGCAGGCTACGTATAATTTGAATTATGGAACCAAACAAAGGCCATGGCTTATTTGGATTTTCACTAACATTTAAAGGGATAGTTTACCCCCAAAATGACTTTTTTCTATCAATTAGTCACCCCATGGAGATTGAATTCATTAATTTTTTTGTCACATTCCTAAGCCAATAATTTGATGACCGGCAGCGGTTCCGGTATGGGACACAAAGAGTCTCCTTTGTATCCCGGTGGTCATCAAAACATCGGCTTAGGAATGCGACAAAAAATTAAAAATATCCATGAGGTGACGAATCAATAGGAAAAAAAAATTTTTTGGGGTGAACTATCCCTTTAAGTATAAAATAGGGCTTAAAGGGGTAGTTCACCCCCCAAATAACTTTTTTTCTATTGATTACTCACCCCATGGAGCCTTGAATTCATGGATATTTATTTGTTTTTGTCGCATTCCTTCCTTTATTATTTGATTATAATAAATTTAGCCCCATTGATTCCGGTAGGAGACACAAATGCATTTGTGTCTCCTACCGGAATCAATGGGGACACATTTATTATAATCAAATTATTGGCTTAGGAATGTGACATAAACAAAAAAATATCTATGAATTCAAGGCTCCAGATGGTCAGTAATCAATAGAAAAAAAGTTATTTTGGGGGTGAACTACCCCTTTAAGTGGTGAATGATGCCTCGGTGGTAGATTCATCCTTGCTGGAATCAACAGTACTGCTCCTGCAGGGGTACTCATGCCTGTAGCCCTCTGAGTTTTTGGTTCTTTAGTCCATGACACTACTGGGAGCTCTCACGGGTGTCCTGTTACTGCAGTTCTCTGTGACCTTGCAGTGTCACAGCAGCCTATCACTCTGACCTCTTCTGCACATAAACAAACCACAGAAAGACGACGTTTTACTTTTAATTGGTTTATTCTAGAATTCTGACTTGTGTATTAACCACTTGAACCCCAGCATGCCTATTCTGGTAATGTCATGTCATGTCATATATAGAACACATCAGGGCTATTTGGTTACCTTTGTACACTCTTTACAGAGTTACAATGGATAAATGAACAGAGGATTTTAAGATCGTTACCTCCTGTTAGATAATCACATAAAGTCCATCATTCACATTAAGATCAATACTTTCTTTGAGGTATTTGTACTTTACTGGAGTATTTCAAATTTTCTGTACTTTTACTTCTACTCACATCTCAGAGGCATATATTGTACTTTTACTCGACTACAATTATTTGAAAACTTAAGTTACGACTTACTTTTTTGTTTTTGATAATTATTACAAAACATACATTAACCACTTCAGCCCTATATACATTTTGGCCATTCGAAAATAGCCGATCTACAAGCCCACATGAGCTATTTTCAAAGGATTTTTATACATTTTGTACATTTGAAAACTTGTGAAATGGGACCTTCTGCATAATGAGTACTTTCTGCTTTTGTACTTTAAGTATATTTTGATACCAATACTTTTGTACTTTTACTCAAGTAAAACAAATGTAGTACTTTTTCCACCACTGGTAGTCATGGCTCAGTTCCCACCTGATGTCATGTGGGAGTCCGGACTGCTCCAGACCAAATTGAATTGTGTGTGTGTGTGTGTGTGTGTGTGTGTGTGTGTGTGTGTGTGTGTGTGTGTGTGTGTGTGTGTGTGTGTGTGTGTGTGTGTGTGTGTGTGTGTGTGTGTGTGTGTGTGTGTGTGTGTGTGTGTGTGTGCGTGCGTGCGTGTGTGTGTGACAGCTACGGTTTTGTTCTGTTTTTGCTGCGTGTGTGTGTGTGTGTGTGTGTGTGTCAGTCAGTCAGTCAGTCAGTCAGTCAGTCGCCTCTGTAGCCATGGTTCACATGACGCTTGTATACAAGCGTCATGGTGCCGAGTCCCCCTGGTCTAAAGTTGTGTTAGATTTTTTCACATTGCCATCTCTCACATAAACATAAACGTTCAGATTTCAAATATAAAGTGCTTACCACCGAGCCACGGATGTTCCAAGGCGATGCGAACCACGATAAGTACTCGTATCTCCCGTATTGTTCAATAAAAAGCATTTTAATCCCATCGCCAGCCATTTTCTCCAAATTGTCTCCGATACTTTCAACCATGCGACACTAATGGTTGGGAGGTGTATTGCACTCTGATACATTACAAAAAAAAAAAAAAAAATGGCTGGCGATGGGATTAAAATGCTTTTTATTGAACAATACGGGAGATACGGGTACTCATCGCGGTCCGCATCGCCTTATAACATCCGTGGCTTGGTGGTAAGCACTTTATATTTGAAATCTGAACGTTTATGTTTATGTGAGAGATGGCAATGTGAAAAAATCGAACACAACTTTAGACCAGTCATGTTTCAGGGCTATCGCCTCTGCTGCTTGGTTGAAACACGTGATGTTCAACCCATTAAGTCTGTCTTAAAAATGTCTTCTAACAGTTTTCTGAGAAACGCATGTTGCTATCAGTGGTGCTCAAAGGACCCCCAAAATTATATAATTAATTAATTAATTAATTAATTAATTGATTATATTATATGCATTTGGCCGCCGCATTTGTTCCAGGGACCCCCAGAAGCAAAGATTTTAGTTAAAAATGTTTTTTGATTTTTCAAGCTTTTATGTCTGAATTATAGCCAAAGTATAAAATAATGGTTAAAGTGGTTAAAATATAACTAAAATCTAAAATGCTACAGATGCTTTTTCCCGGTTTTCATGGGTTAAAGGGATAATTCACCCATTTTTTCCTTTTCTATCGATTAGTCAACCCATGGAGACTTGAATGAATGGATATTTTTTTGGCGGCCAGTAGCGGCCAGTAGGCAGCGGTTCTGGTAGGAGACACAAAGGAGACTCTTTGTGTCTCCTACCGGAACCGCCGCCGGTCATCAAAGTATTTGCTTAGGAATGCGACAAAAACAAAAAAATATCCATGAATTCAAGTCTCCATGGAGTGATTAATCGATAGAAAAAAAGTCATTTTGGGGGTGAACTATCCCTTTAAGCTACGTATGACGTTTGTGTCACAGATGACAGATGACTGGCCTCCAGGTCATCTGACGACGGTTACTGACGTCATAGTATACACACTGTTCTCAAAGTCGGGTCCGGGGACCACCAGGGGGTCCGAATGGACCGTTACAGACAGTCTGGTTTGTAACTCTGAGAGTGCAATGAAAGATTGGACCCCTGGTGGGCGGCCCCGGACCACACTTTGAGTAACAGTGTCATACAGTAGTACATAGTACCCTCCAGGGCAGGAATCTTACAGCCGCCTGTCAGTTTGGCTGTATTTGTCCCTCAAAAAATGATATGCCCTGCAGAAATAGGCCATGCAGTTCCTCAATATTGATTCATTCCACATTTACAATGGTTAGTTTAAAAGTCTAACGCTACCCATGAGCTTCCATGCTGTTATACTGTACCCTTGCTATTTCAGCTGTCTTGTACATTGGAAATTATATATGAATGGCTTATGAATGATTATAATTTTCTGTATGTCTCTACTGCCCCCCCCCCCCCCCCACACACACACACACACACACACACACACACACACACCAACACCCAGCAAAGCACCACAATGACAGTAAGCGCTCAAGCTTTTTTGTTTCATCCTTTTGACAGATGTACAAATAATATTGTTGCTGTCGGGCAAAAACCTCTCCATATTGTTTTTGGGGAGGTGTAGCCGCCCCTATAAGTGGGGTTGGGACACCTCATTAGTACACCCTTCGCTGTACTGTGATTGGCTCATAATTAGTACACCCTAGCATTAGTACACCCCTAGCTGTACGATGATTGGCTGACTCTATTGGCTGACTCTATTCAGCACTGTGATTGGCTAGCGAGACACGTGATGAAATCAATAACCTATAAATAGGACTATGCACTTCAAAAAAACTATTAAAAAAAAAAGTGAGCTTCCATCACTGTGATGACCACACCGCCCACTTCACACTGGGTGTGATTTTTTGTAAATGAATGCCCTACTTCATCACACTACAGTGTCACACAAAAGTAGCAAAAATAGCTGATGTACAAGCTCACAATGGTGAGCTTGTAGAGCAGCTATTTTACCTTTATTTTTATTTTTTAAATATATATATAGTGCAAGCGAAAGTAGTCAAGTGTGTGTATTTTTTTTTTTTTACATTGAACCAATGAAAAGTATTAACAAGACACGACTAAATAATAACTGCATTGGATCCATTGCAACACTGGTTCCATTTCCTGAAAAATAACATGTTTGGACATGTTTCTGGACAGGTTTCTGCCCGACAGCGACAATATGTTTATTAATATGCATTTCCGTCAATAAAAAAAGCCAATATAGAGGAGTACATATTCAGTACATCTGAAGGTAAACGTTGCCCAGCAACCACCTTGGTTGTGCAGGGCTTCACGGCATGCAAGCTGCCAACAACCGCCATAAAGCACTCCCTCTCGTGTAGTATTGCTTAAGTGTAGGCCTAAAGGGCCAATTTTCCTGTTTTGGCATTCGTTCAAAGACACTTTTGGCAGCTATGTGGGGAGGTGAAGAGCACAGTGTCTTTTTAATTGGCCGCTGAAAGAAGTTGTGTTATGATAGAAATATGTGTGTCCTTGGTGAACTGTGCTGTGAAATACCTACATGCTCCTCAGAAACATTATGGGTAGGCAGGCAGGCAGACAGACAGACAGACAGACAGACAGACAGACAGACAGACAGACAGACAGACAGACAGACAGACAGACAGACAGACAGACAGACAGACAGACACGCACCCCCCCCCCCCCCCCCCCACTGTACATCTGAGTACAGGAGAGCCTATTTTCAAGGAAACTGAGAGCTTGTTCCTGAGAGCCAAAGAACAGTCAGATCGAGAGCTTTAATCCCTGTTATATACGATACGGTAAGTGATTAGTAATGACTACACCACTACACATACAGTAGTATGTAGCTAAAATACATTATTATACTATAATCCTTGCATTGCATGACATATAGTACATAGTACACAGGCAACACAGGCGTCATCAGGCTATTGACTTTGCCATTGTAAATGTAGTATTATTTTGTTACTGGGTCCTCTTCTGCTATGCTAATTTGTATACCAACCCAGACAGACAGTCTCCATAAAGCACTCATAAAGGGCCCACTTGACATTCTTGAAAGTGTTCACGGCTCAGCCGTCTAACCGTCTAAGCGGTCAGATGGGTGAGCCACGTGCAAGGACAGTACAGCTGTAAATACATGTTATTGCCTATTCCCAGCTCATTTCTTTTGTTTCTATATCCCAGCCGGTGGACAGCCACCCACGGGGGGATTATAGTTTTTGATTATCCGTCCATACATCCGTCCATAAGACCGTAAATCCATTTGCCCCAGCCTTGTGAAGGTGAACGGAACGCCTTGAGGGGATTTCATGACACTTGTCACAAACGACCACTTGGACTCAAGGATGAACTGATTAGGAGTAGGTGTTCAAAAGTCAAAGGTCAAGGTCACTCACTGTGACCTCACAAAACACTTTCAGTAAATATCTTCAAAGTTCATTCACTACGTACAGTATACTATTTGATTCTGGACAGACACACGTGTGAATGGCAACTGGTTGGTGGAGGCATACATACAACCATGATGAATTTCTAGTTTACCTTATTTTTAGATTTCACTTATGATTCATTAAAACTTTACCAAAGTTACAAGAATAATTGATTCAATATTGACTAAACCCACTTGTCATTGGTGCTTGAAATCCTGGATGTTTGAATTCAATCCCTATTATTTTTTCCAGAGACAATTTTTCGACTAGACATTTTCTTTTCAAATCAATCCACGCTTTTAAAATGGATTAAAACGCAAAAAAATATATAACTTACCTAAAGCAGTAGTGACATTTTCGGTGTCAGATATACAGTAGCAATATACCCTTTTCACAGCAGACTTGAAATAGTGGGGTAAACACAATTAATAACAATTTGATTAAGGTTGTGTTCCACTCAGATCAAACTGAGTCAGGGTGCTGCCATTGTGAAAATTGGCTGACTGGAAAGGTTCTGCTATGCTATAACCAGCTCAGTGGCCTTGTGTGTCCACCCTGAGCTCGGGAGGTCGGGGTTCAATTCCCCGGCTCAGTCATACCAAAAACTATAAAAGATGGGAACAATACCTACCGGCTTATGAGGGTTAGACCCTGCAACATACACTAGGGTCATGTCCAGGCGGTGTACTTATAAATCGTGGCTGGGGATGTCCAGGACTTGTATATCTGCTGACCTACGGGTCACATAGTTCGGGAACATTTGGTCCCCAAGGCTACTTATTTATGCTAAATGGAATGGAACCTTCATTAGTATGATTGATAACACCAGTTTTTAGCCCACTAACTCATGTCAATATGGCTTTCATGAAAAAGGTTTATTTGCCTGTCACAGACCACCTCAGTGGCTTTGCTGGCCAGGGCTCCTCCGACACACAGGGAGGGACACAGGTACAGTAGATTGTGCAAACAGCAGCGAGAGCAAGATGGTAGCAGAGCAGCTGGAAAAATGCTGTCATGACAGAGGCTTTCTCGTGACTCGCAGTGCGAGGCGTTGACTATTTTCACAAGTATTGACTATTTTCACAATATTTATCTGTGGAACCTAACTAAATGTAATGCCTACAATTCCAAGTGCTTGTCAAGTTGGGGGGCCCCCAGTTCAAATTGATTAGTGATTATTTTGGGGGATCGCGGCCTGAAAGGTTTGGGGACCCGTGCTCTTGAGTGTGTGTGGATGGCTGATTGATAAGTGTAGTCACACCCTGCTCTAATTAGTTTGACTCAGGCCACGAGTCAAACTAACTTTTGTTAGCAAACAAAAAACGAATGTACTTTTTTTTCCTAAGATATTTTTTGCGGCTTATCTGACTTTATTTGGATAGCACAGTGAAGATTGACAGGAAACAGGGAGAGAGAGAGAGAGACATGGAGTGACAGGCAGCAAAGGCTGTCAGGGAATCAAACCTGCAACTAGCTGTCAGGCTGTTTCGGGGGCTCTATGTGGTATGCGCCTTAACTAGGCCATCACCTCCCAAAGAAAACAGAAAACTTATACGCTATAATTATTTACTTATTACAGTTCTACGATTAGGAATGTTTGCGTAAGTGTAACATCTCTTCTTAACTTTGTAGGTGAAGCATCTTTCTTCCAATGGTGGTCAAAACATTAGATGGTGTTTGTTTGGTGAATATACCCAACCAGCTTTGTTATCTGATGTAACGCATCCCTATATTCAGCATGTCATTATAGGCAACAACAAAAATTATTCAGAAATCCGAAAATAGCCGATCAATAAGCTCACAAAATGTCACTGATGTGACAGGTTGTGACAGGTTGTCGGCAATTATTATTTTTTTTTATTTGATTTATTTGAAAAGCCAAAAACCACATGGTCACCGCAGTTCGAGGATAACACAAGAAAGTCCTGAGACTTATTTCCGTTGAGGTCCTCTTACAATTAACAATCAATACGTTAAAAATACAGTACAATACAAAACACATATAACTACCGAAACACTACATAGACACAAGTGACATACACAGTACACATTACACAACAATACAAAACACAAGTAACATTTACAGTACATACCTACAAACAATACAAGAACACATGTAACATACACAGTACACAAACAAGTGCTACCTTATCTTTCCTAGTCTAAAGACCCTCTATAGGGGAACCTTTTCTAATAGACATGATTTAGTTTTGTATTTAAAAGTCCTCAGATTGGTTGTCAGTTTGACACTGTTTTCGAGGTCATTCCACTGTGTGGCTCCTATGTAAGTAAATGATTCCCTGCCTACTTTACTTTTAAAAGCCGGATGGCTCACATCTGCTACACTGGCTCTGGTGAAAAAATGGTGTACTTCGCTTCTCTGAGTAAAACATGTCTTTAAAAATATGGGGACCTCACCATATATTATCTTATGAACCATGGTCAATCTGGCCATGGTTACCCTGGATTCCACTGGGAGCCAGTTGAGTTCTCTAAACTGGATCCTACCTATATGGGATCTGGGTTCTAACCCTAGAATGACCCTGATCAGTCTATTCTGAGCTGACTGTAGCTTTGTTTTGAGGGATTTCATTAAGCCCTCGAACCAAGATGTACATGCAAAATCAAAATGGCACATAATAAGAGAATTGGCCACCACCTGTTTTGTCTCCCTATCCAAGTACCTTGCTGTCCTTGCCAGAAATTTTGTCAATCCGGAGACTTTGCTCAATACCTTGCTGGCCATATTTCGGCCATCTAGATTACCCTCCAAGATACATCCCAGGTATTTCACCGATGATTTTGCTTCAATGTAGTCCGAATTTAATTTGACCTTGAAAACAGGGCTCTTTCCTAATTTGATTTTAGAGCCAAACAGAATTGATTCTGACTTCCCTGTGTGTAGAGATAACTTGTTATCTATAAGCCAGGAATTAACATTTGTCAATTCCTCACTCAGGGAACTCTCCAGTGTGGATTGTTCCTTATGGGACATCAGCAGAGCAGAATCATCGGCATACAAGAACAAATCACAGTTACAGGCGTCTGTCATATCATTCACGTATACCAAAAACAGTGCTGGGCCTAGAATGCTTCCCTGAGGAACACCACATTTCATGATGCTTAAATCAGACAAAACACCATTTACCTCTACCCTCTGTTCGCGATCCGTTAGGTAGGATTGAAACCATTTGCATGCTGCCCTGTCTGCCCCCAGGGCCTCAAGCTTATTGAGAAGTCTAATGTGGTTCACCGTGTCGAATTATTCGGTATGCAACACTGTCGTACAACAAAGTATAAATAAGGGCTGAAGGCAGAAGTTGTTAAAATTGTGAGAGCCAATATTCTGTCTCGAGAGACTACATCATAGCTGATGAAGGAAGAAACCCCACAAATCTAAACCTCCATATTTTTAAATGTTATGTTATAATAATTCTACTATTCTAACCATTCTAACCAATACAACACAAATATTAGACAAAAACATATATTAACCCAAAATAAGATAACATTTTTTGTTAATGTTATTAATAACCATTTATTACACCCGGAAAAGAAACTGAAAAGAAAATAATAATTGCAAAGACAGATAAATGTCAAATCTGGAAAATGTCACAGCAATATTGCATTAATTAGCATTTGTTACCAGGCAAAGTTGAAAAGGTCAACTATCAAAAGACCATTCCCAGGGTTCCAATTTGCAAAAACAAAACATAGGGGGACATTTTCTTAACCACTTAAAGCCCTATATGTCGTTCTACCACAAATAGCGCCTCTACAAGCTCACAACGTGTCGTATCACAATGTGTTGTGAGATTGTAGATAGGGGGAATTTTAGTTTTTAAGCCATTTTCACAATAGTGGGGCCACACCCAGTGGCTATGGCTGTGCGGGGGTCCTTCGGTCCATGGAAACGTTTGGGAACCCACTTTGGTTGGGTTGGGTGTAGTTCGTGGGACTTCTAGACTTACAGTGTAAGTGCCAATCTGGCAGTGTACTGAAGCTGTGGAGCTTGGTTATGGGGGCAGACAAGACAAATGTCCCCGGAGCAGTGACGAATATGAATGATGACAATAAGAGGACAGTTCCTTGCTTTGCAGGCTGAGCACATCTAACATAGCTCTGCCCGCTGTGCACTCTGTCATTCTGGTGTCTGCGCTCCGCTCCCCTGACGCTAAATCTGTCTTTTTTTGTAAATATACTGTGTGTGTGTGTGTGTGTGTGTTCACACACACACACACACACACACACACACACACACACACACACACACACACACGTGCTGTGCACAGGCACTTTGTGACTAACCTGTTTTGTTAAGAAATAAAAAATACATTTGATTGGACTCGACTGTTCGGAGGTCCCTGGCAAGGCCCTGTGTCCTAGAGGTGTCGGGAGAGAGGGCTCAGGCTCCTGATATTGACTTATCACCCAGGGGCCACTTGTGCTGAGATTTATAGCTGATTTCCAGGGCCCTCCCGACTATCAGGGGCCAGATGAGAATGTGCAATCAATAAGAAGATAGCGACCAAGCCTGCAGCCCATGGTTGAATTTACTGTCACCTTCATAACTCCTGTCAGGCTGGGCGGGGGTGGTGTGATATCGGGCTCTTTGCTTCTCAGCTTCTTCAGTAAAGGATTTCACAGAATAGCCGTCATCTTAGTACCTTGAGACCTATTTTGAGTTAACCATTCTATATACTGTAAAGCCTGATTTATATTTTGTTTCACGCCGGTTTAGAATAGGGTTCCGACACTCTTTGATCTTGACCATCTGGCTCATCTGGCTCATGTATTTATTGCACGTGCTTCATCAACACCCATTATGAGTTATATTTGGAACTGTACAGAAGCATTTCGAACTACTGGTCGCCCGGTGGCATTATTAATTCTATTCTTCAAGTTCTTGTTGTTATCTCTGAGCACACCAAAACAAATTCCAAATCAACTGTAAGTTGGCAGTAAATGATTATTGAATATTTTATGAATATTCTTTTTATTTACAACAGAAGTCTGTAGGAGTGTAGTAATCTCTCAATAGCTGATAAAACAAATGTACGCACTCTAAGAAACTGCAACAAACAAAAAGAAAATCTAATGTAAAATCTGGAAAATGCCAAAGCAATATTTCATTCAATAGCATTTTGTTGAAAAGATCAAATATCTTTATGTTCATTCCCAGGGTTGGATTTTCTTAACATACATGTTTAAATTGTTAAATCGTGATATAATCAAACATAAATATCAAACATTCTACATTTTTCTAAAAGGAAACAGAGATAAAACATATCCCCATATCCGGCCATAAAAAGTAATGACCAGGGGGGGGGGGGGGGGGGGGTTGTCAAAGGCAGAGGCATTTTCCCCCGCAGGGAATCAAGCCCTGTATATAAAACAGGTGATGAAGCAGACCTAATGTGTCACAGTTGGTTCAATGTGACAAACTGGTTTGACCGTCAGTTTATCCACCCCCATATCGTTGCTGTCGGGCAGAAACCTCATATCTCCATATTCTAACTTTTTGAGTTTTTTCTTAAATTAACGCCCTACTTGATCATACTACAGCGTCACGCAAAAGCATCAAACGTTGCAGATCCACAAGCAAAAAACACGGCGCAAAGCGACACGTTTTGAGCTTGTAGATCTGCTACTCTTGCTGTTTTTGAATTTGAATTTTGAGAAGTAACAGCTTTGGACATATGAGGTTTCCATCCGACAGACACGATATATAACCCTGTTAATCATCTTGCTGAGGGACACTACACAACCCTCAACACACACACGCACACTTACGCACACTTACGCACACACACACACGCACGCACGTACGCACGCACGCACACACACTCTTACTGCTTGCTTGTTTATGGTTGTACATCGAGTATGTCTTAACGGTGGATTCTTATAGATGGCTGAAGAGTCCAGTCCTGGAATCACATTAAAGGACGACTTCACCCATTTTCAACCTATCTTCATATAATTGGTCCTCACTAATGCTTATTATGATATGGCACCATTTTTGTCTCAGAGAAGGGCTGTGGACATACAGTTCAGAAACCCGCCTACCAGTGACATCATCTGATAGAGTTATTTGATTACTCTTATTTGATTACTCTTATCTGATTACTCTTATCTGAATTATCATAATGTGTCTAGGGTCCTTAACCTGTCCTATTAATTATGGTCTCATATTGGGCCTGTAATACTGTCATGTTAAAAGTACTCTGTACTCTCTACTAGCAGTCTCTGTGTCTGCAAGCCAAGGTCAAATCCATGCTACAGGCTTTCTGTGACAATCTATGTTGTGAGAACACCATATCGGTGTTCTTTTCCACACTAATCCTTTCTTACAGCTGTCTTACACCCATGTCACCAAGCCTCCACTGACCAGTGGGTCAGAGTCAGATGTCAAACCTGTTGACCCAGACATGGGGACGCTGTTGTCCAGAGATAAACTGTCACACCATCATCTACCATCATCAGACGACGACGGAACCTCATCGCTCTCCACCAATGGCAGGATTACACCTCCGACGGCTGGATGCCCGGAACCTCATCGATGTCACATCCTATGATGTCATATGTTTATGTTACTGGACTCTGTTAAAAGCTCGTGCTTGCTCTGTTACACTGCGGAGAGACGGACGGCCGATGTTGCGGACCTGTGATATACTGTAACCTTCTAATGTCTCTCTGATCTGAATACAAAACATGTTTCCTTACACCCTTGGTTGCCTGTCTGAGTCTGGTTTTTCCTTATTGTCTCCGTGCTACAAGTATCTGTACTTTG
This sequence comes from Gymnoscopelus braueri, assembly GCF_963280865.1. Taxonomy (NCBI): domain Eukaryota; kingdom Metazoa; phylum Chordata; class Actinopteri; order Myctophiformes; family Myctophidae; genus Gymnoscopelus; species Gymnoscopelus braueri. Next base: position 10,753,432 of record NC_137616.1, on the reverse strand, counting down.
TGTGGGTCATAAGGTGAAATTCAATTCCAACATCATCGATTGGGAATCCAAGCTAATAGAAACTGCAGGCTTTCTAGAAAGTTAGCATGTTATAATGGAAGCCATTGTTCTCACGTTAATAACAATCTAAATAAGGTTTTTTAAATCTTGTTTGAAAAAAAAACCTGTCTAATGATGATGTCATGATGTAGGCGGGTTTCTGAAATGTCCACAGCCCACCTATGAGACACAGACCGAGTCTTAGCTAGTGTCTTAGCCAATTATATGATGATAAGTCGTCCTTTAATCTTTTGCAGGTCAGGGCAGGGTATAGGTTGTAATGGTGGTAGTAGCAAAGATCCTTAATTTAATACAAAGATAGCCGATCCCACGCCCCGCCACTAGAACAAAATAATACACATTTCTGGTGGGCATGGTTTCACAGATATATGATATGATATGATCACTGTTGCTAGAGCTATAGCGAGAGGGTGTTACGGACACGGACAGGTCTCGAACAAAGATTCCTACTTGATGTGTCTGTCTGCAAGAAAACCCCCACCATTTTAGTGTCAAACTTTTCTGAACGTACTGAATGGGTCCAATATTTACTTCAGTGACCATGGGGCACATAATCTATGTTCATGTTCACTGCTCTCATTGGAATGAATAGACTCACAACATACTTCTGGTCTCCTAAAAGGCGCCTACGTTACACAGATGGAAGTCGAGTAGTACTGCAACCGTGGGTGTGTTCCTTCTGAGTCTTTGCTGTTGTCTTCTGGCAGTCCTCTCCTCCTCCAGTCTATGACTTCCGTCCAGGCAGCGCTGCCGCCAGGAGTCGCGGGCCGGCAGTAGGGATGGGACGATAATCGTTATTATCGTTTATCGTGATAAAAAACGTTCACAATAATCGTATCGTGGAGATTTTAAGTTATCGTTAAATTGTCCTTCATCATACACTAGGATGAATTAGCTTTTGTTGAGCTGCAAATTCAGTACAACTTCCAGAAATAGCAGATCGACAACAATAGCAGCTCACAACGATCGGCTATTTTCGGTGAGCGTTCCCCTCAGAATAGGGATGCTGGGGGTTCAAGTGGTTAACAAAAGTGGCATTTTAAGTTTTAAGCATATTTTGATTATCGCGATGATATCGTTAATCGCAACCAGCAGCAACCTCAAGGTCCTCGGGCCTGATGTTATATTTCTTCAGCGAGGTCTTCAGCTGGTCCTTATACTTATGTTTCTGCCCTCCTGCCAAGCGCTGGTCATACGGTGTAACTGGCCTCACAGCTCTTGGGGCATCGGGATCACATCATGTCCAAGCCAGAGCAATTGGTGCTGGGGTGATCGTTGTGGCCTCGACACTCCTGCAGCTGGTCTTTGCAAGTAATTCAGTGTGACACACGCACGCACCGCACGCACACACTATTCCTCAGTAGAAGGATGGGTAATGGGGCCCACTTGATGGAAAGTTGTCACACAATAATGTCAAATGCTTGAACTTTTATGTGAAGGAACCAAGTCCAATTCAATTCAATTCAATTCAATTCAATTCAATCCAATCCAATTCAATTCAATTCAATTCAATTCAATTCAATTCAATTCAATTCAATTCAATTCAATTCAATTCAATTCAACTCCTGCCAACTCATTTTCAGTCGCTTCATATTCACCATCTCATCGCAGCAATTTGGTCTCGACTCTTCGTATCCACCTCCTGTTATAAATAACCCTGTTGATGATACTAAAAGCAGACATTGACAGGATGGATGGAGGATGGGGGGACCTGTCTGATGAAGTAAGCCCAGCCGGTGGCAGTGTATGGGGGGTTGGCCGTGTGACAGGGCTGGCTGGCCGCGCATCTAGCAGTGGTGGAGAAGATTAATGTCCTGGACAGTCAGTCATCCATCACGGGGGGGGGGGGGGGGGAGTCTCTATGGAGATGGGAGATGGGGGATCGTGCCTATAACCCTGCAACACAGTAAAATCCTGAGTGTTAATTTAAGTGTGCCTGGCTTTTAATCTAAGGGAACCCTGACGGGGTCCATTTTTAAACTCTCATAGTTAAATGAACTCTCAGCAAACCCTCTCATGCCTGCCCTGTCCCTGTCCCTGTCTCTTCTCTATCACAGCCAACCCACTCTGACGGATGGCTCACTGGGGACAAACATGTTTAGGCCTCGCTTGATGGAGCCCCATCAATGGGACCCAATGGCCCCTGAAGCCGAGGAGGGCCACTGTCTGCACGGTATGTTCAGCCACTTCTCACGCCAAGCAGTTCCTTTCCTGTGAAGGAATAAGTTGGATAAGTTAGGATGTCTTTGACCTTGCAATATATTTGACCGTATACATATACCTGCAGAATGGCCTGGGTTCACGCCACGGCACTCCTATACTTGTGCAGTTCCGTTCACTGCTTCACAGCGTGCGCCTCATTTTCTAATCTCTCATGACACATTTTCAATTTGCAATGAAAATCTCTCAGCAGGAATCGCTGTTTAGTTGAACGGGAGCTCTCTTAGGGGGCGTGCCCTTGAGCAGGAAGCAAGCAAATTAGCATAAAGGGCAGTGGTCAAAACTGATATCCTGTTATTATACAGACGTTGAAACAAGCAATTAAAAAAAAAAACGTTTTAACAATTCTTTCTATTTTATTTTATTAAATTATGAAATGAGCAATCTGGGAAACCATTCAATGGCTTCCCAGATTGCTCATGTCATAATTTACACTTCAATACTGGAATTCCCTCCATAATGCAAAGTACTGCTGTTATTTTGCATCATAGCTAACGAAGCAGCCCCTCAAATCTCTAACCTCCAAATTTATAATAATAATAATAAAAACACCCAAATGTCAAATCTTGCAATATTGCATTCAGTACAGCATTATCAGACATTAGTTGAAGTAACTATCATACCGAATGGTTTCCCCACATTGCACATTTTCATACAATCAGAGGGATGTGATATCACAGGATGTTTGAAAGGAGTTCATTTTGATAAGCAGTTTCACCTGACATAATTATCTACATGTACAGCTATTACATAATTATAATAATAAATAATAATTCAAGTTATTAATATTTATTATTATAATTATGTGATAGCTGTAGATTGCTGTCCTTCATCTAAGACTAAAGCAACACAGATTACTAGTCAACATAATGGTGGCAGTGATAGTGATAATAATGTTGGTAGCAGTGATAGAGACAGCCATTACTGCCATCATGACCGTGACTCTGCAAGTGTGTGGGCTGACAGCTGTGGTCTATGGCAGTGGTTCTCAGGCCGCGAGGGACCCCTGGGGACCCCCAAAATAATCATATTTGAGTTGAGGCATTAGGTTTAGTGTGACTCGGTACCACAGATAAATATTGTGAAAATAGCCGGGTAAACTGAAAATGTGCTTCACTGTTAGATATGGCAGTGGAAGGCAGTGGAAGCAATGTTACAAAGTAACAACTGAAAATTACACAGTAATAGACTAGATAAAAAATAAAACATGATGCGCCGATGTGGCGAGGGGAAGCCGAGCCATAGGCCTACACTTGAAAACACAGAGGACAACGGGGAATAACTCTGGCAAAATAAACATGCAAATAGGTTCTAGCAGGGGCAACTACATAGGCATGTGCAACTGAGTCCATATCTGAAGCACTTACACCTTCCAGTACATGGCTTGGTGCACCCACATTTGGTCAACTCCCAACAACTCTCCGCATTAGGTGGAAGTGGAGTCCAGAAGACTTTCCACTTCTCGTCCTGTTCCACCCATCCCCAGTCAGATGGGCTCGGCATTTGTGGATGTCGCTTCAATGCCTGTCCCCACACGTATCCAGCCTCAGAAGAAGCACGTTTGGCATGCTCTTTGAGTGCTGCTTGAGTTGGTGGGATCAAGTCATACTGTCTTTGCTTTCTGGCAAAGAGATCAAGCCTGGCCTCGTTCACAGTTGTGACATCGCTGGACCTGTCATACATTAGATCTTCTTGGCCTCTTGACATGTGTCAAGTCCCTTTCTAGTTTCGCTCCAAAGGACATACAAGGACGCAACTCAAAGTTCCAAACTCAATCAACTTTTTATTTTCCAACTCTGTTTTCTCATTGGTTGGCTTCTTTAGTTGATTTGGTCTGGTCAATCAATAGTAGTTCAGAAGTATTTAGTTAAATAGCCGATCTACAAGCTCACAACGCCTTGTGTTGCGATACGTTGTGAGCTTGTAGATCAGCCGTTTTCACAATGTTTGTCTTTTTCCTATATTATTTGACAATTTGGCCAATGTTTGACCAGTTTTTATAGTATAGTTTATTGATTACTTGATGCAGTAATGGTCTTTTTTCGTTTCATTTCTTTTCTTCCTTTTTTTTCTCCTTTCTTTTTTTGTATTAAAAAGGTCTTAGAAGTCTGGGCCCCCCCCCCCCCCCCCCAAAAAAAAATCATGTGGGGTCCCGACCCACAGGTTGAGAACCACTGATCTATATGGGAGATGGCGTGGCTACAACAAGTGGGCTCCGGGCCATTTGAGATTTAGACCCGCACAGCAACAACAATAAAGCCACCGACCAACAAGCAAACAATGACCAAGCATCATGTTATATCCGTTGGCCCCTCTGTCTTTGTCAAGGGACGGCATTGTTGTTCTCGTCTCAGCACGCTCGACTGCTCCCGTGTTGACATGTCCCGGGTCGTTGTGCTGACAGGGGCGCATCGGAGGAGGTCACTCCTTCCTCGACGAGCGTGTCACGCAGGTGAGATATCTGTTGTGACATTCCACAGCACAATGTGCTGACACATGGAAGTGTAGGCTGCCACCGCATCACGCCGCTATTAGGCTCTACCCACCCAGGACGAGCGCAACTGGGACAGGCAGCTGTGCAACCAACTGTCACACCTGGAGCCGGCCAGACGGAGATGGAGGTTCACGTCAGGCACTCACGTGAGTGAGTGAGTGAGTGAGTGAGTGAGTGAGTGAGTGAGTGAGTGAGTGTTTGACAACACAGCCACAGGCTGCATTTGTCTGGCCAGTTTTGAGTTGGGGAAACTAAAGTAATGAAATATTCCCCCTCCAACTGCTCTAGATACCTGGAATCTGTGTTCTGAGCTCAGATCCCTGCCAGGCCGGGTTGCCTACGGGTTGTGGGGTGCAGCCGCCAGATAATGAGCCATTTTGGCAAAAAACATAATTTTGAAATGTGTTCATTGAAGATTAGTTTGTCAGTACAATGATGTCAGTATGTCCATATGTGGGCATATTGAGAGACAGACACAGCTACTTATAATTACAGTTATAAGCACTCATAAATTGGCCTACTCATAATGCTTAACAACAATAATCATAACTCAAAAAGCCTTTTATAATGACATATAACGTCAGGCACACATGTTTTCTTTTGACCAGAATCATCAATTATAATTATCATAATTAATACATTGCTTTAGTGCTTTAGATAGAAGTGGAAAAAATTGCATTAAATGCAAGAACAGCACAATGATTCTTAGTAACAATAATTCTAAAACTTGGCCCATGGTCCTAGTGAGAACATGAGTGTCCAGCAATTATGATACTTGACCTTAGCCATTAACAAAATGCTTTTATAATGTTTTATGATTATTGTTATAAAGCATTACGAATATTTATGAGTGCATTATAAGTATATTAATATATGCATTACAGAGAAGGGGTTCTGAGGCAAGTCTCCTGGGAGAGGTAGATGTTGGACATTCTATGGACAGTAATTACTCTGTTCTTCCAGCAAGCAATGCTGTGCACATTTAACTACTCCTCCCCAAGCTGTAAATAAAAATTATTTCTCAGCTACAGGCTCTATGGCGCTCGAACACTTACAGCTGCCAAGGCGGCACAATAGAAGTGCAGTCAGGATCGGTGGTGTCATATAGCTACAGTACAGCTGCACCGAGCGCGTGAATAGAGACTCACGCTCAACTGCTTACAGCTCTGCATTGGCAAAAAGTGTGCCCTTTTAATGACACACTCAGTGAGTCAAATGGTGACGAGATGAGTGTCTTACCAGCTACAGAACACAGAATGCCTTTCAACCATCCTGAATATTCATATTAGGATGCATGCCATGTGCTGTCAGTTGAACTTTGGATGAATCTAATGGTGCAGAGTAACTACTGCCATCCTGTGACATCATAGAATTGCAAAGTGTAGCCTGTGCAGGAGCTGAAAGAGCATTTTGCGGGGAAGCAAATTGTAGATATGAAAAGGTATCACAAGACTTTACTCCTAAGCCTTCTGGAGGTGTAATTAATTCGCAAAAACGTCTGGATAGTACTGTCGATGTGATGAACCCCACTGACTTAATCAATACTCAAATCTTTACCAGCAGCGTGTGGTGTTTATGTCATCTGTGCACAGATTTTGTCAATGCGATCGCAAGATGGGCTCTATAGTCAAACCTGATTTTGCCATCTATTACACACTGACGATAGCTTCATCACATTGTGCGATGGTGACTGTTTCCCACTGTAATTCTATTGCTGTTGGAGAAAAGTGGATGTCGATAATATTTGTATCCATCTCATGAATATCACAAATCAATAATGTAATTTGCTCTCCAGTCTCCACACTCTGGTTTAGAAAACTAACAACAAATTTCTAGTGGAATCTCCATTTTGCATACTTTGACCGGGGTCCCCCAAGGGTTTATATGTGGTCTCCTCCTCTTTTCCCTCTATACCAAATCTCTTGTAGAGCTTGTAGATCTGCTATTTTCGCCAAATGTTCACCTATTATAATAACATGCCCAGAATAGGGACATGAGGGTTCATGTGGTTCATCTTGGCATCATACGTCGAGGGAGTGACACAGAAGGAAAGAGACCATTACATTACAGTATCATATTCATATTCAAAGCAGAGTGCATGATTGTCTCTGGTCTCTTTAATCATGTCAGACCCCCGGCGGCAGCAGCATGTGTGGATATGGATTATAGGATTTGTGCCGTCCTCCTCTCTCTCTCTCTCTCTCTCTCTCTCTCTCTCTCTCTCTCTCTCTCTCTCTCTCTCGCTCTCTCTGTCATTGTTTGTCAGGTGAAGTAGGCCAGTGGTTTGGGACACCGTGACCAAAGCTGAGCTTACTAGCTGACTGGATGACACGCTGATTGGCCCACTGCTTGCCTTGCTGACAGGGCGAGTGGCTGGCTGACTGGTTGCCTTCCTGTCTGGCGGTGTTATTCAGTTTGTTTGGCTAACTGATCTGCCTGCCTTCTGTCTGTCTGTCTGTCTGTCTGTCTGTCTGTCTGTCTGTCTGCCTGCCTGCCTGCCTGCCTGCCTGCCTGCCTGCCTGTCTGTCTGTCTGTCTGTCTGTCTGTCTGTCTGTCTGTCTGCCTGCCTGCCTGCCTGCCTGTCTGTCTGTCTGTCTGTCTGTCTGTCTGTCTGTCTGTCTGTCTGTCTGTCTGTCTGTCTGTCTGTCTGTCTGTCTGTCTGTCTGTCTGTCTGTCTGTCTGTCTGTCTGTCTGTCTGTCTGTCTGTCTGTCTGTCTGTCTGTCTGTCTGTCTGTCTGCGTGGCCACATGGTTGTCAGAGCCCAAGGTGAACCCAGGGTAGGGACCTCAGGGACATTCTGACTCTCTTGGAGGATGAGAGGAGCAGAACAAGAACACCAAGCTTCCAAGTCTATAGTACACCAGATGCAGATTAGATGATCCCATGTCTGTCTGTCAGACATGAAATGAACTGTGTGTTGTAGCTTCCTCAGTGGTGTTGCTGTAGTGAGACAATAGAGTGCTCATGGGTCCTCCTTACATACCCAGCTCTCTGTCTCTCGTCACTCCCCCCTCACCCCACTGTCCCTCTCTCTCTCTCTCTCTCTCACTTCCTTGCTTTGTCTCTCTGTCCAAACTCCTCTCTCTCCCCTGTTTTCATCCTCCCCCTGTCTGTCTGTCTGTCTGTCTGTCTGTCTGTCTGTCTGTCTGTCTGTCTGTCTGTCTGTCTGTCTGTCTGTCTGTCTGTCTGTCTGTCTGTCTGTCTGTCTGTCTGTCCGTCCGTCCGTCCGTCCGTCCGTCCGTCCGTCCGTCCGTCCGTCCGTCCGTCCGTCCGTCCGTCCGTCCGTCCGTCCGTCCGTCCGTCCGTCCGTCCGTCCGTCCGTCCGTCCGTCCGTCCGTCCGTCCGTCCGTCCGTCTGTCTGTCTGTCTGTCTGTCTTGTCTGCTCTGTCTGTCTCTCGTCACCCCCCCCCCCCCGCCCCTCTGTACCTCTCTCTCTCTCTCACTTCCTTGCTTTGTCTCTCTGTCCAAACTCCTCTCAGGACTAGAGCGTGAGATCCACACACTGCCTCCCTGCCTCCCCCCAGCTCTCTGTCGATCTCTACGTCTGTCTCATCCACCCCCCCCGCCCTCCAGTGATAGGTGAGTTTTGATTAATGTGTCACCCTGTCTCATCACATTCTGGCTGTAGACATTTGAGATGATAGGGGGCTGGCTCCGGCACGTAGGTCTGTCTTCACCCCCTGCTGGGGTCTTGGCCAATAGATGGACATATTTACTGATGTGGCCCCGAATCACACAGCTCAGCAGTGCCCCCCGCTGCTCCTGTACAGTTTTGGGAAAGGCCAAATTGTGTGTGTGTGTGTGTGTGTGTGTGTGTGTGTGTGTGTGTGTGTGTGTGTGTGTGTGTGTGTGTGTGTGTGTGTGTGTGTGTGTGTGTGTGTGTGTGTGTGTGTGTGTGTGTGTGTGTGTGTGTGTGTGTGTGTGTGTGTGTGTGTTCTGTTTCACTACATGAGGCCAAGCTATTTATAGGAGCTGCAGCAGCTTGGCCAAATTGCCGAAGAACACTGGTGTGATTCTTCATCCAAATCAGGGCAAAGTTCCACCCAATGCAGTATGTGGGCTCATTCACCTTTTGGTTGGCCATGTCGATTTTGCCAGCTGGTCTGGAGGACCCAGAAACAAACACACTAGTTTAAAACTCTAACTCTAACTTATCCAGAATTCCGTGGCACGCCTGGCCGCGGCATTCTGTTCACGTAAATGTTCACGTCTTCCCACTTCTGGGCTCCCTTCACTATAGCTTCCGTTTGCTGATCGCATTCCAATTCAAAACACTGGTGGTGACCTAAGCAGTGCAGTGGTGGACAGTACACCTAGTCAAATATACACATAACTACAAGTGAAAGTTGCTCAGTCAAATTTGTACTTAGCCGAATCGGAACTTACCGGTAAGTATTCAGTAGGCCTACATTCTTTAAAAAATACTGAAGTATTAATATCAATGCATTGCTTTGTTGAAAGAACATTTCCAAAACAAAAACCGAAAAAAATAAGGCACTTAGGCTACAATGTAGCCTGACAACACGTCACAGGTTCGAGTCCCGATCCCGACGGCCTTTGTTGCGTGTCACTCCCCACCTTTCTCCCCATTTCCTGTCAGCCTACTGTCCTATCGATAATAAAGGCATAAAAACCAAAATATAAATAAATACAATAGGCGATCTACAAGCAGGTACAGTTACTCAAGTAAACTGTAACTTGAAGTATCATTACCTACAAGGTGACCATGCAGGGCATGGCACCCCCCCTGGCTGGAGGATATGATCCACCCCTACACCCTTAGTACACCCTGCACACTTAAATCAGCATACACAGGACGTCTGTCCCTCCCATCTCCATGACAACCTGCCCAACGCTCCGAGCAACCTAATGACGTCTCCCTCCTGGCTCCCAAGCTGTGGAATGACCTCCCTCCGTCAGTCAGTCAGAACTGCAGACTCACCCTTTTTTCCGCCACAGTCTGAAAACTCACCTCTTTGGAGAAGTTCAGACTTGACCTCACCCCAGCTATAGCACTCAATTTCTTTGCATCTAATACTTTATACTTCTTTAACCCCAGCATGCCTATTCTGGGGGGAGCATTAGCCAAAAATAGCCAATCTACAAGCTCACGTTACGATGGCAGCGACGCTTTGTGAACTTCTATAGATCGGCTATTTTTGGTGAAGAAATTTGGTGTCGAGCAGGGGTCTTTAACAGGGGGTCGGGGACCCCTAGGGGGTCCTCAGAGCTACTATAGGGGTTCCGCCAAATCTTTGTGTGATAGGATTATAATTTTTTTACGTTGACCACTTGAACCCAAGCTTTCCTATTCTAAGGGAAACATCAGCCAAAAATAGCAGACCTAGAAGCTCACGATGCCTCGCGCTGCAAGGCGTTGTGAGCTTGTAGATCGGCTATTTTTGGCAAAGAGGTATAGGTGTAGAGGGAAAAAAGAGCAGACCAAGTAAAAAAAAAAGAAACTTTAATCTGAATCGCAAATTTATACAATATAGAGGGGGTCCCTGTTTCATCTCTCTCTCAGCTAGGGGGTCCTTGGCCTGAACAAAAGCGGTACGGGAAAAAGCGGTACAGTAGGCTAAGTAACTCTGTTTAACTAAGTCTAGCGCTTTAAGTGGTTAAGTAGATGCTAGTTGTTTCATTCAGCTGTATGTAGCTTACTTGATGACAGATGCTATGTAAATTATTTAGATAGATGTGCTGTATGCTGTTTGCACAGATGCTGACACAGATGTGATTTAGATCAGTGGTTTTCAAACATTTTCATGTCATGAACCCCCAAATAGATTTTTACTATATTTGGCCAAAGACCCACATTTGAAACAATGTTTTGCCACGGGGTCCCCGATAAGAGAACATTTTGTCAACATTTGTCAAGGCTTTCTGGGAAATAGCAGATCTACTGTACAAGCTCGGCACTTTTTTAATAGGCGAATATTTTAATGGCCCCCTCACGCATTAGAAGGACAATATCAGTCACCAGAACCAAGGACGGGTGTTTTCGATGAATCTATCATGGTTAAAATAGAGTCTGAAGTTACAATGGGTTTATATAGGAAGCAGGCGTGTCTGATAAAATGAATATCAAATATCTAAATATTGAATCAAGCTACTTAAAAAATGTCCGGGATGCTCACAAAAGTGTGAGTAGACGTTAAAGTCTATATAAGTGAAATATACCTTTAAGTGTTTAAGCTGTAACTCATTTTGCTGGGGACCCCCTCGAACCCCCTCAAGGACCACAGGGGGTCTCCGGACCTCACTTTGAGAACCAGATCATGTGTTTGCAGTCCTCTTTCCAGGCCCCGCTGAGTGACTGGATCCTCGCTATGGCTTTTCCACCAGGGATGTTCCATGGCCACCTCTTGGCCGATGCTGAGCACTCTCATATCAGCTTACATGGTCATCTGCCAGGTCCTCTTTGTCTTGGAGTTCATTTGAGGAAAATATATTATTTAGAAAAATCTATCATCTCGTTATCCACATGGGAACGGCCTGGCTCCAATGTGGATTTTGGTGGTCAGCCTGTGGTATCAGTCTATAACGTCTGATTCGCAATTTGGGTAAGGTAATGGTCCAAACCGACCCCCATTATTATAAAAGTCTACAAAGTCAAAACATCGAAATGCTTGTAAATCTGCAAAAAACTATAATGTTGACAAATCTCTTATCGCCCCTGTCACAAAATAATTTCAAATCGGGGTCCACTACCAAATATCGAATTGGGGAATGGGAATGTAGTGTATATTGTGTCTATAAGTTGGGGTTTCCTCCATTTCCAGTCACCTGCTCAAACTATTATGGTAATGAACATGATGTCAGCAGAAGTACGGCGGTCAGTGTATTGGCCATACAAATAGGCTTTAAAACGTTCCTCAAGAGTGCCTAGGTCGCTATGTTCTTTGCATCAACTTTATCACCCTTGTATCAAAGGCCACCTTGTTAAATTTTATTCATCTTCCAAAAAGACATGCCCCTCTCTCTGTGTTTCCCTTCTTGCCAAGGTTTGATTTCATTTGATTCAAACGCTGTTGAAAATGCGAATACTGAAGATCAAGATACAGAAATCATTCCAGAACTTAAATTCCTATCTGTGCATGATGGCAGGAGAAAAGAAAAACACTATCATTTTACGAGTCTGGCACATTATTGCATGGGCAAATGGAACCAGGTATGATCCAATGTTGAAAAGAGCCAAGCCAAGGAAATGTAAGCTTGGTGGGCCGACAGCAGAGCTTCTGTTATCTCCATTGTCTCCATCTGGCAACATGATCCCACACTACATCCACAACACCATGTTTTTTTCCCCTCCTTTTAGATGCAATATGCTTGTTTATTTCCATTTTTCTCCCTATGTAGTCGTCATGCCAGTTGCAGTGGGAGAGTGTAGACAACCACGTGTCTCCTCCGGTGTACATGAAGTCACCACCCGATTCCTTTCAACTGACAGTGAGGAGTTTCACAGGGAGGGTGTAATGCATGCGGAGGAACATGAGTGCAGTGACAGAGACCACCCTCCCCTGCCGGTATACCCACAAACGGGGCCGATTGTGATTGTTGGAGCCCCCAGCCAATGGCACCATGGACGAATCTAACCCATTTTACATGGTGGTGGGCAGGAACTTTACCACTGTGTCAACCCAGGCGCACCAATCTAAAAAATGTTTTATGAGAATCACAGACGTACAATGTAAAATCCTCCATACTCCAATAGCACTGTGACGCAAGTCAGTGATTCTCAACCTTTTTAATTTCAACGACCCCCAGTCTGAACGCTATTTAAAGTTAATTGTACAAATGGAGCCATATTTGGTTCCATGTGTACACTCTCAGAGTTGCTGTACTGTAAGGGTCCATTTGGTTCCTACCTATCAATCATTTAGCTGGGGACCCCCTCAAGGACCCGTGCGCGTTGAGAACCAATGATGTGATGTCAGGTCACAGCATTGACCACATCCTGCACAGCCCTGTGTTTCCTCACACATTTATCCTGCTCCACCACGGCTATTGTCATTAGAGATGCATGTCAAGGTCACCTTAAGGGGCCATGAAGGCCATGGACCAACAGATGTGACTAAAGCTTCCTCCCTCGTGTACACACACACACACACACACACACACACACACACACACACACACACACACACACACACACACACACACACACACACACGCAACCACGCACACACGCACGCATGCACACACGCGCGCGCGCACACACACACACACACACACACACACACACACACACACACACACACACACACACACACACACACACACACACACACACACACACACACACACACCTATTACTGTAACTATTCTTGTGTGTGTGTGTGTGTGTGTGTGTGTGTGTGTGTGTGTGTGTGTGTGTGTGTGTGTGTGTGTGTGTGTGTGTGTGTGTGTGTGTGTGTGTGTGTGTGTGTGTGTGTGTGTGTGTGTGTGTGTGTGTTATACGTTGTCCTTACATCCCAGATACCACAGCAGGCAGGAGATTAAGACTAATGAGCACTGGATTACAGCAAGAGATATAAATAGACCAGGAGGAAGCACAAGCGGGTGTGATATAGGATGCTGTGCAAGATACACAATATCGTTCGTGCGTGCGTGCGTGCGTGCGTGCGTGCGTGCGTGCGTGCGTGCGTGCGTGCGTGCGTGCGTGCGTGCGTGCGTGTACGCGATCATCTTCGTCAGGTTCTCCAAGGGTGAACCTACAGTACCAGTGTTCAACTAAGCCTATAGTAACAGCACGCAATGCTGCCACTATGTTTGAACCTCTGTCAGTCACGTAGACTAGTTTGGAAAATAACACATCCAGATTGTATTTGCGTAGTGCTAGTAGGCCTATGATTGCTGGTTTCAGGTTAGCTGCCGTTTTGTGCAAAGAACTATCCCAGAACTATCCCATTCAGCAGTGCAAGTAACGCACTCAGTCAGCT
>NC_137616.1:10612216-10737216 GCF_963280865.1 Gymnoscopelus braueri | reverse complement strand
GTGTGTGTGTGTGTGTGTGTGTGTGTGTGTGTGTGTGTGTGTGTGTGTGTGTGTGTGTGTGTGTGTGTGTGTGTGTGTGTGTGTGTGTGTGTGTGTGTGTGTGTGTGTGTGTGTGTGTGTGTGTGTGTGTGTGTGTGTGTGTGTGTGTGTGTGTGTGTGTGTGTGTGTGTGTGTGTGTGTGTGTGTGTGTGTGTGTGTGTGTGTGTGTGTGTGTGTGTGTGTGTGTGTGTGTGTGTGTGTGTGTGTGTGTGTGTGTGTGTGTGTGCCTGTGCCTGTGCGTGCGCAACAAAGCAATAGATTGAGAAACACAGAAAAAGCCAGAGAGATCATATGGGTGCCAGAGAGGGAGAGGCAGAGAGAAGGAGACTGAAAGAGAGACAGAGACACAGACAGAGGGAGAGCGAGTACAAGTGAGAGGCGGTAAGGAGAGACGTGGTGGGTGATGGAGGAGTGATGCATAGTGGGTGAGGCAGAGGCAACGGTAGAGAGAGAGAAACAAGATGGTGGGTGGGAGGGGGTTGGAGGGTAGAGGAGAAAGAGAGAGAGAGGGAGATCGAGGCATAGGGGGAGACCTTGCTGGGAGTGTGGTGGAAGAATTACTCAGATGTTTTACTTAGGTTAGGTAAAAGTAGCAACATCAATGCAGAAATACTGTTACAAGTAATAGGCCTGTTATTTTACTTGAGTAAAAGTACAAAAGTATTGGTATTAAAATATAGTACAATATCAAAGTAAATGTATTCATTATGAATAGACACACTTTTTGTGTCTATTCATAATGAATACATGACAATGACACATTTTCTATCAAAATCTGTCATTTCCTTTGCCAATTGCCGATCAACAAGCTCACAACATGTTGCATCACAATGCGTTGTAAGCTTATATGGTTCATGTATGTTTTGCCTCATCTAAATCTATAAACTTGTAACTAAAGCTTTCAAACAATTGTAGTGGAGTAAAAAAAAAAGAATTGATAAATGGACAAGAAAAACTACCTAAAAATTGTACATACTTAGCTACATTACACCACTGCCATGGTATGGACTTTTACCATGTGAGCCATGTGAACTATTTTCAACTTATTGATCCGAGATGGAAGGAATCGATTTTTCTTTTCCTTCCCGGGGAGGTCAATGAAGTATGAGGGGTCAGTCACAGAGCAGGGCAGATGGATATGCCATGGCATGAGGGATTCATCATATACAGCATGACGACACGTGATCAAGGCCAGCGTTTGAGGTCATTAGGGTCCATGGTCTCCTCAAAACCATTTGATTGCAGGAAGTTCATACGATTTTATAGCGTTTAACAGAGAGTGTATATATGTTATAGTATGATTGGAAAACCAGTCAGATTGATTCTTTCTTTTTCACCTCCCGTGCTCCCCTGCGGCGGCGAGGTACCGAGACTAGGCGGGACGATGATTTACGATTCTGTCCCTATCAAAATCAGAACATAACTCGCAACTCTCTGCACTGCAACTCGCTCGCCTAAGCTCACTCGGCGGTGCCTCCCGTGGCTCAAGTCCCCTTCAGACGCTGCGCCTCCTTTGGTGAAAACGAGTGCACCATTTTCAATCTGACTGGTTTTCCAATCATACTGTGACATATATACTGTATCCATATAGGTATCATCTAAGATGCAATTAATCATGATGGCATGTGTAAAATGCTGAGCAGATGGCAAGAGAAAAACATGTGACTATGAGAGATGTTTTTTTAAGGGGCGTGGATGGCAGCTGCTGCTTAGTTCAGTCACAGAGACTGCTCAGCAGGCAAGTGTTGTAATAGGAACAGTGACTAAAATGACTTCTGCATTTTGATCAATGGGAAAGACGTCAGTAAATAGGGTTGGAAATTGTGGAAGAAAGTGCACATTCAGTGACTGTGATGCTTGTGCATTGGTGCGATACAGTATGTAAAGAAAGACAGAGGAGCAATAGGTATTGGTTTACAGTCTCAAAAGTCAGTCATCCTTCGCCATATTCTCCTCAAGTGGGTGAATGCATACTGTATGTGGCGTACACCAATAGAACGAGAGAACAGTAAGGCCTGAATGCTTGACCCCTTAAAGGGTAAGACCACTTTGGTAGAGGTTTGGGTTGTGTAGTTACCTTGCCATGATGTAACTCCAAAGGTGGGCAAGAAATCAAAAATAATTGCTCCATTGATTAGAAATTGATAATTCAAAATATGCTCCTCATTGACTTACATTGTACGGTAAAACAGCTCTCAAAGTCACTCTTTTAGCACATAAATGAACCCAAACATAGCTGATTCAGACAATATAGAGCATCACCAAACCCAGTACTGTTTGTTTTTTTAATAAAAATGTCAACTTCCTGTTGATTTTACTATTTGAAGATCTGGATCCGGATCCGCCGATCCAGTCCGGGTTTTCTACTTATTAAAAATGGCAAAATCAACAGGAAGTTGACATTTTTATTTAAAAAAAAAACAGTACTGGGTTTGGTGATGATATTGTGTTGGGAATGGTCTATTCCAGGATGATACTGCATACTACATCCACAGGGTATTAGGGGTAACTGAATGCATTGATGAGTACGAAAATTATGTGAATCATTATGATCATGTTAAGGCCTTCACAGTCACTAGTTTTCAACTTAATTGGACATCTACAGTATGGGAGATTTTTGGACCGGAGTGCACCAATACCATCATCAAAACACCAAATGAAGGAATAGGTTTTGTTAGAATGGTGTTCCGTCTCTCCAGTATAGTTCCAGAGACCATTATCTATGACAAGGCACATTGAAGCTGTTCTAGCTCAACACCTTACTTTTATCCACTTAAACCGTATTCTGAGCATAGCATAATAGGCGAACATTTCGTGAAAATAGGTGAACTTTCAGCAAAAACAGCAGACAAACAAGCTCCCAAGGGCACCTCTGGTCATCAAAGTATCATAGGCTTTTAGTGGCTAATTAGCCACCCGGCCGGGCCGACTGTATATGAAACTACATTCCCAAACGATGGTGATGTAATGCATAATGCAATGGTTGTCTTTACAGGATGTTTTGTGACTAGAGAAGAATGACATGTGCCATGACCCAGATAACGAATACATGTTCTGGTACAAACAGGTTTAAATACACACATACAGCACTGATCCACACACACACACACGCACGCGCGCGCGTGCGTGCACACACATCCACACACACACACACACACACACACACACACACACACACACACACACACACACACACACACACACACACACACACACACACACACACACACACACACACACACACACACACACACACACACACTCTTACAAACAAATGCACACACTTATATGTATACAAACAAACGCATAACAAGTACAGACACACACATAAGGGATAGGAAAGTGGGACAGGAGTGTGTGCGTGCGTGCGTGCGTGCGTGCGTGCGTGCGTGCGTGCGTGCGTGCGTGCGTGCGTGCGTGCGTGCGTGCGTGCGTGCGTGCGTGCGTGCGTGCGCGTGTGTGTGTGTGTGTGTGTGTGTCCTTAATCCCACATCACAGTCCCAACTGTGGCCCCCCTGTGTTTCGTTCTACAAAACGAATTCCCATTTTCAAATGTAATTGTTTTTATATGGGTTAGTCACATATTTATGTGTTCAGTGCACAAGTGATATGTTCCTTTGTGTTTGTCAGCCTCGAATGAGTCATTTTACGTATATGGAGCCGTTATTGTAATAGAACTATTTACAAATGTGAGTGGAGAGTTATGTAACCGTATCTCAATATGTGTGCGTGTGTTCAGATTTGTGTGTAAAGGAATCTCTAAATGTGTACCGACATTCATTAAATTTGCATGGGTTTGGCATAGTTGATATCATGTTTGAATTCTATTCAATATTATATGTATAGACATACAGAAACAAATCACTATCACGCAATCACAAACTACTGCCTGGCTAGTGTAGATTCCATACACTGGACGGACAGCTTGCACCTGATTAGCTAGTTCCAGTCCATAGCCTTGCAGGACACCCAGGGTCAACTGATTATTGACTTTTTCTACTGTTAGACTGATGATAGGTTCTTGGTTTACTTATGATCCTAGATTACTATTTCTGTGCATTTGATGTATTACCTTGTGTTGTCCGTTCTTACTGTAAATCGCTCTGGATTAAGAGCGTCTGCTAAGTGCCTAAATTGTAGGCAACCAAATGGACCATTTAAGGGTTCATTTGGTTCCATGTGTGTGTGTGTGTGTGTGTGTGTGTTGCGTATGTATCGTTTTTTGGTGTGTCTGCACATTCTTTTATGGTATAGTACTGTATTTATTGCTGGTTTTATTTTATTGACTAGTATACTTTTTACTCCCTGAATTTCCCCCCTGGAGTGTAATCCTATCCTATCATATCCTATTTTAGTAGGGGGTACTAAGTGAAAAATCGTTACGCGGCGGATAAAAGAATGAAATTTGATACAGATGTCCCTTGGGTCATCCTAAAACATCCTAGAAGGGGTGCCCAAAAAAATCTTAAACAGGAAGTGAGTTATGGACAAAATCCAAAATGGCCACCTAAACTGTTGACCGTTGACTCAAAAGACACCAAAATAATCTCCAAAAAGCATAAAATGTGGCACACATGTCCTTTGGGTCATCCTAAGACATCCTAGAAGGGGAGCCCAAAAAAATCTGAAACAGGAAGTGAGTTATTGACCAAATTGAAAATGGCCGCCTAGTGTTGTCGATTGACTCAAAAGACAACTAAAGAATCTCCAAAAAGTATAAAATGTGTCACACATGTCCCTTGGGTCATCCTAAGACATCCTAGAAGGGGTGCCCAAAAAAGTCTTCAACAGGAAGTGAGTTATTGACTAAATTGAAAATGGCCGCCTACAGTGTTGGCGATTGACTCAAAAAGCCTATAGAATCTCCAAAAAGTATACAATTTGGCACATATGTCTCTTGGGTCATCCTAACACATCCTAGAAGGGGTGCCAAAAATAATCTGAAACAGGAAGTGAGTTATTGACTAAATTGAAAATGGTCGCCTACAGTGTTGAAAGATGATGCAAGATACCTACAGAATCTCATAAAAGCATGAAATGTGGTACAAATGTCCCTTGGGTGATCTGAACGCATCCTACAAGGGGTGCCCAAAAAGGTTTTAAACAGGAAGTGACCGCCTAAAAGCAGTTGACACAAAAGAAAACATAAGGGGACGTCATAAAAGTGTATAATTTGGTACGTACATTGAGTGCTTCTTAATATATCCTAGAAGGGGTTATTTATTTGTTTGCTTGTTTATTAAACTTTTTAGGAAGGGACCATGTTGAAGAAATTCTAAATGGCTGTTTAAACAGTTGACCATGGCAGTCTGCATATTATGCAGACTCAATACGACAGGTTATGCAGTGCATAACTTGCCGTATTTTGTAGTCTACCTTCTGTTTTCATTTCTACATCACTTATTTATTTTACTTTCTGCATAATTTTTTTATTGTACTCTTTGAATCTTCTTTATTTATCTAACTCTCTGCATATTCTCATTTATTTTACTCTGCATCTTATCTTACTCTGCATATTCTTATTTTACTCTCTGCATCTTATTTATTTTGCACTCTACATCTTCTTGCTTGTTTTACACTCTATCTTCTCATGTATTTTCTTCTTGATCATTACTGTTTTTTTGTGATTAGTGTTTAGTAACTACATGTATTCATGTGTGCCATTTCGCAATTACCAGCACATTGGCATAATGCTCTGCAAGGTAACCCAGCATCCCGGCATCTACACTTTCTCGAACAGAAGGGCTCAGCTTTGCAGCCACACTTGAGTTCTCTACAAACTTAAGCAGCCTCTGGCAAGAGTGTCCATAAAGGTGTCCACGAATCAGCGACTTTAATTTATTTGTCAGGAGATGGTAGAGATTGCATAGCTTTCAGGCTTCTGGACCAAATGCTAGATTGGCTGCTCGATTTGAATATTGTAGCAGTGCAGCCCGTGTGGGAGGAGTGTTTTCCATTGAGAGACTATTCAAACTTTTTTTGGCACCCCTTAGGATGCATTCAGATCACCCAAGGGACATTTGTACCAAATTTCATGCTTTTATGAGATTATTTTTTATGAGTGTCTTTTGCATCATCTGTCAAGACTGTACACAGCCATTTTCAATTTAGTCAATAACTCACTTCCTGTTTCAGATAATTTCAGGCACCCCTTCTAGGATGTCTTAGGATGACCCAAGGGACATGTATGCCATTATGAGATTCTTTAGTTGTCTTTTGAGTCAATCGACAACACTGTAGGCGGTCATTTTCAATTTTGTCAATGACTCACTTCCTGTTTAAGATTTTTTTGGGCACCCCTTCTGGGATGTCTTGGGATGACCCAAGGGACATGTATGCCAAATTGTATGCTTTTATGAGATTCTTTAGTTGTCTTTTGAGTCAATAGATAACACTGTAGGCGGCCATTTTCAATTTTGTCAATAACTCAGTTCCTGCTTAAGATTTCTTTGGGCACCCCTTCTAGGATGTCTTAGGATGACCAAAAAGACATGTGTGCCAAATTGTATGCTTTTATGAGATTCTTTAGTTGTCTTTTGAGTCAATCGACAACACTAGGCGGCCATTTTCAATTTAGTCAATAACTCACTTCCTGTTTCAGATTCCTTTGGGCACCCCTTCTAGGATGTCTTAGGATGACCCAAGGGACATATGTGCCAAATTTTATGCTTTTTGGAGATTCTTTTGGTGTCTTTTGAGTCAACGGTCAACAGTTTAGGTGGCCATTTTGAATTATGTCCATAAGTCACTTCCTGTTTAAGATTTTTTTGGGCACCCCTTCTAGGATGTTTTAGGATGACCCAAGGGACATCTGTATCAAATTTCATGCTTTTATCCGCCGCGTAACGATTTGGCCATTTTTTGTGCTTAGGGACCAGTCGAAATTTACGTAAGGGGGGGCATGGAGGAAAATAGGGGAGGGTCATGCCTTTCTAATTTTGGTCCAAGGGAGGGTCAGCTAATTTTACTTTGAATCCAAGGGAGGGTCATGCAATTTTGAATTGATAAAATAGTCCGTTTTTTATATACCTTTTTAGTACAGCAGAACAGTGGTCAATGACCCCTCTCCATTTCAAAGGATACAAAGAATTCAAATCAAGTAACACCTTGTCTATTTAGAATCAATGGCGGTCGTTAACAAGCCATCAACGCACAGCGAGTGTGAACGACCCAGTCAAATCTATTCAGCGTCTTAACGATGGTGGTTGAACAATTAAGCAAAACTTCAACAGGCGTTATTGGAGAGATGCATTATAGATAGGCCTACTATAACTGGATATTCATAATCATTTGAAGTAATTCTGTGCATGTGATTAATGTGGATCTATATGGACAGTTGTGTATAGATGCCTAGCTCCACAAGTAAAACCAGAAGCATCAGGCCATAATTGATAGCTTAATTTGTTTTATGTAGGCAACAGTGTAGTTGTAGTCACTGTAGTTGATAATTAAAAGGGCAGAGTGACAAAAGTTTTAAACTACTGGTTACCAAATATTCAACTTTCTTCAATCTGACCAGGATTCAATGGGTTTCCCACATGTAAGATAAGAACACTATCCATTCTGCTACCACTACTACAGATACACTGTGCATTTAGCAAGACTGACTACACTACAGCAATGTTCTAATCAATGTGGAAAGCAAAACATTGGACATATCAGTTTTAAATGTCATGTTGTATTTGATGGGGAGGGTTAGGGGTGTCAAGAATTTCACAATACGATACATGATGTTGGGCATGATATCGATATGATATATTATTAATGTTCTTTTCTCATGTATCATCAACATTGGCCATCATCTTATAAATAACGTTATAAAGCAAGTTAGAAACAATTACAAAGTGCTTTGTACACACAAATAAATACATTTGTGCAAGCTTAATGGAGAAGGGAAGTTCTCACTAACTATAAACCCATTGTTTCAGAGGACAGATAGACACTAATATAACAAATATAATTAATATAATATAAGACTGCATAACTATAAATTCCACAAACCTCATATTTTTGTCATCTGGACTTTACCAACCAAGTGCAGCCTAGTTATTTTCAACAGCTAAAAAAAATCTATAATACCAGATACAGTATAATACAATCTTAGATTAGATGTAGGCCTATTTGAGAGTGCAGATGCATGTCACATTAACGAGCGTCAACGAGCATCAGCTGACACACAACACCTCCCCTCTGCAGTGCTTTAAACTGAAAGTGACTGACTGGAGTCTGTTTCATTTCTCTCCAAAATACCTTGAATATGATGGAGGACATGATTAATAATTACTATGATTATGATAAGCTTTACATTTCATATCATACAGTAAAAACTCCTAACTTTCACCGGCAAAAAAAAAGAAAGTGTTTTTTTTGTATTAAAAAAACAATTAAAAAAATATTACGATACAGTATGACATCATGACAATACCTATCATCACATTTTAATACCACGATAGGCTATATCGTGACACAATATATCGTGACACTTCTAGGCGGGGAGGGTTACTCTTTTTTTTGTAATCACTTGGGGAGGGTCATTGATTTTTTTTTTTTGTCAAAGGGAGGGTCATGGCATTTTAGATCAGGGCACATACATTTCCTCCATGCCCCCCCTTATGTAAATTTCGACTGGTCCCTTAGTACCCCCTACTATTTTGGGCAGTAATGCAAAAGAACTATTGACTGGACCCGTTTTGACAAAAGTAAAAATGGATGCTTTACAAATGGCATTATACAAGTGTCTTAGCCTACAGTATGTACAGTATGAATCTATGAGAAACTGGACATGATAATACTCTTTGTACATCAATCATTTATAGTGCCTAACACATTCACATCATATTACATTACATTACTTACAGAATAACATTGTGTAACAATGCTTTGCCATAGGTTAATCCACAGATTAATACTCTGGAAATAGGCCACTGTCAAATACAATGCTACCATAAAGTAATGTGCAACAAAAATGATTATGTCATTATCCAGTGTTCTGCTTTCAGATGGCCTTCATAAGAAGCAGTTTGAACAAGAATAACGGCATGATAAACATGCTTAATAATGGATTGGTGCTGGCTAATGATGTCACTTCCATCTCAGAGCATTGAGCCCTGGCCACTATGATGAACAATGACCCCTGGGCCGCCCGGGGTGTGACCTATGGCCCTTTTCCACTACAAGTAGCTTCTCAGAACCTCAGTGGTGTAAAGTAACTAAGTACAAGTACTCAAGAACTGTACTTAAAAGTAAAATGTTGAGGTATTTTTTACTTTACTGGAGTACTTCCAAATTGTTATACTTTTACTTCTACTCCACTACATCTCAGAGACAAATATCGTACTTTTACTCCACTACAATTATTTGAAAACTACAAGTTACTTTGTAGATTTTGATTATTATTACAAAACATACATTAACCACTAGCCATATATACATTTCGGCCATTTGAAAATAGCCGATCTACAAGCGACAAAGCTCACAATGAGTCGCGATGCGACGCATTGTGAGCTTGTACTGTAGATCTGCTATTTTCAAAAGATTTTTATACATTTGAAAACTTGTGAAATGGGACATTCTGCATAATGAGTACGTTCTGCTTTTGGTACTTTATGTACATTTTGATGCTAATACTTTTGTACTTTCATACTCAAGTGAATTTTGAATTCCGGACTTTTACTTGTAACAGAGTATTTCTACATTGTAGTATTGATACTTTTACTTAAGTAAGAAATGTGAGTACTTTTTCCACCACTGCTCAGAACCTAATTTGGGCCCTGCTCAGGAGGTAGCCTAGTACTAACTGGTTCTGGGGTTACCCTTCGTAGTAAAAAAAAAAGATTAGACCCAAAAAGCCACGCCAAACACCCCAAAACTCAGGGTCTGGCAGGGTTGTCATTGTCCCATCCCTTCTACAGGAGGAAGTAAGCGGGATCAATATAGGGGATTGACGCCGAGTCACAACGAGTTCCGCGGTCAAGTCACAATGTCATGACCGAACCTTCCTGCTGATACGTGTATACTTTAGCCGTCAAGAAATACAGCGCCTTTGTCGATAAAGGCGCACTCAGGACATTAGATAGATAGATAGCGTGACCGTGAATGTTAAAAGGTATTGATTGGCCACAACGCGGCGGTGTTGATGAGAGGACATGGTACACAGATCATCTGAAGAGAAGACAGTGGCAGTATAGGCTACTTGAGAGGGGGGGAGGGTCTAGGATGCCCTTACTGCAGGTTTCAATAGATTAAGTTTAACCACTTGACCGGGGTCCCCAAAGGGTCTATACTTGGCCTCCTTTTTTCACCTTTACTCCAAATCTCTTCTCCAAAAATAGCCTCTACAATCTACAAGCTTCACAAGGAGTTGTGACTCATTGTGAGCTTGTCGATCTGCTATTTTCGACAAATAGTCACCTATTTAAGCCAAATACCCGCCTATTATAACATGCCCAGAATAGGGACACTAGGGTTAAAGTGGTTAAATAACTTTTAAAATATTTTTAATTACATTGATTTGATCATTTTAACTATTTCACAACAATACGCAATGAATTAACTAAAGCCTGCGTATCAGAGACTTTGACATACAGTATCAAAAGATTTGATAAATCAACAAAAGTATGCCACCAATAATGCTTCACATCTTAAAGAGCTCTGACACAGCATTTTGAGATGCAGGCTGTCTTACCCTCTCTGGTCTGATGGTGGCTCTCTGAAGGTGAGACCTGAGGCCAATTCTACAAAATGCCTTCTAAATCCTAACAGTTTTCTGAAAAACGTACAGTATGTTTCTATGTCAAGCATACTTTTTCATATGCAGGACCCCAAAAATATACGTATTTGGCCGCTGAGCCCCATCTCAAAATATTTAGTTCCAGGGACCCCCAGAACTTCCAGAAGCAAATTTGAGATGCAAAATTTTGCTTTAAAAATATATATATATTCAAAGATTTGCACAACTTTTCACGATTTTTCAAAAATAGAATAGAAGTATAAAATAATGGTTATAATTACACAGATAATTTCCCGGTTTTAATGGGTTAATTTTCTCCCACACTGTAGGTTGGAAAACCTGAATACACCCATCTCTGTGGTACTTAACTGAATGCTTATAGAGGGAAGGGAGGGTGTTAGGCCACTTATTTTCCATGCCCAGATTTAATTTGTGACCATCATACATTTTCCAGGTAGCCTGTTGTCTATAACATGCAGTGGTATTTATCAGATATAATCATGTCACATTTGATATTAGCATTGGTTGAAAAAGTTATCTGCACAATATACATTTTATATTTGTGTTGAGTTTGAAACCCAGTTTAAATTGAGTCAACTTTTTTTGCAGTTTGCATGCCATCTGGTGGTGAGAAAACATACAGCCACATCCAGGACACAACAAAAACACCAATAGATCACATCCTCTTTTATTTGGGTCAAAGAGATCAGTGCAGAGCAGATTAATCTTTCTCAAATCAAATTCAGAGACACATATTTACATAACATAACATGTTACGCTACATAAAGTCCTGAACTGCTTTTTGTTGTTTGTTGCATTTGTTAGTCATCAAAAACAGTCCACGGCCAATTCTCAACCCATTTTTTCAAATCCAATGATTAAACTGAACCACTTTATGGCTTAAGGCTTCCTTTCTACCTCCTAAAACTCATCCCTGACTCTTGATCCCAAACCCTCTGAGGAGGTTCACGTCGTCTGCTCACGATGGAGCTTCTCTCATTGTAGATGTAAACATGGTTCCACAAACATACTTGAACTGACTGATCCACCTTCACTCAACTCTCTACAACACAGACCCATCTTCTGAAAGAAGGACTTTCACAGCCATAAAAAGACAAAGACAAACATAAAACATAAAAAGACTTGCAGACGAAAGACAAATCAACAGTTTGTTACAGTAAAGGCGATATCGGCACAAACATAGAACGACGATTTAGACAGGACAACATTTAAGACAATACACAAACTTGACGTGACCTACTTCAATATTGTAGACACTTTACAGTTTGCCACTTTACACACATACAAGTACACTACACATATAACTAGAACCGACGGCAAGTACGGATGAAAACTAAATGACATCATATGAAGGATTTATAGTGAGTTACAAAAATCCAACTCAAAACTAAAATAAGATTCATCACTCATCCTGATGAGCGCAGGCCGTCATTTCTCTAACTGCTCAAGTCACGTTAAGATTAGAAACTGCCACACAGAACTTTCCAGAATGAAGTAGGTCATTGAGAGACCACAAGTGCTTGATAAAAACAATTAAAATGTCTCTCATACAATTAAAATATACTATATACAGTACATGGTAGTGCAGAATACCCACACTGTAGCTTTTAAAACATAATTTCCAAAAGTGTGAACGCCTTTTTATAGGCATAAAATAAAATAAAAACTCATCCATAACCACAAATGTTTAGCATTTTAAATTAATTAAATTAAAGCCACACTCTTCTACTTCCTTTGCATAACACGGAGGATATGTAAAGCCTGATTATTCAAGTGCGGCAAAATGTTACAACACATGGAACTAAAGGTTCTCTTTAGCAAGTGAGGCAAAACTGGACCTCCATATTCTAAGTAAAAGCTCAAACTAGTAGAGTTACAGTGGGAGCACTGGGACACAGTTTTACTATCCAGTTGCATCACTCCATCATGGCTTCAGTCAAAGCATCCTCATAGGTGTCACGTGTTTTAGCCTGGAGGTGAAAGGTCACTGGTTTAACCCCGGATTTCCATCCTCTCCACTGCAGTCAATTACAAAGTTATGCATTTGCTTACTTACAGTCAACAAACGTGGTGTGAGTCGGTGCTTCCTGAGTCTTCTCCTCAGAAAACAGAAGCCCTTCATAGAACAATTAGCCAGATATGTCAAGCCACAGACTTTCTAAAGTCAACATTAGTGTGGGTGTTATAAGCATGGTTCCACTGGTCCTCTTTGGCCACTTTACTTTTTTTTCGGGGCCACCTGGAAGGAGAAAAGGGAACAATGTAATTAAACGCTTCAATACAAAACAACAATAAAATCCATTGTAATGCTTTTGAACAGTGTTTAATTCTGTACACTGTCAATTAAGTGTACATCCTAAATTAAGCAGCACACAAACCAACAGGTGTTTTTGCCATCATTAAGACAAAAGCAGTAACCCTCTGACCACTGAAGGAAACTTAGAATGGCTGTGATCTTACATACATTTCATGTATTCCTAATACACAGGTATAGATCGGTCCTATCCCCGCCCGGTTAGCAGACTGATCTCCGCGGCATGAATCTTCTCCGCGCTGCGTGTGTACTCACCCAATAATTAATTCCTAAGACTTGGAGTCAGACATTGTCCTAGAGGACATATCCATTTGAATGTTCTGGCAGAAAACGCGTGTTTAGTAAAATATCTCCACTTTTCCACGAGCTTCACAAGGGGCAAGGGGCCCAAAATGAGTGCAGGACTGAACATATCAAAACTTCATTTGGGAAGCACAAATGTATGGGGCACACAATTGGCAGGTGGTGTGATTAATTACCCCGCACCAATCACAACGCACCTGTCAATTGTGTGCCCTCTACATCTGTGCTTCCGGTCCGGCCCCGTTGCTGACAGAGAATGTCGTCCGTGTGAATCTCGTGGAAAAGTGGAGATATTTTACTAAACACACATTTCCTGCCAGAACTTTCAAATGGATATGAAACTAGAGGACAATATCTGACTCCAAGTCTTAGGAATTAATAATTGGGTGAGTACACACGCAGCGCAGAGAAGATTTATGCCGCGGAGATCAGTCTGCTAACTGTGCGGGGATAGGACCGATCTATGGCTGTGTATTTGGAATATATGAAATGTATGTAAGATCACAGCCATTCTAGGGCTACAAAATATATACTGCAACATGGCATCAGGTTGACACATATTAGGTGTCAACTCTTAAAGTGTAGGTTGTAATAATTTATTCCAGACACAACATCACCTTGTGAGCGGAGTCAGCTAACTTCTGGGCTTTGTGCATCAACTCAACTGTCTTAACCTCAGCAGTCTTCATTTTCTCGCCAGCCTTTTGGGCCTTTTGGACTACACTACCCAGAGTGCCCCCTGGGAGGCGCTGCCCAGCCTGACCTGTATGTTAACACAGAAAGAGAGAGGAGGCTTTAGTAAAGAGTACATTTTCAGCAGAGCTGACAATAATGTTACACAATTGTGAGTAAAATGATAGTCTGAATTAGTTTGCTGTATCAGTCTCCATTTTTATATGCACACTGTATTATGTCAACTTTGACCTGAACCCTTAAATGATTCAGTATTGTTCATATATGCTATAATTTATGAAAACTATTGTTGTGAAAACTAAAACTGATACAAACTGCACAGCCCAAGCACATGATATAAAACATTGTTATCAGGCATATGTCTGTGCCACATGTTGAATAATTATTTGCAGTATTTACGGCATAAATTGTCCTTTATTTGCATCAGGTGCCACCCGAACTAGGGGGAAAGTTAATTAAACTAATGGGTTTAATTGATTATTAACAAATATGCGGTGGTTGTATTTGCTCTCCCTGCTCTCCTATTGACAAATTTAAATCTTATGGTCTTGTAGGACCACTACTGGTTGACAAGTGGTACTGCCTAAAGGTCAAAATTCTATATCTGTATTGAATGTAGCCTGTAGCCTGTCACTGTGTCCCAATTTTTTGAGTACCTGTTATATTTATGAATAAAAGTATTGGTCTTGGGATACTTTAAATGTATATTTGTATATTTGGATTCTGGGATGGGTGCACACTGTTTATTTAAAAGTTTACTTAATGCAAAGCCAGCCAATTGTTGAGTTGACTGTTGTGACCTCACTTACCCTATTGGGGTGAGCCTATCAGTGCGTAGATGTGTCCTATAAAAACATTTGTGTGTATGCCCATTCCCTTGTATATGTCCTGATGAAGGTCTGAACAGGCCGAAACGCAATAAATACAAAGCAGAGCTTTTTTCAGCATTACCAGACTATTCTTTTTTTATGATACTTTTGTTTGTCTTGCACCTGGGCCACGGATGTGCGTGCACTACCTTTTTCACACAATTCAATATCTCCCCTCAGCAAGTAGGCGTGTTCTATTAATTCAGTGGTAAAAAATGTCAGCACTTGCACAGGGGACCAGGTTCAGATCCCTGGTAGGATATGAATGTAACAGTGCAGCTCTAAGTTGTTAAGACTAATCAATTTATTTGATTATAAAAATAATATCAATTGATTGATCGATATAACACACTACTCAATTATTTGATGAATTGAAAAAGTAATCGATTTGCTAAGTAAATAATAATATAATAATTGTTGCAGCCGTAACCCTAGCCCTGCATCCTTTCACCATGTAAATCCCATTCCTCCGGTCAGCTGAGGCTAAGGGAAGAGCAGTGGTGTAAAGTAACTAAGTACATTTACTCAAGTACTGTACTCAAGTACAATTTTGAGGTACTTTTACTTTACTGGAGTATTTCCAATTTTCTGTACTTTTACCTCTACTCCACTACATCTCAGAGGCAAATAGTGTACTTTTACTCCACAACAATTATTTGAAAACTTTAGTTCGTTACTGTGTATATTTAGATTATTATTACAAAACATACATTAACCACTTCGGCTATTTTCAAATGGCCGGAATGTATACAGAGCTGATCTACAAGCTCACAACGTGTTGCAAAGCGACGCATTGTGAGCTTGTAGATCTGCTATTTTCAAAGGATTTGTATACACTTTATACATTTGAAAACTTTATGAAATGGGACCTTCTGCATTATGAGTAGGCCTACTTTTACTTTTGGTTCTTTAATTATATTAATGTACCAAAAGTGTATTTCTACAACAGGGTATTGATACTTTTACTTAAGTAAACATTTTGAGTACTTCTTCCATCACTGCCCTAACCCTAACCCTTCACCATGGAATCCCATTCCTCCGGTTCGGCTGAGGCTAACGGCAGAGCGACGTGCCTCAGCTGCTGTTGATTTGTGACTCTCTGCCCCACAGCGGCCTGGCACCTCTCCCACCCATTACAATATCAGCCCCCTTGTCAGGGGGTTCAATGGTGCGCTGCTCTCCTCCTCAGTGTCACTGCCCTGGGCTTCCTAAAAGGCTGGCCATTGTGCCCTGCTAAACACAAAGTGCCCTCTCATTTGGGCAGTCACATCATAGAGGAGCCATTCTCTTGTTGAGGCAGCGAGGTGAAGCCCAGAGCAGAGGACAATGGACAGAAAAACAGTTAAGTGGAAGGGAGGAAAAGGCTAGGGCAGACTGAAGCATCATGTCACAAAAAGGATGGATGCTGGCAGTGATCTAAAGGTTTAGGCTTACTGATACCCACGTGACAGAAGTGCACTGAAATGCATGGCCATTACAATTGTACAAAGCAATTAAACAACCACAGCGACAGTATCTTAAGGCAACAGTTACACATTTGCGTCCACTTCCCATGTTATGTTGCGGGGCTGTGGGCAGTGTCGTCATGATTGCCAGTTTTCCGGTTTGTAGTTCATTTGACTTGGAGTGACGTTGGGAGTGTTAGCTCACTGAAAGAAAACTACAAGTGAAATGGCTGCCAAGTGGAGTCAACGCACAGCGCTTCTGTCCCATTGGTTGGCTCCAGATCAAGGTTCACCAATGTTAAACTCCCATGCTTCACACGTGTCTGACTTGACACGAGTCAACGCTGTCAACTCCACACTCCACACTCCACACTTTTTCTAATATGGAAGTGAACGGGGAAGCTGTCCCTATTCTGGTGTGAACCTTCTGTCAAAATTGCAGATTCACAAGCTCACTCTGAGCTTGTTGATCTGCTATTTTCAGTGAATTTGGTGTAGAGGGAAAAAAAGAGTAGACGTACTATAGCGCCCTGAGGGACCCCGGTCAACTAAGTATAGGGCATAGCAGTGCCCATTATTTTTTCCCATAGAGATTTCAAAAAATATTGATATGAATTATTTTAAGCCTGGAACGAAGCTATCCAGGCTCCTGGTGAATGCCCGGAAATCTCTATGGGAAAAATGTATGGGTTTTCTATCTTCTAGTGACCTTTAGGTCACTGCCAGCATCCATCCTTTTAGTGACATGATGCTTCAGTCTGCCCTACTGTAGGCCTGTGACACCGGCACACAACGAAGTATAAATCAAGCCTAAGATTAAGATACTTAACCCATTAAGACCTGAGGCCGATTCTAATGTCTTCTAAATCCTAACAGTTTTCTGGAAAAACCTATGATGCTATATCAGTCAAGGACCCCCAAAATGATATGTATTTGGCTGCGGACCCCCCCATCTGAAAATATTTTGTTCCAGGGTCCCCAAGAAGCAAAGATTTGAGTTAAAAATGTCCGCTTTAAAAGAATATTCAAAGATTTGCACAAATTGTCACGATTTAAAAAAAAATAGCAGATCTACAAGCTTGTAGCATGACGCGCTATGAGCTTGTATGTCTGCTATTTTTAAATAACCTTACCAAAGTATGAAATAGTGATTTTTAGCTCAAATCTAAAATGACACAGATGCTTTAATGGGTTAAGACAAGAGATAGACTTGGGACTTGGGATTGCTTGTTTAAAAAAAAAAATAATCCCAATAGCATCGAAAAATAATCTCCACCATCCATCAGCAACGATCATGAAGATGCCCTTGATTAAATGCATCTACAGTACATGAATCTCCCCAAGTTTCTGATGGATGATGATAGATAAATAAAATACATAATTATTATCTCCACCCTGTAGCCTGCCGGGCTCCTCCTGGGTGCCAGCTGGGACAAGAACCATAAACTCTTCATAGATTAATAATCCCGTTCACTCCAGGATTCTAAACTTGATATTTTTTTTTATTTGAAGACCTTCATTCTGTTTTCTAAACTTTAAAGACTCTAGTCTAGACCCTCTCTCCGCATACACACTCGCGCACACAGTAGCTCATCTGAAGGGATTTAAAAGTCCTAAAAAAGAAATCGGATACAAAAGTTAACTTTGAGTGATCTTACCTCTAGCAGGTGAACGACCTCTGGGCCTAACCATCATCTTCTTCAAGCGGTCGAAGAAGGCCTTGCAGCGATAGATGACCAGGTTCATGCCACAGGCCTCTAGTAGAAGAATCACGACAAAGAGACAAATATCGCATCAAGCCAGCAGGATCATCAGCTGTCCCTCTCTGGCCTGTTGCTAAAATCAATGGCAAGATCGTTAGGTGAGATGTCTGTGGGCCAAGTCTAAGTGTAAGTAGAGGCGAGATGAGAAAACATGGAGATAAAACACTCCTGTACGTAGTTCAAATACAGCCCATGACTTGTGTTGCGTTTTCACTTCCCCTATCTGCTGTCCGCTTTTTCGGTATGGTGTCAACTTACAGAGACTTAAACGTTTGCTTCAGATAGGTAATTGAACACACAAAATGTCCTTGTGGGCTTTTTCAATTTCTTTGGTCAAGTTTACATTATTGTTGTGTTTTTTTTTTTTCTTTTAATTTTTATCCCACAATTTTTGTAACCCATTTTTTTCACCCGGTGCCAATTTCCTAAGTGATCCTGGGCACTACACCAGCCCTACACCAGTATTACACCTGTCACCCCACAGTAGGGAGGCCAGGGCCGAGCTCATGCTTCCTTCAGGCATGAGAGCCAACTGACCTTCTTGTCACCTGACAGGGGGGAGTTTCCCTGGTTGGACGTAGCGCGTGGAAGGAACACGTTATTCCAACCAGTTCCCTTCCCCTCCATCAGGCGCCCCGGCTGTCATGGGGGAGGCGGTATAGTGACCAGGATTACTACATGTTTTTGTGAGGGTATTAACTACCCTAGGAGACACGGGGAGAACATGCAAACTCCACACAGAGTAGGCCCTTTCGCCAACCCCACCTAGGGTATGGGCGCTGATGACGCGGAGGAGAAGACACGCCCCCAGTGCCCACAGCGTCCCCGGCGGGAATCGAACCCAGGACCTTCTAGCTGTGAGGCGACAGCGCTACCGACTGCGCCACCGTGCCCCTTAATTATTATTGTTGTGTTTTAATGCATTATGAGCGCGGATTATTTGAAAAGGCCATTTGAACATTTCAGTTTAATTTAATATTTAATATAGGCCCCACGCCTTGGGGTGTTTTTTGTCACAGTATATTTGCACATACGTGAAATTTGTCCTCTGCATTTACCCATCCTATAAGTAAGTAAATTTTATTTAAAATAAATAAAATTTATAACAAGCAGTGAGCAGCCATTGTGCAGCGCTCGGGGAGCAATTAGGAGTTAAGAGGGTCTTGCTCAGGGACACACATCGACACATTGCTGGCCTGGCCTGGAATCGCATAGATATAGAAACCTAGATACCTCATTGGCCTCTGCAGTTCATTGGAGCGACCTGTATCGCGGGCGCCATTTTAGAGAAGGCAAGATGCCACTCAAAGTGACTACTGGCCAATCACAGCGCTTTGACTACTGGTCAATCACAGCGCGTCTAACTGACTAGTTGCTGCACGGCTGCCTCTTAAAGGGTTATGGGCTGGGTTACGAAAAGACCCGCCGCCACCTGCCTCTGATTGGCCTACCGAACGTCCCCTTCTGTGACGCACGCGGAAGCTTCCTGCTTGCCCTGCGGAAGCTGGTGTGCGCCCGAGATACAGACGCCTCAGAGCCGGAGGAGGCGTCTACCTTTATATGTCTATGTGGAATCGTACCTGGGACAACCAGGGCCTCTGGCTCCCCAGCCAGGCTCACTAACCACTCATCTATAGTCCCTGGAGAAAAGCAAAATGTCTTGACTGCATTAGCCGTCTAGCCAACTTTGAGTCAATTATTCAGGTATAAGTTTGGTAACATTTTAAATGACTTGAGAACATTTGAAAAATCTAAAAAACAAAGCCTTTAATGGAAGCATGGTCCATGAACAATCTATGTCCGAGGCAATTATTTTTTGTTGACAATGACAGGTATTCCCTTATCTTTACAAAAATCACCAGACAGTACCTGCTGTGAGTTTGGACTGACAGTTAACAAACTCGGTCTGTCTGGGGGGGGAGTAGCTCTTCCGTCTTGCCTGCAGGGTCTGTGATCTGGGCTTCTTTGGTGATGTCGGCTCTTTACTTGGGCCACCTTTGGCTAGCTGCTCATCGAGGCTAGGACTCCTTCTAGCCCTCTTGTCTGGCACCTTGGTGCCCAGACTGCCCTCCCAGTAAGTCTGACAGGCATGGTACAGGATCTGGACAAAGATACATTTCTCAGCAGATGAGCACGCCACCCACTCGTCTGAGGCATTGTCAAAGATCAGGTCGAACTCTGCGGAATCCTGGAAGACAAGACAGAAGAGGCTGGGTCAATACCATGGTCGGAGGAAGCGAAGCGGGGGGTTAAGATATAAGATATGTTCCCCTTACTAACCACAAAAAGGCATTTTTTAAAAACTCATTATGTGTTTACGTTTTAGCTGATGCTCATGTGAGTATCAGGTACAACAGTAGAACAAGCTTAAGTGTGCTGACATAGAAGCAACCGATAGTAAACAATACAAAGTCGCCAACCACCCGGACAGTGGATGTAATAGATACTCTGGTGTCCATTCAAACAAGTCAGATATTGACAACATAGACAGTGGAGTACTCTGTAAAGAAATAAGAGCCATTCTGTAATAAAATAAAAAAAACACTATTAAATTAAATGAGACCCAGTAGACATTTCCTTCCCAGTCGAAAGAGTGTTCCTGACCTTGTTGGGGTTGACGCCATTGACCTGTTTGAGCTGGTCCACCTTCCACTGGGACCTCCTGGTGAAGGAGGTGGAGCCACCAAACCGCTTGACCTTTGTGATGAGGAGCTGAGGAGGTGTCTTATTGGTCACTGGGGAGACGAGGATATATACACAAGGTCAGACCTCACCAAGTTTGGGATCAAGGTTTCAATCGATGCAGGGTCCCTTGGTATTAAGGGAAAAAAGCAGCAAGAGTAAAATTCCTGGAATGTTAACACATTCAACATCCTGGGAGGGTGGACGGAGTGCCTATTTTTCAGCGAGGCAAGTTTACAGTTTGAAATGTGTGCACATGGGAGCATGTGTGCACATGGGAGCTGTCAAATACATCTCCTAATGTTAGTGATGATTAGTACCAAAGATGTCTTTACTGGTGTGGAGTGGACTCAGGCTATCAAGAAGAATATTATAACCACAAAATACCTAGTAGAAAATCTTTTGTGTTTTTGTGTTTTGTCTTTCTCTTTCTCCCTCTCTCTGTCTCACTTTCTCTTTGTCCCTGTTGGGACAATGTCGGGTCTCTCTTCTCTAAAAGTGTCTTGACACAGGTTGTTGTGATTTGGCACTAAAATAAAATTGAAAATTCAATCTGAAATTAACTCAGGAATTTACAGTATATTCGACTGGGTGACACCAACCGCCTTCCCAACTCCCACCCAACTCCCAGACGCCCCTCCACGCACTCATCTATGCCTAATAGGTTCCACAGTATGAGATCGGTAGGCTACAATACTTTAGGTTCAATGACAGCGTCAGAGTCGACTAGTCCTGTAGCTCTTCCCAAACCACACTGCCTCCCCTGTGTTCTGCCCAAACAAGGCCTCCTGTGATGGATCACTTAACAATGCTTCTGTTCACAACAACAGCAACACACTGCATTCTGCCTACAGAGAGTGACAGGACTGAATTACCAAATTAACATTTCTAAAATGGCAAAACGACCTAAAAAAAGAATGATACAGCAGCAGACATGGAATTTGAACTGTGGCGTTCCTGGTCGAATCCACTGGTTTGAAAGCACTGAAGCCCCGTTTCAAAAGTAGCTAAAATAGCCGATCTACAAGCTCACGACGCACCACGATCGTGATGCGTGAGCTCGCAATATGATTGTGAGCTTGTAGATCAGCTATTTTCGCTGCCGGGTGGTAGCTACTGGGCATGCATAATATGCACAAGTGAGTGTGTACTGTGTAGGTATGTGTGGGAATCACGCTCTGCAAATCTTCCTTGAATGGACATTATATGAACGGGTTAAAAAGTGTTACCTGAAAGACATAAGAATGTTGCATATTCCCCTTTGCCACCGGCAGTGGGCATGAAGGACATTCTCTTCTTCTTTCTCCTCCGCACCTCCACTGCAACCAGCATGCGCTCATCACGAGGGATGAAGACCTCTTTGTTGATGGCAGACTGAATGTTCATTGTTGTCTAAAAGACCTAAACAGGTGAACGATGAACAGGAGAACTGACTAGGAGTCATTCTGAATTGCTGATACACTGCATTATGTCCATTTAGGTTACCATGGTGAACTGAAATAGAACTAGGATTTACATAATCTATGTAAACACTTAAAGTATAATAATAATAATCATCATCATCTGTATCTTTATTTATATAGCACTTTTCAAAACCAAGTTACAGCTTCGTAATCTAATAAAAGATCACAGCAATCCATGGCACAAAAAAAGGCATAAATGAAACCTACCTACAGTCAAAATAAAAAAGAAATCTGTAACTATAATATTCATCTTAGTTTATTTTTCACCACTTTTCTCTTGCAAGAGTCAATTTACTCTCAGGGGCTAAAGTTAATCAGATCTAAATTATTATTATTCCCTGGCAATAACTAGGCTGTGTGTTCAAATTAAAAAACATTGTCTATCAGATTTCCTAATGCCCACTCTTCCTGTATTCATCAGTGGTGGAAAAAGTACATATTTTTTTACTTAAGTAAAAGTATCAATACTGCTATATAGAAATACTCCGTTACAAGTAAAAGTCTGGAATTCAAAATTGACTTAAGTAGAAGTACAAAAGTATTGGTATCAAAATGTACTTTAAGTACCAAAAGTAAAAAGTTCCCATTTAAAAAGTTTTCAAATGTATAAAAATCTTTTGAAAATAGCAGATCTACAAGCTCACAATGTGTGGCATTGCATTGTGAGCTTGTAGATTGGCTATTGGCCGAAATGTTTATAGGGCTGAAGTGATTAATGTATGTTTTGTAATAATTAATTAGTAACTAGTAACTAAAGTTTTCAAATAATTGTAGTGGAGTAAAAGTATAATATTTGCCTCTGAGATGTGAAGTAAGTAAAAGTGCAGAAAATTGGAAATACTCCAGTAAAGTAAAAGAAAAAAGAAAAGGAAAAATTGTACTCAAGTACAGTACTTAAGTCAAGTAAATGTACTTAGTTACTTTACACCACTGGTATTCATCAGAATTATGAATTGTCCTATCACAGGTGAGAGGCACAGGCTTGCACCTGTGTGCACCTGCAGGCGAAGATGCAATATCATTTTCTAATATAGGCTATAGATAGGTTTCAACATCAATGTTCTGAATCTGTACCAATACTATTCATAACAATTCAGTTGAGCCTCGGAACTTTAAAGTCGGCTTAAATTAGCCTACCTACCTGCTTCTGTCTTCTTCTCCACCAGAAAACAACACGGACCTTGGAATTTGTAACTAGTGCGCTCTGTACAAAAAAAAGATCTACGTGTCGTGTAGCTAGGTAAGTAAATGAATGAAAAATGACGGTTGTATATTTATTAGGATCTCCTACTGCACACCAGACGGCGTGCCTTGCGGTGAAGGCAGCTGATATATCACTGTCCGTCCTTTTTGAACAAGTTGACGGTCACGTGGTGAGACGCACCGTGATAGGATCTCATTCATACGGGTGACAGGCAGAGAAATAATGACAGTGTCATCGATCTCACTGTCTGTGAGGGACAAGATCTCTAATTCAGTGAAAGAAAGCCTAGGCTGTGATACGACCAACTGTAAATCAACCTGACGAAATGATGAAAAAAAGAAAAGACATAGGCTATAATTGAACTAACTGACTGACTGAGAGGATGACAAAAGTCACAGATTATTATTTTAGCCCTTCGTCCAGGGATATATATATATATATATATATATATATATATATATATATATATATATATATATATATATATATATATATATATATATATATATATATATATATATATATATATTTATTTATTTTTTATTTTTATATATAAATATATCTATATATCTATATATCTATATGTATATCTATATATAGATAGATAGATAGATAGATAGATAGATATATAGATAGATAGATAGATAGATATAGTAGCCTATATTTGATATAAAAATGTAAACACATTAATGGACCCATTTGGCATTTGCTTCCAAATGTACACTCTCATATAGTTACAGACCCGTAAAAGGTCCATTTGCACCTCTGGTCCCCATGTCGAGTATACTGATTTTGGACATTTTGTTATATTCCTGTATGTGTTTTAACATGTTAATCAATATACAGACAGGGACACGACACGTGAAGTGCAGAGACTTGCTTTAATGAAAAACCAAAGGGGAAAGTTTACCAAGGGGTAAAGCACCACATCCTCCAGCAGGGGGCAGACAGGGAGCGAGAACATGAGAGCTTAAAACACAGTGAGTCCTTTTGTGTAAGGCAGGCGTGGGATCAATCAATACACTTTCAATTCATTCAATCCATTTCAAAACAGGGATACGTTTCGTTTGGTCATCCCAGTCATACATAAGGGATCAAGACATTTCTAAATGAAGACTTGATCATAAACAGAAATTTGAAGATTTGTTCCAAAAAGAGATATCCAACCATTTTAAATAAATACAAATTCATGGCAACAGCACAAAATTATATAGTGTAAAGTATATAGGCTAGTAACTGGATTATAGTAAGTTTTTGTCCTCGTTTTGGATTATGTATTGGCAACCTCTTTACAGAGTGGAACGTTTTAACCACTTAACCCTTATACACTTTGTTGCCCGGAGTCCCCCAGTGGTCTATACTAGGCCTCCTCCTTTTACCCCCATACATGAAATATTTTTGCCGAAAATAGCTGATCTAAAAGCTCACAAGCTTGTGAACTTGTAGATTTGCCACTTGTTCGCCCCAAAACAGGGATGCTGGGGTTCATGTGGTTAATCCTAGATCAATATGTAGCCTTTTACAAAAGAACTCCTGAATTGTCTTCATGCATAACTGTAGTCCCAGGTTTCCAAAAAGGTAGCATACCTGTTTCCTGATTGTCTCGGCAGCAGATTTGACCGGGAAACACAAAATGACACTTTCATGTATGTTTCCCTTTCAAATCTGCTGCTGAGACAGAACAGGAAATGGGTATATATGTGCCACCTTTCTGTAAACCCATAACTACGGTTATGCAGAGTGGCAATTGAGTATGGGTGAAAGTCTATTGACACTACACATGTAGAGTGCACATTCTCAGAGTTAAACGAACACAGAGGATTTCACTGTGTAACCCGTGTCTAAAAAGCAGTGAGAGAAGGAAGTGAAATACAAAAGGGCCGACAACTTCTATCACTTTCACACTTCTGTCATTTCGCAAGCACCGATTCTCAACATTTTGAATGTCATTGAGGACCCCCAGTTTGATGTGCATTAGACTTCGGACCCCCATTTGATTATTATTTATTTATTTTTACCTCTGGGACCCAAATATACACTGTAAAATCCTCAGTGTTAATTTATATCTGAGAGTGTACAAATGGAACCATTTGGTCCATTTGTACACTCTCAGAGTTACAGACTCGTAACCCCTCAAGGACCCCTGGAGGTCCTGGGACCGCACGTTGAGAACCAGTGCCCTAGCATAATAAGACCTCTATGAGAAACAAGAAAACTAAGAGAACACATCTATGTCACTTCAATATGGCACATGTATTCTAAGCTGTTTCACATGAAGGAGGTATCGTTTGTACTCTACGCCAGTGTTTCTCAACCAATGCACTATCAAAGAACTATTGGCCTATAACAAAGAGACATTGTTTGGTTTAATATACTGGATCCTGATTTCACGATCAGCTGTAAAAACGCAGTTCTCTGTAACAATCCAGTTGACAAACACGGCTAAACGACACGTAACGATAGTGATGTTCATGTTAGGCCTGGACCTGTTGAAAGAGAGAGTTACGAAGACGCTATTTGATCTCATGTATCGTGTGTAGCTTCATCAACACCCCAGTATAGTATTCAATGATTGGAACTATTAGTGGGTTTGGAACTATTGGTCGCCCGATAGCATCATTACTTCCACAAATTCTTCTTGTTCTTGTTGTTATCTCTGAGCACACTGAAACAATTTCCGAATCAACCATAAATTGGTTTTGGCAATAAATGATTGAATATTGAATATTATATGTATATTGAATTCTTCACTTACAACGGAAGTCTACTGGAGTGTCTTAACTCTCTCACTCTCTCTCAATAGCTCAGGCCCAGAAAGACCTAAATTGCAATTGACCCTAATCACATGGCCATTTTTCATCCCAACAGGGTTGGGGCCATGTTACTATGGCCTCCATGTTAATATTAAGCTCCTAAGCCCTAAGGCTTGATTTATATACTGTATACAACTACTAAATATACAGTAAATCAAGCATGAGATTGAGGATGACCATAGAGACCGAGGAGAGGCACACAAACACAACATGGCAAATCTAACAGCAGAGCAAGAAATATTAGGACAAATAATGAAAAATAAAAAATGAGAAAGAAATACATACATTCTAGTATACATCATTTATGGCATGTTTGATTTTCTCCTGGTTTGTGGTGTCACTCAATGTGAAGGTAAAGAGTTTGTGTTTAGGTAAATCTTTAGATTTAAAATCTCATCTCATACAGTAGATTGCATGTGGGTTTGAAATGCCACTCAGCATGCTTCATTTAAATCAAAGCAAAAAGCCCAAGTCTATGTACATATATGCAAATATCCACGTCATGCTTCAGTTGAACCCAAATCATTCAGTGACTTGACTTTCATTTCTCAAAGAAGGTAATTGGGATTTTCCAAGTGCCTAAAGTTAGACTCATAATTGTGAAAATGTGTATAAAATATCCTCAAATTGGTTTCTTGCTCTGATGAGAAATAATATAACAGCTGCATTTGGATCTTTCATGCTTCCAGGATATTAATGTTGTGTCAAATACAAATAATTCCCAGCATTCATTTCACCCTGCATGGAATACCAGATGGATGGGATTTGCCACTTCAGGACAAGTTAACCAGGATAGGTTAACCGAAAAGTAACAGAAAAATGCACACTTATGGTGATTTTCAATTACTTTCACACGATTGTCTAACTCCACCCATCTGGGCTTTGCAAGTAAATAGGTAAATACAAACAGTAACAAT
The DNA here is from genome assembly GCF_963280865.1 of Gymnoscopelus braueri. Classification (NCBI taxonomy): domain Eukaryota; kingdom Metazoa; phylum Chordata; class Actinopteri; order Myctophiformes; family Myctophidae; genus Gymnoscopelus; species Gymnoscopelus braueri. The sequence continues at coordinate 10,709,961 of NC_137616.1, read as the reverse complement.
TATCTTACACATCGTTGCTGTTTGGCATAAACCTTGTATCTCCATATTTAATCTCATTTTTTTCATAAATTAATGCCCTATTTCATACCTCGTCGTATATTGGTGTCGCACAAAAGCAGCGAAAGTAGCTGATCTACACAACATCTTTTGACTCTACCTGAAAAGTAACGGTTTTTTACATACTGTACAAGGTTCCCGCCCAAAACACATTCAGCTCTGACGGATATCTGATCATTTGGCTTAGTTGTGAAAGAAAGTGCAGTAAAATATAAAATTGAGTATGAAATGAAATGGCTAGTGTATATATATATATATATATATATATATATATATATATATATGTGTATATATGTATATATACACAGTATACTGTATATGTTACAGTATGAAAAAGGAGTGCTCGTTTTCTTCGTGTTAACCTCCCCCCTGTCAAAAAAAGAAATGACGTCTCGGAGGTGACGAAACTAGGGGGGACGATGATTACGATTCTGTCCCCATCGGAACATAACTCGGACGGCGCTGAGTCGGCTGACGGTGACTTCGCAACGCTCGGCACGACGACTCGCTAGCCTAAGCTCGCTCTGCGTGCCTCTCGTGGCTCAAGTCCCCTTCACACCCCCTCTCACCGACCCCCGTCGGTGAATACGAGTGCACCTTTTTCAATCTGACTGGTTTTCCAATTATACTGTAGCATATACAGTATAAAAAAATCATAACAGTAAAACAAATAGTTACAATAATTGTTCCAAAATGAATTTGAGGTATACCTGTCGGTTGTCAACAGTGCATGATGAAAACAAAATATATTTCCGGTGCGCTTTTTTTTTTGTTATTATTTTGGAGCAAACTAAACATTCCAAAGTGTTGAATTGTAATGTGTCTTCTTTTTTTTTCTTCTTTTTTTTGTATGTGTCTCAGTGGTTGGGTGGATGTGTATGGTTATAGCAACGAGACCAACCTTGTCACTTGGCAACAGGTAGACATTTGGCCACCAGGTTTGAGAGAAGGCTAAATAATATGTGTATTGTTTTCCATAATTCATAAAACAGCCTTAATGGTGATGTAAACATAATCTCATAAGGCTGGTTTGATTCTCTGTTATGTACACTAGTTTGAGAATTCAATAGCTTTGCAGTTGCAGCCTTGCAAAAAATAAAATTATCCCTTTTATAAACAATGCAAGTAATGAAGCCTTTCATTCCAAAATGATACAGTATGCGCCATTTGAAAAAAAGTGACAAAATGATTGATAGCATAACATTAAAAGCAAATCATAATATATATTTTTAAAGTTAGCAAGTCATTGAAGTCCTTATCAAGTTCAAGGTCAATCCTTACAGCCTGGATGCCCTAGTATTTTGGAGATATTGAACCAATCAGGATATGATTTGTTTGTTTCAAAATGTATATGGCCTTAAGACTGTTTACACTACAGTATCTCTGAGGTGTTGATTAGATGAATGACTTCTCATGCTTCTAAACTAGGCTGAACCAGACTGCCCTTCCAAATAAACAGCTCTATCTAATTTTCAAAATATTTCACAATTTCTGTCAGAAGTTTCGATTTCATATCAACAAAATTCTACAACACTATCAGATGTACTGTTCTGTATGCTGCTTAATTTATACTCTGCAATACGATAGATTCGCACACCGAAAATAGGCAATTTACAAGCTCACAATGCATCACGATGCCATGCATTGTGAGCACTGTCATTAACCCATTAAGACCTTTCTAAATCAGTAGTTCTCAAACTTTTTTCGTAATTCTAAATTACACTAAACACTTCCAAGATTTTTCAAAAATAGCAGATGTACAAGCTGTATATTTCCTATTTTTGAATAGCCAACGCAAAAATCTAAAATGACACAGATGCTTTCCCGGTTTTAATGGGTTAAAGGGATAGTTGGGACCTGTCATGGTCTTTTTGCGGAGTGGATACCATGTCATAATAATATATTTAAAAAAAAAAAGATAATAATAATAATAATAATAATAATAATAATGATAATAATAATGATAATAATGACTATATTTATAAAGCAAGGTTGCAAAGTACTTTAAATAAATGTAAGAAATAACCCCCCCCCCCAAACAAATTTAAATATAAAATCATAACGTATAAAATATAAAGTGCGGTGAGAAAAATATAAAGTACGAGAATCAAACTACATTTTCAAAATGTAAAATTATGGAAGGCCTTTCAATAAAGGTATGTATGTTTTAAGTGATTGAAAAGAAGACACTGAATTATCAAGCTCCTCAGTGAGGTCGTTCCAGAGACAAGGAGCCCTGACAGCAGTAGTGAGAGATGTCGTGACCCGTGACTAATCTAAATGTATAAAGTTGCCAAGGGGAAGCGTACATAAGGAAAAAGGGATCGAAACATGGTCGCCAATTGACACAAAAAAAACACACAATTTGTCAAATTAGTATGTAAACCACTGCACAGCAGTCCCAGATAAGCCAACCCACTGCTGTAATCTGTTGATAAGAGACATGATGCCACCATGTCGGGGAGTGAAAACAAAAGCAAGGATCATAATGGTATCATCAAATCATAGCTTTTTCCAAGCTTGGTTAACACGATTCTGGACTGATCCCTGTACCATGGAGTCAAGTTACTGTAGTCAGACATAACCATTTTGTGTGTGTTTTACTGCAAGAGGCAATCGCTAATCCAGCAATTGCCAACACACTTGCAATTGCCCGCTAGAGCATTGCAAGTGGGCCCCCAAAACAGGTGGGTGGGCCGCGAACGCTTTCAACTAGACTTTCAAGTGGGCCCCTGATCCACAAAAGTTGGGAACCACTGTCCTAATCTTTTGCAGTCACTCCACCAACAATCATTGCATGTCTCTCTCAACGGTTGGTAAGCATCCCATTCAGGGCCTTGACAGACGAGACAGCCACTGGTACAGTCACAGGTCAGGTGAGTGGTTGATGACAGATTGGATTTTGGACAACAAAGTAAAGAAATTATAACAGTCCAAGTCCTATTCAAAAATAGCCAATATACAAGCTCACAACGCATGGCGATGCATCGTAGATCGGATATTTTTGAAAGGTTTTTAAGATCTTTGAAAAGGTTTGAAAGTTTTCACCTACAATGACATGCCCAAAATAGGGACGCCAGGGTGGTTAACATTAGTAGCACTATAGGAACAGGGAGCAGGCTTCGATAGTGTGGAGAACTGTACCACTGTGGGGGGGCTGAAGTGATCCCAGATCCACAGTATGTCTCCTCAGTCGAGTTCAATAGTCAGGCAAGGTGAGCGGTCGTTTGTGTGTGTGTGTGTGTGTGTGTGTGTGTGTGTGTGTGTGTGTGTGTGTGTGTGTGTGTGTGTGTGTGTGTGTGTGTGTGTGTGTGCGTGCGTGCGTGCGTTATGATGACTCAGGGTGGTCCTCCGTCTGCTCGGGGGGGGTTTCGTACTGTCTGTACATGAAGGTGAGCAGGAATAGCGCCACGTCGTGAGAGCACCAATAGGCCGTGTGCGAGGTCACAGCTGACCAATAGCGGCTCTCCACCATGCCCTCTCGCAGCTCAAAGTCGACGCGTCTCTCCAACTCCACTGGAACAACAAATACATTAGAAACTGTGATAACCGTCAGTGGTGGAAGAAGTACTCACATTTCTTACTTAAGTAAAAGTTTCAATACTGCAATGTGGAAATACTCTATTACAAGTAAAAGTCTGTAATAGAAAATGTACTTATGAGTAAAAGTACAAAAGTATTGGCATCAAAATGTACTTAAAGTACCAAAAGTAGAAAGTACGAATGTCCCATTGCGTGTGCTTGTGCGTGTGTGTGTGTGTGTGTGTGTGTGTGTGTGTGTGTGTGTGTGTGTGTGTGTGTGTGTGTGTGTGTGTGTGTGTGTGTGTGTGTGTGTGTGTGTGTGTGTGTGTGTGTGTGTGTGTGTGTGTGTGTGTGTGGGTGTGTGGCTGTCTGTGAGTGACATGTTCATAATGCACACTCTATGTGGAAATTGCTTTTTGGCATAATAAAAAAGGAGTGAATTGGACTTTGCCCCCAGCTTAATATGCTTACGTTTTTCTTTGTTTGAAGCAGGAGAAATATTTTCTTTTGCCATGTCATGTTATACTCACAATTACAGTGTCAGGTTTTTTTTTATGTAACAGATTGTGCAGACCAACTATTTCAAATGTAAACTCTTGTTCTGTATTTTTCCAGAGCACACTGAGACAAATTTCTACTAAAACTGGTTGATACTGGCTATCAACCAGTATCTATAAATTACTTCCGTTGAAGACTGGACTAGGTGCAATAGTTAATCAAACTAATTGATTTAATTGATTATCATTTGTTTTATCTATTAGTCTTTTTTGCAACACCTCCAGCTCCAGTAGCTCCGTTGTCTGTTAGAAGTGTGATTCCCAGAATTCAGTTCAAAACAAAAACAGCAAGTAGGCTCTACCACTCCAAACAAATGATGCAGGGTCCTAGGCTAGCACCAGTTAGTTTGGAAAGCAACAAGAACACTGTCAGAAACGTCATGTACGTCAGAACTTAAAAATATATAAATTAATACATTTCCGTTACATTTACTATGCCTTCGTTATTTTGCAGTGAGTGTCTGGAGCAGACACTCGCAAGTCTCGACAAAAATGAAATATGTAAAATTGTTATTGTGAAACCTATATCAGTGAAAGATTATATAAAAAAGACCATGTTTTATAGAAAAAGTTGTAGGATGACTTTAAATACAGTATCAAAAAAATGCGATGTGAGCTTGTAGATCAGCTATTTTTGCAACCTTGCGTGACACCGTTATATGACAAAGTATAAAATAGGGTTTAAGTCGTTAATCAGACTAATCGATTTAGTAAATTGTAAAAAATCTATAGTACATTTTTCTGCATCGATTCACTGATTCATAAAAAACGTGCTCCTTGATAAATTGAAAAGGTAATCGATAGATAAATCGCTAAGAAAATAACGGAGAGTTGCAGCCCATGACTGGACTTACCTGTGGCATGGTCCAAGATGGAGGAGGCAGACGCGGACATGAAGGGCTCTTCCACCTCCACCTCCCTCTCCCTCTCCCTCTCCTCCTCATTCTGTCTCTCCCTCTCCTCGCCTCCTTCCATCACGCCTCCTTCCATCACGCCTCCCTCCTCCCCGTCCCCGACGGTCTCCACTTCAGAGGCCCCGCCCTCAGAATCCAATGACTCCTCCTCCACTTCGGCCACGTGGCCGCTGGTGGAGCGCGAGAAGCGGGAGAAGAACATTCCACCGATGCCCTTCCCGATACTCGCAGCACCTGGAAGAGAGTAGTCGTGTCAAGTAACTAAGTACATTTACTTACTGTACTTTAGTACAGTTTTGAGGTACTTTTATTTTACTTGAATGTTTAAATTTTTTTATGCTTTATAAGTGAGACAAATATTGTACTTTTTACTCCACTACAATTATTTGACAACTATACTGTAACTAGTTACTTTGCAGACTTACTTACTTTGAAGATTTAAGGCGGTTACACACCGGCGAATATGCGAATATACGAACAATTCGCGAAACTGATGTGGAAGCTTGCATTGACTTTATAAGGTTTTAAAAAAAAACGTATTATTCGCATGAAAAAAATCGCCCCGGTGTGTAAGGACCTTTAGAGTATTATTACCAAAAATATACATTAACCACTAACCCTTATTTTATAGGCCCCAGGGGGCCTAGCATAGACCCCTGGGGAACTCCGGTTTCCCAGTGTACAAAACCCTCGCTTTTGTCTTTAGTGGGAAAGGTTACAATTGGCATTAAAGGGAGTGTAAGTGATTTTATTTTATTCTTATTTTGTTGTTGTTGTTGTTGTTAAACTACATGTTAGAGATAGCTGTATATTCCAATAGCAATCACTGCTATGGAGTGTTTGTTCAGTAACAGGAGTGTCCCCATCTCTCCAGTCTTCAGTAAACAGAAAATAAATTTCTAAGACGGGATACCCATTTTATCCAGTCAGGAGAGAAGGCAACGCAACCTTATCATACAGGAGGCAGGGGTGAGTATCTATTACCTGTGATGAATCTAAGGACTGAGTCTAGGAGTTTTAAAGTCTATAAATGTCTGAAACTGCTCAAAACGGGGGGGGAGAAAAAAAAACTTAAATAATCCACTAATCATAGGAAACCTGGTTCTATGTCTAGATACAAGTCAGCTTACTGGCAAGAAAAATGTACACTGTATGTGGAAAAAAGGATATTTCTAGTTATCCCCAAAGGGAAATTATTTCAGCATCTGCATTTGAATCAGCAGTGTGCTTTTCCAAGTGAGCGCATAGGGGAGCAGTTAGGGGTTACGTGTGGTGCTCAGGGACACGTAACCAGGCGACATGAAGCCTGCAAGAGCCGAGGATCGAACAGGGTACCTTCCGATTCCCAAATGACCGCTCTACCTCCTGAGCCACAGCCGACTAAGAGCGATATGTATGAGATGATTGTCCAGCTCTGTTGCCCTGTTGTTCCTGTAACTTGTTTGTGAGTATAAACATAAGTCACACATCACTATGTGAGTGTCAATATGTTTCTGCTCTAGTCTTGCAGAGATTAATTCCTTAACAGCTACTGCACTGGGCGAATCAAATCCTTTCTGCTATATCCTGGGACCTTCGTCAGCACTGACGAAGGTCTCAGGACCAAAACGTTTGCTAATTTTATTCACCCCAAACTATGAGCACAGAGCACTTTATGAGCATATAATAATAAAATAAATACTATTTTCTTAAGTCTAAGGAGTTTTTCTTAATATTTTATGCGGCGAGCGAGTCTTTTTCTGCCAGTTTTCTGACTACAGAAATAAATCATCCCTGGACCACCCTATAAGTTACACCACCATTGCTCTTTTGTAGAACCTTTGTAATTATAGGTGAAGGTATCTATAAAGATTGTTAATTCCATTTGGCCAAAGGGGACCCACAAGCAGACAGTGGTTTGTGCTTCTTTGTTCACAAACTGCATAAGTAGTAACTTACAATCGTTAGCTACAGATTGCACTCCTGTTTAGTTTTTCTGTAGTTTTTTTAATTTAGCGTTATCTCTACAAAGGGTGGTCACCTGTGCTGTCACACACCTTCACCGCATGGGACACCTTCACGACAGTGGGCAGTAATACCACAGTTCATCACCGCATAAAACACCAGCATTACCATCCCACAACAAATAGATTGTCATCATTCTAAAGTGCTGTTCAGGGCACTTTTTTTATTTCTTGTTCAACATCTAATGCACAGAGGAAACCTCATTGGCCCTGCGCTGTCAGTCTAGAGACAGGGGGTAATTTGCTCTCTATTGATTTGTTGGGCCTGTGCAGGGCTGTCCGCTGCTTGCCTTGCTACTTTATCAGCTCCGCAAGCAACTTCTTTCTCACGCTCCCTTTCCACCAAGCTTAAACAAAACTTGAGCGAGTTTGTAAATTGAATTTAACCACATGAACCCTTAATAGTGTCCCTATTCTACGGCAAACATTCACAGAAAATAGCAGAATCTACAAGCTCACAACCAGCTCAGTGTCTGCCCTGAGATTGGCAGATCGGGGTCATTTCCCTGGCCGGGTCATACTAACGATTATAAAACTGGGAGCCAATGCCTCCCTGCTTGGCACTCAACATCAAAGGTTGGACGCTAGTCCCTGTGACATACTAGCGTCATGTCCAGGGGGTGTTCTGTCTTGCACATCATGGCAGCTACAGAAACCACTACAGAAACAGTTGATAGGCTTCTGCCCCTATGGGAACCTTTGGTTACCACGGCTACTTACTTAGCTCATAACACATTGTGTTGCAACATGTGTAGAGCGGCTGTTTTCAGCGAAGATATGGAGTAGAGGTATAAAAGGAGGGGGCCTAGGCTAGTATAGACCCCTGGGGGATTGGGGTTAAAGAAGATAGGGTTTAAATGGTTTTAAATATCTTCTCTAGCAGTAAAACGTGATGATAATATTCCTGATGTATAACTTTAAAGCAAACACTGTAAGTAAGTCGGAGGGGCTTATTGTGGGTAGCAGCCGAGAACGCGGGAGGCTATCCCCGTCACAATGTGCAAGACACCTGGGAGATGGATTGCTGAGGACCATCAGCTCACCAGTACTTACTGCACGACTTGCCACACCCATCATCATCATACTCTGAGTGCCCGGTATCGAACCCATGACCTCGTGGTCCCAAAGGCAAGGGCCCTACTGAGTGCAGTACCCTAACACACACTCAAAGATTATCACTCTCACTGTATACTGTAACACATCGTCTGTCCATGAAAACACCAGTTGAGTAAAAGTTAACATGAAACAACGTTGGTCTGCTTGTCTACATCGATACATCATGGATACCTACAGTATCCGTCCATCCATCCATCCATCCATCCATCCATCCATCCATCCATCCATCCATCCATCCATCCATCCATCCATCCATCCATCCATATCCTATGCCTCTCCATCCATCCATCCATCCATAGAACCATAACCCATCCGCCATGTCCTCAGTCTACTCACCCATGATGCTGGCCTTGCCATAGCTGGCGATGGACTCTCCGTAGTGCCTGCGGGCCTGCAAAGGGGAGGTGCAGGGGGGGCTGGGGAGGTTGTCGATATCCACCATGGGTGCACTCTGACTCTCCTTCAGAGGGTTCAGCAGCGTGGGCCGGATCTGGTCGTACAGCGTGCGATCGGTGGTGTTGTACCTGGGGGAATCAAAACCGTGACTTGAATGGTAAAAGGGTTTTGTTTTGAAATAAAAATGAGATCGACTACATCAACCCCCGAGAGCGGGAGTTAGATCATCGCAGCAGTGAGGAAGAGGATGAAAATGGTCAACATGATAATATAGGCAAGACAAGACATATATATGAAACATGAATAATAGGACAAGATTAGTCATGTTGTTGATACCATCTTTGTAACTGCTAAGTTTCAACCTGGCATCTTTTTCCTTTTTTTAATGTTCGCAAAGCTCACAATGCATTGCATCATGACACATTGTGAGCTTGTAGATCGGCTACGCTGCTGCACAACAAAGTATAAAATAGAATAAATAAAATAGGGGTAAATGGTTAACCACATGAACACTAACGTCCATATTCTGGGCATTTCATAACAGTCAAACATTCTTTAAAAATCGGTGAACGTTCATTGAAAATAGCCGCTCTACAAGCACGCAATGCGTCACAACACGATGCGTAGTGAGATGGTCTATTTTCTGCAAAGAGATGATTTTCTGTTAGAAGGAAAAAAGGAGGGGTCAAGGTTAGACCTCTGGGGGACCCTGGTCAACGATGTACATAGGGTTTAAGTGGTTAAGTTGCAGGCAGAACAATAAAAACAAAGATTTAAAAGAAACTGCATCACATCGGAAGAGAAAAAGAAGAGTGACAGAGAGAAGGAGTGAAACAGAAAAACAACATGATAAGGAGGGACACAGTACTCAGACAACTAGAGGGGGTGGACCAGACAAAGAGCAGAAATGGTGGGAAGGTTTTTAAAACAATGAACATGCTCCAACCATCAATGACTGATTCATAGGTCACGTCCCCCAGCGATTCGTCAGTCATGCTCACATACACATGCAGTATAAAGCAATTTCTCACCAGTGGATTTGGACAGGGGATATGTTACTGTAGTGCTTCAAGATGAGCGGCTCCAGCCTGTACGCCTGAACATAAAGAATAGAAAAATGGGTCGTCCATAATCAGTGTTTGGGCGGACCCATTTTTATGGGTCCCGAGTAAATATCCCATTTGGTTTTTTTTAAGTTTCCTACAATTCATTTTCATTATTATTTGAAAATATTTTCAAAAATATATTGTCTTTTTTTCCCAAAAACTTTTCAAACCTTATTTTTTTTAAATAAATTAAAATAGCTGAACTAGATCTGCTATTTTCACTATTAAAGGTAGGGTAAGTGGTTTTCTTTGGTTAAAATAAGAGTTAAATATACAATGATAGTACCGGTACTCATTGCTATAGTGTTTGTTTCTCCAGCTCTTTATTAACAGAAAATGCATTTTCAGGTTGGGATACCAATGTTATCAAATCAGGATAGAGAACTCAGACAGGATGCAACCCACCTGAAAAAGTATTTTCTGTTTATTGAAGAGCTGTCTACAATCAGAAAATAGTGCTTTAACCTTTTAACTTTTTTTTTTGTTTTAACCAAAAGATATCACCTACCCCACCTTTAATTGGAAATAAGTTGTTCATTCATAATGTATTTTTGTAAAGTTGGGTCCTGGGGAGACACCACATTTCTCTTTTGGGTCCCAAGCTGAAAAGGTATGGGAAGCCCTGGTCCACACCAAGAGCCTGTAAAGACCTTTTTGCGACTGTAACAGTGATTAAAGAGCTGTACAAATAGATGTGACTTGATTTAAGTTGTTGAGAAGAAGTCGGTTTTCTCCTGACAGCTGCGGCAAGTAAACAAATATCATTATAGGTGGCCGTGGCTATGTTCAGACTGGCAGCCCAAATCAGGTTTTTGGCCTATCCATATTGGAGTGAGATTAGTTTCATCACATCTGAACAGCAAAACAAAATACCACGTGGAAACTTATTCGTGCGAATCAGGTTTGAACCACATGCCTCGGTGGTTTTGTATGTGATTCAAATCTGATTTCTAAAGACGTGTCTCCGTCTGGACACTCGGACACTGAGGCCTGATTCAAACTCGCGAAAATATTACATCTAATAATAAGACCTAATAGATCAGCTATTTTTGTAGAGTATAAATTAAGCATTACTCACACCTTCAGTCATTACATCATTACAACAGCAACCAATGCAGATAGGTCAACGATGTCTGAGTGCAGAAATCCGACTTAATCACTTAGACGCAAATAACAGTGTGGACAGTCAGTCGTAAAGATTTGAGAGATAAATCGGATTTGCCTGCAGTCTGAACAAAGCGTTAAATACGGTGATCACATTGTAGTCTATATTCAGAGGGGCTTACCACAGGGTCCGTAGGGTGGAAGATGTTAAAGAGACGCTGGCAGATAGCCTTGGGCAGGATGTGGTCCTGAGCGCCATTGTTTCCAGGACGGACCCCCCGCAGGGCCAGGAACACCGCCAGAGGGGAGCCCATGCAGAAGAAGTTCTCCACCTGGCACACAGAGGAAGAGATTTGTTCCAAAGATGAGATCATTCGAAATAAGGATGTCTGTTAGTTAACCACTATGGTTCAGGGTCAGGTCTCTATGCTATAGTGTCTTTTCTGTTTTCTGTTATTGTGGTGAAAGCTTTCGCTGAAAATAGCAGATCGACAAGCTCACAACGCGTCTCGTTGTGAGCTTGTTGATCTGCCATTTTCTGCGAAAGCTTTCCCCACAATAAGGATGTTGGGGTTTGAGTGGTTAAAGAGTCCCATCGGCACAAGAAGCATTTCTTTGCTATTTATCCATCGCTATTTTTAATCTTGTGCCATATGTATATTGGGCATTATATGTTTGATTTGACTCCGTGCCTTCCTGTTATTTGTCTTTGTTCCTTTCTTCTCTAAGCTTTATTTCTATATTCTAAAGTCTTCCTTGTAACTGCAAATGTTGAGAGCTTGCACAAAAAATATTTTCACCCCACTCGTTTGGTTTACACCTGTAATCGTGTGATGTGACAATAAGTTGTCATTCTGATTCTGGGTTGAGTCTCAGTTTCCAGGAATCAGAATGCTTCAGACACAGCCCACAGCCCACAGCCCATCTAGGTTGCGTTCGGAAATATAGCACTGAGCGCACTGGCCAATACAAACTAATAGGCGAGTGCGCTCCGGTGCGCAATTTCCGAACGCACCCCTAGAGTGGGTAGGAATTTATGTCCACCAGTTTAATGCTGGTGAATGTTGATGGTGAGTGACTGGTCATTTTGCCTAACATAAAGTGGTGGCCATTAAAAATAAAAATAAAAGCCTTACCTTGAATTTCAGTGCCGGCCCGGTGGCACATGAAGGGGAATGTAAACCTTCGAATTGTTCCTCTAAGTCCCTCAACCTGTAATAGAGGTTAACAGATTATTCTGATATTCTGACATCAGTGCATGTTGAAAATCTAATCTCCATATATGTGTATTTGGTTTATGCTGTGTCTGACATCAGTGCATGTTGATCTCCATATAGTGCATTTGACCGCGCCGGGAGGGTACCCTGGGGCCCCAAAGTGCCGCGGTGGTCCACCGACAACCCATTAGGCAATTCAATATAGGATAATGACATGACCAAAATAGGGATGGGTTGAAAGAGGTAAAACTGGCACAAAAATCTTATGGATGGTTTTTTATGTATTTTATTTTACTTTAATTGTCCCCAATTTGAGAAAAACTGCACTACCTCAGTGGTTCTCAAAGTGGGGTCCGGCCGAGGACACCCAGAGTCAGAGTCCTTGAGGGGGTTCCACAGGGGTTAAAGCGGTCCGTGGTTTAATGCATACCAAATTGGGGATCCTTCAAATTAAAACGTTTGAGAACCACTGCGCTACCCAAATACATAAGACTATAGACCGAATCATCGTGACATCACCACAACACCAAAATGCATTTCCGGGTAGATAAGGCCAGGAGCGTAGCATTGGAGCAGTATTATTCATTAACCTTATTTCTGACACTTATGATATTATTAGAAATATATTATTTTTCTCTAAATATCCACAGGTTGACAAACAGGACATACAGTAGCTAATGTTCTGGACACTGCATTTTATATTGTGAAAAATACCTGTTTGTTTACAAACATTAAACCATTCTGATCTGATCTATTGATCACCACAGTACCTGAGTCTGGTTTGTCTCAGCTCCTCCTGCACGTATCGCTCTTCGGAGCTGGGCCATCGGGCCTCGCTCTCGTCCGGCGTGGGGACGTCCAGGTGATGGAAGCGGACGGGATCCCAGCCCGTCATGATGTCAAAGGTGATGACGCAGCCCAGCGAGTGGGACACGATGGACACTTTGCCGTTCTCCTCAAACTCAGGGTTCCGTTTGCAGAACAACGTGTAGAGACGGTTCAGCTCCTGGGTCAGACCCCTGGTGATCTACACACACACACACACACACACACACACACACACACACACACACACACACACACACACACACACACACACACACACACACACACACACACACACACACACATACACACACACACACACATGCACGCATCAGTCCAGACCGCTGCAATTTCTTGCAACTAATTGCCTAGGTGTGGACTGGGCTTAAAAGTCTCTTCAAGATGATTTTCATACTGTACAATGTATGCAATCCAATGGCTTCTTCGAAAGGCAAACAATTTAACAAATCACACAGTCTGATTAGGAAAATAGTCGGTACTACAGGAGAATCAGTCAATGGGCTAAACATGGCAGGTCCTTCAATGATAGTTTGTGATACAGAAAACCTCACCACAAACACACACACGCACACACACACACACACGCACACGCACACGCACACACACACACACACACACACACACACACACACACACACACACACACACATTGACAAGTGGAGGGATGTTGCAGTGGTGGCCAAACCCGGCACACACACACACTAATACAAATCTAATTCCAGTAAAAGCACCTTGGATGTTAGTTTAAAAAAATCTGTCCTGATATGCACATTTAATTCTGCTTATAGCTGTAGGCTATCTGCCAAGACATACATCCATCCATTAGTGCATTAGACTGTCCTGTCTTGTATATGTATGTATGTATGTATGTATGTATGTATGTATGTATGTATGTATGTATGTATGTATGTATGTATGTACGTATGTACGTATGTACGTATGTATGTATGTATGTATGTATGTATGTATGTATGTATGTATGTATGTATGTATGTATGTATGTATGTATGTATGTATGTATGCATGCATGCATGCATGTATGTACAGTATACGTACATACTGTATACAGTATGTGTCAATGGAGAGTGTATTTACATGTGTGCTGAGCCAGGATGGGTGAGATGAGTGCAGTTAGACAGTCTCACCTCGTCTCTGTACAGAGGACTGGAGTAGTACATGATGTCCATGGCACTGCTGTTCAGCATGTCTCTGAGACCCCTTACTTTGTCTGGGGTGATAGAGTCCACCGTGTCTGCAAGTATAACAAACACACACACGCACACACAAACACACACGTTTGTATTATTATACAAACGCTGCGATGTGTTGTGAGCTTAGAGATCTGCTGGTTTCTGTGCACAACACTGGTGCGCAGGCAGAATCAGGCAGAACTCCAACCCCAACCCTTAAACCTAACCTAAAATCCTAACTCGAACCTTTATCTTTTCCTAAATGTAGGCCTAAGATCTTTTGAAAACATCCATTGTGAGGATCAGGAAAATTGTCCTCACAATGTATATGACTGTATGTATATAGTACACACACACACACACACACACACACACACACACACACACACACACACACACACACACACACACACACACACACACACACACACACACACACACACACACACACACACACACACACACACACACACACACACACACACACAGAATACCTCCATCAAGAGCCAGTTTGGACCTCCACTCCACAGGGAGGAACTCCACATGTTCTGTGGTCCGATCAGCAAAGTGCTTCTCCTCCATCTTCCTGGCTGCGTCTCTCATCCTGAACAAAGACAACAAAACTCTAACTGTAATACTTTTTAGTTGCTATGAGTACCTATAGCACTGATTGATTTCAGATGAGTTAAAAGGATGCGTTATGAGAGCACTACAAATGAAAGTTCTTGGCCGATACCGATGTTTAAAATAACAATTTAGCCGATAGTCGATACCGATATTTGTGTATTTCATTTTTGGTGTTATTATTTCCCCTTTTGTACCAGGGAAACAAATAAATATTTGTTATAAGACATAACTGTTCAGAATCTACAGATTGGTAGGTTGCAGATAACCAACACACCAACATAGCCAGCGCAAAATTGATGCTGATCAACAACAGAAAGATATCGGCTACTGCCATTGATGTCAACTTTATTTACAGATACCGATATTGACGAATAAGGGCAAATATCGTCCGATATGTGGCCGATATATCGGTGCATCCCTAAGGATTACCAGCACTCATATAACATCGCTGTCGGCGATTTATTATCTCCATAGTTTTTTTGTAAATGAATGTCCTACAAAAGTAGTGAAAAAAGCTCTGTGAGCTTGTAGATCGGCTATTTTCACAATTTTAATTAAAAAACATACAAATTTAAAAATGGTTTTGGACATACAAGGTTTCCACCGGACAGTGACGATAAATGTCCTTCAAGCACTTTTATTTTGCTGGCACGGGGCAGTATACAGAGCAATGTGTTACAGAACGTGTTGCTGCTCGTGCCAACTAAATTAAAGTGCCTAAAGGACATTTTCGTGAATGCTGATAACCCCTCTAATTTAAGATGACTTTTTTCAAGTAGTTTTGTGGGCTGTTTTTATCCCTAATGTTATAGCTGGAGCGGAGAGAGCGTAGGGGAGTGACTTGCAGCAAAAGGTCCAGCCAGCCGCGAATCGAACCAGGGAGATGTGGTATACGCCCTAACTACTCGGGTGCACCAAGATGAAGTGATGGATTTAAGATGAGTAAATATTGTATTGAGTGATCTAAGCAACGCAGTGTCACACCCATTTCGTCAAACGGGCGTATTTGACCATGCGTCAGATGTTTGGCGCGACGAGACGTCCCATCCTTGCACAATGACGAACATGTGATGATTGATTTATCTTATCTTAGGTCTAAGATGAGTATCTATTATATTGAGTGATTTAAGACGAGCAGCTTTTGTACTGAGTGATTCTAGACAGTAGTGGAAATGAACTCACATGCTTGTGTTCCTGATAATACGCCCCTGGTCCATTTTCTGACCGATGCCGTGAACCACAAACACGATGTGAGTGGTTTCGGGCGGGGTGTCCTCGGGGGCGGCCTCCTCCACATACCCTCGATGGAGACGGGTACGGCTGCTAGAAGCTGAGTACACGAGGGGGATTAAAAGATCAATACGCAGAAATAAAGTCTTGTAGTCACACGCACATCTTTAGAAGGTGTCGGGTTGGGTTACAAGTACAAGTACCTGCACAATTTATTTAATTGTTATATTGTTTTAAAAATGTTGAGTAGCCGATTATTTTTTACCAACTTTTTCTCCCCAATTGAGTTGTTATGCCAATTAATTCCTCCCCACACACACATTTCTGTGTTGTCACTGCTGTTGTATCCTACTGACTCACCTGCCAGTGAGGAGCCCCCACCGGGAGAAAATGGGGCCTTCGTGCTACTCCTCCCGCCCCAACACTCCCTGCTGACAGGTGCCGCCTCAGCCTGTAGGAGTACGTGCAATGACCATTATCACCCTCCCCGCCCGGCTTCCCTCGCCCCAAACAAAGGCCAATTGTCTTCGCATCGACGCCCGTCAAAGCCGGATGCACCACGGTGGATTCAAACCCACAACCTCCGTGGTGGTGGGCAGGGACTTTACCACTGCGCCACCCGAGCGCCCTAACATGCACAATTTCTCACGACGTTTATTTATTTAGGGGCAATATGACAATGTCAAGGTAATTTTCTTGCTCTTAAATAAATGCAGTACCATATGTGAGAAGGCGTGCTGTTTCCCGAAACAAACCACTGCAGTTCTTGTATTATCCAAACGAGCATGTACAAACCACAACACACATTCTACATGTGTTTTACTGTACATGCGTTCACTGTGCTTTGTTTTCGTTATTTGATACTTTCACTCTCATTTTTCACTTCTATTCTTAAAGAGGTGGTGCCATGGTTTTGCACTTTTTCAGTTTTTCCTGTGTCTATGAGGTTGATAGAACTTCATTAAGCCCCCTGGTGGTGTTTTTATGGTGTTTTATGTCTTCTCTGACTAATTTGAGTTTCTACCTGGAGGCTGAAACCTTGAGGGTCAAACGTGCCAATAGAAAAACAGCCCTTTAGTGACATAGTAAAAATATACCCTCCCCCTCATTATCATAACACAACAGGTGTGGGCATGAGGAGGAGGAGGGACTAGGACAGGTGGGTGGTGCTAAGGTGGTGGAGGAGGTGCTAAGGTGAGAACCAGGTATACTTAATGAACTGGAGGCGTGTCCACATAAAACATAATTTTTACAATTTCTGTATACTTTTTTGAAAAAAATCTTCCTCCTAGTATAACCATAATACCTGATGATTATGTTTTAGGGGGGGGGGAAATCACTGAAAATCACGGCACCCCGTCTTTGAAAGAATGTTCGCCCGCTCCTTTATACCTGGTGTAAACTTGTGATGTGATAACAAAACGTGAAGTTGAAGTTGTCGCTCATGTCCATCCATACCTTTCGAGAACCCCAGTTTCTGTGAGACGGTCCGTGCGATTTTCGAGGTGGTGGCGTCGCTGTAGAGGTAGACCTCGTCCACGCTGTGCCAATCCACGTGACTCCGACTCAGCTTCAGACTGAGAATGGCTGCGAGAGATGGAGTTTTAATTAACACACAGTCATGTAAATCATCCAGAATAATTAATGTGAATAATATCTCTGGTGGATTTAGAAGCACAGTACTGTGTGTGTGTGTGTGTGTGTGTGTGTGTGTGTGTGTGTGTGTGTGTGTGTGTGTGTGTGTGTGTGTGTGTGTGTGTGTGTGTGTGTGTGTGTGTGTGTGTGTGTGTGTGTGTGTGTGTGTGTGTGTGTGTACAGTATGTGTGTGTGTGTGTGTGTGTGTGTGTGTGTGTGTGTGTGTGTGTGTGTGTGTGTGTGTGTGTGTGTGTGTGTGTGTGTGTGTGTGTGTGTGTGTGTGTGTGTGTGTGTGTGTGTGTGTGTGTGTGTATGTGTGTGTGTGTGTGTGTGTGTGTGTGTGTGTGTGTGTGTGCGTGTGTGTGTGTGTGAGCCTTTCACTCCAGTATATGTAAGTCATTGAGCTGTCTACAGGGGACGGCATTCCATGCATGTCCTCTCAGGTGCTTCCAAACGTCCTATTGGTTCTGCTGTAGTCAGCCAAAAAACAGGGTCACCTGACTATGTTTTTTTTGTCTCCCGGTTTTGAATAGACGAGGTCCTAATTCTGTCATGCTGTAGAACTCCCTCTCCCCCTCTCTCTCTCTCTCTCTCTCTTTAAAAGCACCCTCCCTCTAGCTCTCCATCTCCTTTTATGTCTCTGGGTTTCTTTTTACCTCGCTTACACCCTCGCTGCCTCCCCGATGTCCCTCCAGATATATTTCTTCATCATTTGTTATAGTTATCTCTAACTTGACCCTTCTTTTTCTCTCTCCCTCGTTGCAGTCTGCTTATCGTTTTCTCATTTGTCTCCCCCTATCTGTTTCTTGCTGTCCTATAAACACATTCTTCTCTGTCTGTTCTCTCTCTCTCACACACACACACACACACACACACACACACACACACACACACACACACACGTTTGGACTATTATACTTGTACTACTATACATTTTAGGACGGCGATTTTATGGATGCCAACTTTTTCATGTTTAATTTGTAACCATAACCCTGATGCCAAAAATAGCCGATCTACAAGCTCACAACGCACCGCGCTGCAATGCGTTGTGAGCTAAATTTTGGTGAGTATAAATCAGGCATATAGCTCCAACCTAACCTAAGTATAATGTAACCTCTTAATGTCTAATCCTAACCCTAATCCCAACATGAATCTTTTCCCATTTGTAAGCCTAACTCCCTTTAGGCTTAAATTGACCCCCCCCCCCTCCCCCGTATGGATGGGGGAGGTCTAGCTGAGTATACATCAGTCATAGCTCCAACCTAACCTAAACATACTGTAACCTCTAAATGTTTAATCCTAACCATAATCCCAACCTGAATCTTTTCCCATTGGTAAGCCTAGCTCGGAAAAATATTTTAACCATAAAACAACCATTTCAGTTGTGAGGACCAGGAATGACGTCTTCACAATGTCTATTTCTTAAATTACTATACTACACCCATATTTGCATTTTATTGGCCCTCAATTAGCTGACACTTTAACAATAGGGTTCCTTAACGAAGCGATAACACTAACCGTGATGGATAAAATCATTAATCCTTGTTTATTTTGTATTTATCATATATTTTTTATTTTATTTTATTGTTTGTTGCTGTGGATATTAGCACTGTTATTGTGTTATACTTGGTGTAGTTATTCACCCATCTACAGACTGTCAAGCACCAAACAATGTGGGTATATAATGCTGTATTTTATGGTCTGAGTCTATATTTGTATCTGTGTCCTTTGTTTTGTAACGTGTCTGAGCTGAGCTGTTTGTGTTTGATTTGTTTTGTCTTTGTCATAAAATATAAATGTCAATAAAAACATAATTGAAATGTTTTTTTACTATACTACTATACTTGTGAGGACATTTAGCCCTCACAATGATAGTAATACAAGTACACACACGCACGCACGCACGCACGCAAGCACACACACACACACACAGTGTGAGATCCGCACCGTCCATTCTGTCCACGTTGGCGGTGACCACCTCCGTCTCGTAGGTGTCCCTCATCTGTTGCCCGCGGAAACGGGCCAGGTGCTCGATTTCAATGAGGTCACTCTCGTCCTCCTCCAGGGGAAGCCAGGTTCCATCTATGAACCACTGGCCCCTCATCACAGGGATACGGTCTTGTTCTGGGATGGGAAAAGCAAAAACAAGGCTGTTCATCTGCTCCCTGTTGACACCATTCAAGGTGTCATAAAAGCTCAATACTAATGAGACTGAATAAAAAGAGGAAAACAACAACCGAAAAGGTGATTAATTATGTCTGTGCGCCTGCTTTGCTTGCGTTTATATTCGTGATCCTGTTGTAAATTGGGGAATGGTAATAAATAATATTAATGATGATGTTATTACTGCATACTGCATATACACAACATGAGTTGTGAGTGAGACTTCAGGGCAATTAATCTGTTCAATAGGCTAGTAGTAGTAGTAGTAGTAGTAGTAGTAGCAGCAGCAGTGGTAGTAATAGTAGTAGTATTACTAGGCCTACTACTACTACTACTACAATATATTATTATTATCATTAACCAAATATAAGAGTAAGGCTGCTCACGGTTCCAGTACACAGGGTAGCATTCCTTCTCTTTGATGTCCACTTCATATAGACCTCCTCGTACACACACAGCCTCCACGTTGTTGATGCTACCTGCATCCGGCTCCCAGTCAGATGACACAGAGGACCCGCGATGCCCCCGCTCCGCCGCGACCTCGGCGGCGGGAACAGCGGCCACGGTGACACTCTCCGCCTGGAGCTCCCCGCCGGGGCCAAACGTGTCGTCGCCCTCTTCGCTGGGAAGGCGAAGAGGAGTCGGTCCTCGCCGTTTCACCTATAGGGGTGCAACAGTTTGTTTATCGATGAATAATTGATCCCTAATTTGGGCATGTCAAGGGAAAAAGAATAGCTCATAGGCCTATATTGGCTATTTTCAATATTTCTGCACGGTGCAACAAAGTAGCCTATACATTTTATAGGCTACTTTGTTGCACTGTGCAGAAATATTTTTTCTAAACTAAATATTCCCGATTAGTCGAATAATCAGGAAGTACGTTTTTTAGTTTTCTATAGGCTATCAATGAATAGATTAACCCCTCAAGTGTTATTTTATCCTATATTAAAATTGCCCAGAGGGTCAACCGACCGACGGTGGGTCGACTGTGGGTGGATGGACGTCACAAACGTAACATGCGGACCTGCGAGGCGCACCGTTGCTCTGATCCGCACCAAACTTGGCACCAACACTGGTCACGGGTCTGCCATCAGAATAGCACAATTCCTCCGCCCCCCCACCCTGTGTTCCTATTGGCTGGGCTTTAAACAGCCATAACTCCAGTTCTCAGCATGCTAAACGCCCCAAACTTGGTAGGTGTTCTTAGACGGCCAATATGAACAGGCTGTAATTTACTAAGCCCCGCCTCCTCTGTGTTCCAATTGGCTGGGCTTTAAACAGCCATAACTCCAGTTCCCAGCATGCTAAATGCCCCAGACTTAGTGGGTGCTCTTAGACGGCCAATAGGGATGGGCTTTAATTTGCTGATGCCCCACCCCCTTTGTGTTCCTATTGGTTGTAACTACAGTTCCCAGTATGCTAAAGGCTTCAAAATTGGTAGGTTGTCTTATGGGACGGGCTGTTATTGCTGAAGCCCAGCCTACCTCCCGAACACAAGATCGCACAGGTATGACAGTGGACGTGAGTGCTGCAAGTGCACCAATGCTCGCCAGCAGTGTTATAGCAGTGTTTAAGACTTCAAATGGCCGTACTTCGGTGACCATTGCTCTTATCAGCGCAACATAGGACTAGGTTTGAAGGCCGCGTAGTGCCCTGAAAATCTAGTCCTATAAAATAACACTTGAGGGGTTAATCTATTCATTGATAGCCTATAAATAAATAAAAACGTCCTTCTCGATTATTCGACTAATCGGGGGGAAAAGGAGCTTATAAAATAATCAGATAATCATGGACATAGTCCGTAGTCCCGTACCCTCTCTGGATACTGCTCACAGAAGCGCAGGTAGACCATCTCGATCTTCAGCGAGTCGTGTCCGATGAACGGCTTCCACGTCCGCTTGTCCTCCTTGTAGAACCAGCGCAGCTCCTCCGGCCCCAGTTCCGTCACCACCTCGCCACGGTGCCGCGAGCCAGTTGAGCGGTTCCGCTTCTTGGTAAGGCTGTCACGATCATGACACTTTACTTGTCGATTAATTGTCACACAAATATTTGCTATTAACGATTTATTTGTGTTTTTTTGGGCATTGAACATTGGAACATATAGGCTATAAATAAAAAATACATTTCTGTTTGGCTTTCTTTTAGGTAAAAGATTGCACAAGGCATATGATAAATAACTTAAAGCTGTATTATGTAACTTTGCTCTTCTACCTCAGATTTTAACCCGGTTTCCTGCGCAAGTGCTGACATTTTACCATATTGAGCTATAGAGCAAGCCTGCTTGCTTGATAAATACAATTTCGACCATTGGGTCAAAATTCGTGTCAGATCCTGTGTCTAGGTGAGACATGACCTTTGACACAATCTAAATGTTTCAAGAAGAGCAGGAGACAACATGCAACCACCCCGATTGTATAAAGTTATATTGTATTAACATCCTTTTTTTTCATTAAAAAAAAGTTTCATAGTGCCGCTTTAAATATACAAAGAAATAACTGAAATAGCCTAAATTTTATAATTTTATACTTTTAAAAAATATAGTGAATTGGTCGACCTACAAGCTCACAACGCATGGCATTGCAAAGCACTGTGAACTTGTAGATCTGATATTTCCACAATTGTTTTTTAAATATTTGAAAAATGTAGGCTATGAACATTTTTAAACATGGAAACGATTGTGACGATGATGACGGTTATGCAAAAATAATAACAATCGCAATTTAATTCTCAAAAGAATCTCGAGCAGGCAATTTATGCAACAATTGTGACAGGCCATACTTCTTGCAGGAGACGTTCCCGTCACTCTCCGTGTAGTCGTCGGGGTGGAGGGGGACGTCCAGATAGGATGCCCCCCCTCCTCCCGGATCATCGGTGGCATCATGATGATGATGATGGTGATGGAGCAGATGATGAGAGTGATGGAGGTGGTGGTGATGGTGGTGGTGGTGGTGGTAATAGGCTTCCTCCCCCAGGCCCAGGATCATGCCGTCCGGATCCTGATGGGCGAAGCGGGGGTCCCCCACCAGCAGCGGCAGGTGTCTGCTGTCGATCCCCCCGCCCGGCATCATCATCGGCTCCGATCCCTGGACGATGATGTCCACCATCGGGTCCTCGTAGCAGGAGGACACGTCGTTGGCCATGTCCCAGTCACTGCTGCTGACGGAGTTGTTCTCGGAGCTCTGTTGACGGATGAATAGCGGGTTATCCTTTAGATTGCTCATCTTCTCTTGTCTTGTCGAAACGCGATGTTCTCGCAGTCAATCGTAAAAAAAAAATGTTAAATTAAATTTACAATCTACGAAAAAAGAAATTAAATAAAATTGTAAAAAAGAAATAATAAAAAAAAAATCCTTGTAGTTCAATAGGCCTACATATAGAAAAAGATCAGTCAGTTATATGTCCCTTCTTCTTCTTCCATCATCACCAGGGCTACCATCATGATGAAGACTGTAGCGTGTAGCCTATATAAACCGTTACAGGGGGGTTTATTATAAGCACTTTCCCTGCCTCAGCATCTGGCACCATCTGTGCGCCAAGTAACGCACGTAATGCTCAACATCACAAAGCTCTTCAAATAACCGTTATTAACCTTAATACAATTAAACGTTCCATTTGCCCTTTGAGGATGGTGTTCTATCTGATTATTATTATTAATAATAATAGCCTACAAAACACTGCATTTTACTAGAGCGCTCAGTGGATGATAGAAGCTATATACGTGCTCCTCCCAAAATGCGTGTAAAATACGCATCAATGGAACAAGCGCGATTTATGCTAGAAAGTGGCCGATCTACAAGCTCATAGCGCGTCACTTCGTGTCGCGCTATGAGCTTGTAGATCGGCTACTTTTGCCCCGAATGCATAACCGCGACCCCCCTCACGGGCCACCGTCCGAGTACGGATCAGTGTTGCCATGTCTGCTTATTTTAAGCGACTTTCGGCTTGTGTCATGTGAAGTTTCTTGTAAATATGAATACAAATATAGTTTCTAAAGTGTAGTTGCTTATTTAGGCTTGTTTCCTAATGTTGTTTAAACCAGTGTTTCTCAAACATTTTCATGTCAAGGACCCCAAATTAAAATGAATTTGTCCATGGACCCACATCTGAAAATATTTTGTGCCATGGGACCCCTGTACCAGATTTGTGTTTTCATTTTAGGGGCAAGGCCACTTGGCCTTTGGTGTTGTCCATTTTTTTAGGGCACAAAGGCCAAATGCCAGGGCAGGAAGGCCATCAAATTAAACAAGATTTAAGTCCATTGAAAGAATTAATTGAATTTAAGGGTTAAGAGGATGATTTTAAATGTAATATGTAGACTATCTTCAATGAAATAAATAAATTATGGTATTTACAATCTGATCCATGCTCAGCAGCCCTGCACCAATCAAAGTTACTAGATTGGTTTAAAGATGGGGACTCAGGAGTTAAGAATTCAGAATCTCAACAAAAGACACTGGAAAGAAAGAGACACTCACTGGTGTCTACATGACAAGAAAGAGACAGAGACAGAGGAAAAAGTAGTACAGTCAGCTGGTATGGGGCATTAAGGCTACTCCTCAGGGCATGCCATTTTTTTGAGGGGCACAAGGCCAAACTGAGGGGCAATGACGGCCATGGCCTTCGTGGCCTCCCTGAAATTCCTGCCCTGGTTGTTGTCACTTTTTTTCAAGAATGTTTTAGAAAATAGCAGATCTACAAGCTCACAACGCGTCGCATTGTAGATCTTGTAGATCTGCTATTTTCAAAAAGCCGATGTATAGGTTGAAAGTGACAGTGTCAGAGTGGCTTCTTTTGGCCTTGTTTTTATAGACCTGGTTGCTTATGTCACTCACAAGATATGGCAACACCGCTCACGGGCCACCGTCCGAGTCCGGATTGCGGAAGTGTGTGTGAGTTGTTGATGTTGATGATGATGTCAGTCGATGGATGTTGTTGTTTATCCTCGGATTTTAGGACAAAAATCGGCTTAGTATCCATCTGAGATGGTCGCCGTGTTTCTAGTGACGTTGTATGAATACTCCCCGTTGTTTTACATTAGCGTCGTGTCGTTATGTTTCCTTGTCACCGCCGCCATGGTCCTGGGCTGGTGAGTTACTGTTGTGTCACATAATAATAACAACAACAACAACTACAATGATGTGGTAAATGTTGTCATTTGTCAACAACAATGTGGTGTTGTAATGTTAATTAAATACACTTTAAGGTTACATACCATACCGCCTCGTTTTGGGATCAGCATTATATTTGTAATGCATCTATAGCCTGGGATCAAGACTATTATAGATGTATTTTATAAAATACAACATATGATAGTCTTGATCCAAGGCTATAATGCATCTAATATTTAGTGCCTTGTCAGTGTCACCACCTCGGTAACAGGACAGGTGGGCAGACTGGGCACCAAGGAAGAGAGGTCACCTCGGTGTTAAATTGGCTATTTTCCCCAAAATGCTTAATATAATATTTGGAAAATGTTTTTAAAAAGGGAAGTATACATTCAATTCAATTCAATCTTTATTTCAGACCCAAGGGATATCCATAGCACGATAAACACACAACACAAATAAGAATAAAATACACAATAAAAAAGTGTGTTCAGTTTCGAACATACAGACAGGTTCGCCAATGGTTCCACAGTCTAGAGGAGAACCTGACAGAACTACGTAATAGGGTTAGTTATGACAGCAATGATGTCATTTACTGACTCAGATGCTAGCTCTGCTGGTCTCAGACAGGGACAAATTGCAGGCTGAAAAAGCCCTTATAGCTCTGAACTCGGTAAAATCTGCACCTGGCTCGCTGATAACAAACTATCATACACCTGGATAAAACTGAATCCATTCTCTCTGGGTCCAAAACAAACCTCTGCAAGGCCGACGCATTCACAGTAAAAGTGGGTGACAATGTGATCACAAGAAAAGAGTAAATTACCTACCTGGGTTGCATTTTAGAGGCAAATCTTTCCAGTGAAAAAAAGGCAACAAAAGTTACATTACATTACAGACGCTTTTATCCAAAGTGACTTACAATAATTGCATTCAATAGGTAGGCAAGAAAACTACTAATCACCAGAAGTCTTAAGTGCATTCTCTTCTAAAACAAGCAACTAAGAGCATACCTAGCGCGAAAGTAAAAGTGCAATATATCAGCAGTAATCAAAAAAGTCAACCAAAGAACAAGAGTTTTGTACAGGTTGTCCTCTCTGGTCAGTAAGAATACATTGAGGACTCTAGCAGGAGCACTCATCCAATGTCACTTCGACTAGGCATGCACCTCACGGTACCATAGCACCACAGAGGCCTTAAAAACAAGGCTCCACACATCCCAAAATAAACTGGTCAGGCTACTGCTTGACCAGTTTTAACTCATTTAACCGCTGCTCACTTTGCAAGGGTGGGATGGCTCAGGGTAGATGACAGAGTACAGCAACTTGCAATGGGCCTGGTCCAGCCATAGATTACGACCCTCATAGATGTATTTTATCGATTCTGACATTTTCAAGATTGAAAATGTCAGAATCGATAAAATACATCTACGAGAGTCGTAATCTACGGCTAGGCCTGGTCTACAAGATATACACTACACCACAAAGACACCCATGTACCTGTCAAACTACCTCAAGAACGTCAATGACGTCCACAATCACACCAGAGGGAGCTCCTCTAATCACGTTCAACCCAGTACATATTTTTAATTATCGATCTCTACCCGTTTATATGATGTTTACTATACATATTTAGATTTTTTCCGTGTACTTTATATGATGTTTTTGCATAGTAGTGTATATTTGTCTGTCATTAAATGTTTCGATTGAATTGAGCACAAAGGACCCCAATGGAAACAAGCCATAGTGCTTTCTTGGGTTTAAAATCGTCTTAACAGACCTTGTGTTGAACTGTACTTCCCTGTGCTTGCCTTTGCAAACTGTTAGTAAAGTATCCAATCAATCAATCAATAAATCGATACATAAGATTGCGCAGCACAGCAGAGCAGGTGGGTCTGCTGTGCTGCGACAACACTAACATCTGGCTTGCATTGGAGCTTCTTGGAGCTCTCGGCAGCAGAGAAACATGATTAGAACATGCTTAAAAATTCAACAATTAAGGTCTAATATTTCTACAATTGCTACAAATTGCTGCCAAAGCTGTATATCCAGTCATTTTGGGGCATAAACAAGAAGTTGAAGGATAAAATTAAGTCTGATAATGATTTACTGTGCATGTATACTTTACATTACATTTATCAAGTATTAAATTACTTTACATTTTGGACAAAATAGCCAAAAGGATGTCACAACAAGACACTGCTGCATCGGTGTCGCTTGCCAAAAAGAGCTGCCGATCAGTTCTTTTTTTCCTTATTTTCTTTGGCAAGCGACACCGCCGTACTACGGAGTATAAATTAGGCTTTTAATCTATGTGGGTGACGGGGCTATAATTATTGTCCGCATCATGCCAACGAATCACTGTTGTTGGCTTGGCGTGAATTCAGTGTTCTGTGCACTTTAAGTTAATACATATTTTTTCTGTGATTGTCAATTAATGTAGGCAATAAATTAAATCAGTTTTTGGCAAGTACATCATGGCTTTCTTTGGCATTGCTGCCAGCAAGCCCATAAAAAAGAAAGAAAAAAAAAGACTGGGTCTAATAATAATGGTCTGCTCTGTCTTCATACTGATGACATCAGCCCTAAGGGACTTTGGGACAGTCATACAGTACAAACTGGCCTCCAAGTATAGCTCCAGACTGGCCACAGCCTGCAGAGTAGGGATGGGGCGATATGAAAATTACAAGTCACGATTATTGTGGCAAAAATAATTGTGATTAACGATATTATCGCGATAATCAAAATATGCTTCAAACTTAAAATGCCACTTTTGTTGCCATTGAACCCCCAGCATCCCTATTCTGGGGGAAATTGCCGATCTACAAGCTCACAACACGTTGCAACAAGCTTGTAGATCGGCTATTTTTGGCATGAAATAAGAGCGTACCAAATGTTTTATCAAGCATAGAGGGTTTAAGTGGTCCTGAATTTGCAGCTCAACAAAAGCCAGTTCATCCTAGTTTGTGACGGAGGACAATTTCACGATAAATTAAAACCTCTGCAATACGATTATTGTTAGAATTTCTTATCACGATAAACGATAATAACGATTATCGTCCCATCCCTACTGCAGAGATGTTGGAACTGAGTTTATTAACACAAATAGCATAGTTGTCTTTGAACAACTTGAAAAATATTCAGGTATTGACTTGGCCGGTGTAGTGTTTTTGTGAGATTAGCCAGGATTCCCTGGTTTTTGAGCACACTGTCCTAGACTTTTCATTCATTGCTCCATACTGTGCCCTGTAGGTTTGGCTTTGATGTGCCAGTGATCCTACGGAGTTCTGATGAGTCAGAATCGGTGTTACGAGTACCAGAGAAGAGGATGGTTCAGGTGACCAACCCCTTTGCCCTGGAGGTGGGCTCTGGGCCAGCCTCCATTACTGGTAAGAACACATTCACTCACCTCTGAGACTTAGGTACCCAGGTTTCACTGGGTTTTTTTTCACGCCTAATTCAAATGGGACCAGCTTGTTGCTGAAGGGATGATGGTGGTTCAGCTACTAAACAAATGCTTACAGTAGTTGACCAAATGTCTTTGACAAAAATAGCCGATCGGATTTACAAGCACACAGCACGTTGTATTGTGCTGCTATTTTTGGGCAAATGCTCCCCCAACATAGGGATGCTAGGGTTCAAGTGGTTAAATATTGACGTGAGAATCTGTGCTGGCCAGTGAACCAGTGATGTGCATTGTGCCACCAGTAATGTTTCACCCCAAAAAAAAAAAAATCTATCAATTACACACCCGATGAAACCTTGAATTCATGGAAATTGTTTTGTTTTTGTCACATTCCTAAGCCAATAATTTGATGACGGGTCATCGGTCAATGGGAGACTCCGCTGGTCATCAAATTATTGGCTCAGGGATGCGACAAAAACAAAAAAATCAAGGCTTCATGGGGTGTGCAATTGATAGAAAATGAGTAATCTTTTGGGTGAACTACTCCTTTAAGTAAAACTTCACCCCAAAAATGACCTTGAATCCTTGAATTCATCATGGATCATTTTAGTTTGCGTCGCATTCCTTTGCGGTGAATGAAGAATCCAAAAACGAAGAGAATACTTCATGAATTGACGAAAGCTGAGGGCAGGATTAACAACAGCAAAGCTGCTATAGAAATCAGTTTATAAACTCCAACACAGCTCTGAGTGTAATCCAAGTGTCCTGTATCCAGTCTGTGTCCTCATTACTTCCAAAACACCCATTTTCCCTCAAACTTGAACTATTTAAACACTTCTGGTGTAATCAGTCTCATGCATGAACGAGGCGCGCGTCTGGGCGTGCACGTGAGGTTCACGCGAGCTGAGTTCACGTGCACGAACAAGGAATGCTTCTGGGTGAGTGAGTGCATGTGAACAAACACAGACTGTTTATCCCTGAAGTGTTAAATAGTAAAGTAGAGCGAAAATGCTTTGCTTTGGAAGTAATGAGGACAGAGACAGGATACAGGACACTTGATTATACTGTGAGAGCTGTGTTGTAGTTTATGAACAGATTTTGTATACAGTATATGTTTTTCTGTTGTTAATCCTGGTCCCGGACCCATATTTTATTAGAATTCATCAAGTATTTTCTTCATTTTTAGACTCTTCATTCACTGTAAAGGTGAAACAGAAACAAAAATGGTCAATTTCAAGGCTTCACAGGGTGAGCAATTGATAGGAAATTGGGGGTGTCATTATAGGTGAAATATGCACTATATATACACGTAAAATAGCTGTTCTACCGCTTGTAGATTGGCTAATCCGCTAATCGTCGTATGATGAAGTACAGGGGTTACTAATAATAATAATACGTGGTTAATATCTGCTATTGAAGGGGAATGAGTGAAACTCCAAAGAGGTCTATGTAATATAAATCTAAAATAAAATGAATAAACTATCTGTTTGGTAAATTCCAAAGACTCACTTTGACTATCTACTAGCCACTTTCCAGATTTCTTCTACAATAGAGCTGGATTTCCCAGTGGGGGCTAGCCAGCTCTAAGCTTACTAGCCAAAGCTAGAAATAAACAAACATGTGGCTTTGGTTCCTCTGCTCACCACATAATACATCTCCATTCCTTCTAGAGGGTGTATCTCTGAGACCTTGCTGCCTGGAACCATGCGTGTTGACCTGTTTCTGGGGTTGTGGGGTCCATGCCCTCCAGGGGGCTCTCCAGGCGCACCAATATGGCCACAGACTCAGCACCCCACAGCAGTTCCAGCACACCCTCCAGTACCAGTACGGCCACAGCTTCCAGTATCCTTTGTGACTCAGTAGAGAGAGTAGAGCAGTGGTTCTCAAACGTTTTTAATTTCAAGGAGTCGGACCCCCATAAGTCTGAGAGTTTAAGGGTTACAGACCTGTACAGGGTCCATTTAGAACCCCCTGGAACCCCGAGGGTCCCTGGATCCCACTTTGACAACCACTGGAGTATTTGGAAGAGATAAAGTATTCTTAGAGAGAGAGACGCATACAGGTATTTTAATTATTTAAAGGTAGGGTAAGTGATTTTCTTTGGTTAAAATAAGTGTTAAATAGCTCTATATTCTGATAGTAATCATTGCTATAGAGTGTTTGTTCAGTAACATCGAGTCTCCACGTCTCTCCAGCTCTTTATTAACACATTGAATGCCAAAAACGGTCCGGACCGTTTTTGAGGATCCAAACGAGAAGTGCCGAAAACGGTCCGGACCGTTTTTGACCCAATTCTATTTTTATACATGTGGGCCACGTGGGGCGCTAAAACGAAACTTTGACATCACCCAAGGAGTTTCTGAGAAGAAGAGGCTGGATCTGGCTCCATGTCAAAAATCCTTCCGGTCGGCGTTTTCAATGTTATCTCCTTGACTAAAAGCTTAATATCTCCATTTCTTTTTAACGTGGTGAAAACGAGCCGTTTTCGATCGGCGATCACGCTGCAATGGAGGATCGCGTTAGAAATATTATTGTTCCAGGCGTTAGTCGGGACCCTCCGCCGTCTCGCACGCACGCTTTGTTTACATGCACTTCCGCGTCGGGGCTTCTACAGCACGAAACGTATAACGCAAGTGGATGGAAGAAATGCAGGCACTCAACGTATAATATTTTAATAAACCTCTGGCACCCAATGTGTTAAACAGAAAATGTATTTTCAGGTCAGGGTACCAATTTTATCCAATCAGGATAGAGAACTCAAGACAGGATACAGATTAAACAAGTGAAATTGGAAGTGATGACAAAGAAATGAGCAGACACAATTGGAACTGGAACTCTATAAGAATGAAGCTTATAAATGGGTACTCTCTCCTGATTGGCTGACATTTTGTCACCTACCTGAACATTTATTTTCTGTTTATTAAAGAGCTGGAGAGACATGGAAACCCATGTTACTGAACAAACACTCTATAGCAATGATTGCTATCAGAATATAGTGCTTTAAACTTCTAACAAAAAAACATTTTGTTTTAACAAAAAAATATGTAATTATCCATGTTATTCATGTCTTTCTAATATTTGGGAATCTGTGTTATAGTTATATCCAATAAGTCCATGTCAAAGTATGTGATAAATCCCTTCACCAACCACTCAGAATTGGCAGTGAAGATGAAGAAGAGGTTCGCATGGTCATACCAGCTGATATGGGAATCACAGACTTTGGCCCATTGCCAAGAGATCGCTACCCTCTAGTGGCGGTGTTGACTCTGGCAGAGCCAGAAGCCAGGGAGGCGTACAACATTGTGAGTCCCAGTAATGAGCACGACACTACCTACCTACCGCTGCACCTT
Source organism: Gymnoscopelus braueri (assembly GCF_963280865.1). Lineage (NCBI taxonomy): Eukaryota > Metazoa > Chordata > Actinopteri > Myctophiformes > Myctophidae > Gymnoscopelus > Gymnoscopelus braueri. The sequence continues at coordinate 10,678,418 of NC_137616.1, read as the reverse complement.
AACCACTTTAAACCTGGTGGCCCTATATTGGGCTTGGCATTGTAGCACATAAAAAAAAAAGGGTCACTTCTCCATTGGAATTAAAATATGCTTCTGGCACAGATACAGGAAATCAAAGTTGCAGTGTCTTGGTTTCATCATACTGTCTTTGGTCATACTCGGGGGAGTATTACATAAGAGCTAAATGCCCACCATGTGAATATGGTGGGTTAACCCTTTAAGACCTGAGGCCGCTTCTAAACATTTTCTAAATCCTAACAGTTTTTGGGGAAAAAATGTAAAAAAATAATTTTCACGATTTTTTAAAAATAGCAGATCTACAAGCTTGTAGCGCGGCACTCGGTGCCGCGCTATGAGCTTGTATATCTGCTATTTTTGAATAGCCTAAAGAAATCTAAAAGTGACACAGATGCGTTCCAGGTATTAATGGGTTAATATGATCAGTTGAAGTGTGTGAAAAGCCTGTTTGTGACTCTTGTACTGCTGTTTTTTGTTGCTACAGTACCGTATATTCATGCCTCTGTTACTTGCTCTCCTGTCCAGGTGGCCAGTGTGACAGTCGTCCATGTACCTGATGACAAATATGGCCTTTCTGCACGCATCCTGTTTCAATACCTTCTCACCTCACAGGGGAACATGTACGAGCTAAAGGTATGGCATGTGGGGGATGTAACCACTGGCGGGTTTATATCGGGAATATTCCTTCATTTTCTGAAAACTTTGCATGTTGGATAGGTCCGTCAAGTACTTAAAAATGCTTTTTGATTGCATTTCTCAACACGTGTCAATCACTCTGAATGTAGTCACAGTATTTCAAGAGATGATGCAATCTCGCTCATGGTAGGACCTATTTCAAGCAATTCAAGTGAACAAAGTAATAAACAACTTCACTTGCAGTGCACATTTCACTCAATGTGCTTCACCAGAAGGGGCTAAACACGTTGATATATTTAAAAATATATTTACAGTATATAAAAAAAATACTTCTTGATTATTCAGTTAATCGATAGAGTAATCGCCAAGAAATATCGATAGTTGCTGCCCTAATGCTGCCAATTAAGTGGATGAATGGATTTTTTACTGGCTTTTATAACAAAACAATGACACCAGCGTGATGTCTCTCATTTCCCACAGCCTCTGTTCATGTCAGCAGAGGACGGCGAGTCATCTGTACCATCAGACGCGGACCAAAGCACAGAGCACCCAGAGGAGCCACAGCACAGCGACACGGTGCCCAGTGAGGCCCCGGACCAACCCGAACTAGAGGACGATAACGAAGACGACTGCTGTGAGGAGAAAAAAGGCAAAGACTGCGTTATTTGCCAGAACGCACCCGTGAACCGCGTGCTGCTGCCGTGCAGACACGCATGTGTGTGTGACAGCTGCGTGTCGCGCTTTCAGCACTGTCCCATATGCAGAGCCTTCGTTCTGGAGTCCTTTGCTCTGTTACACGGGCCGGTTTTATTAGAGGAGGAATGAGTCCATGAGCTGTATTTAACAAGTTAATATTATTTATTAACACTGGATTATTATTAGTTTATTAGACCAAATAACAGAATATTCTATGTATATATTGTTTTATGTTATGTACATATTTATTCCATGGAGTTAAGTATAATTTCTTTCAGAATATGTAGCCGAGTATTGGATTCATGTTTATAACAAACTCCTGTTGAAATGAAGGTTGTCGAATTCTGAAAAGAAGAAGCAAGAATTCTAAATGGAACTTTGTCTTTGGAATGTGTATGCAATGCACAAAGTGATGTGTACATTCGTACTCGTCGCTTAAAAATGCTTTTTGATTCACTCTGAATGTAGTCACAGTATTTCAAGAGATGATGCAATCTCACTCATGGTAGGACCTATTTCAAGCAATTCAAGTGAGCAAAGTTATGAAGGGCTTTGATCATCATATGCAACAATGGTTACCAGTGATAGTGATTCTTATCACACATTGGAAGTCACATTTTTTTCCTAAAAAAGTCTGTGAATAAATTGATTTTCTGAAGTTTCTGTTCCTCGCTGCTATATATTTGTTCAGTCATGTAAAAAAAGTATATCGTCAAAATACCACAATATAATAGGTATTTGTTCTTTTTTAAAGGGGTTCTAGGCAACTTCAGAGATCAAAACAAGACCAGGAGACCTGGGGCCTATTTCACAAAAGCAGAATTAGGGGTTAAGCCTGGATTAGCGATGAATCGGTTTCATGAAAGCTGAATTATCTTAGCCAGAGCACCCTGGATAAATGTATCCATGACTCGATTTCACTAAAGAAAATTTACGCAATCCTACTTTAGTTACCATGGAAATGTAGCTGTGAAGTTGATAGGGACCAAGCTAACAGCCAAGTTTATTTAATCCAGTGCCTTGTTCTTCAAGTTTTTCCACAGTTAATTCAACACATGTGTTTGTATATGGACTCATTTTAATGACCCTGCATTCAAATAAAATGAAATAAATACAATAAGATATAATCAATTTAATGATATTACTGAAATAGTGGGATCGAATCCCAGCACAGGAACTTTGGCATCTGAGCAATCTGGCTCCCATGGTCCCGGTCTAGTATATTTTTTCGCCTTTATCATAAAGCTTGCTGGACAAAATGTTGAGGATGAAATGCATAATTTATTAAACAATATAAAACAATGAGAGACATGACGCTTTATTAGCAAGACAGTCTTTTATTATATTATTCCTCATTTTGCTGGTTTCCCCTGAAACCCCTTTACTGTTACAGAGTAGAAATGCCTTAGAATCTCTGCTGATAATGTGGCCATAGCTGAATGGTTAGAGAGCCTGCCTGGCAAGCCATACATCCCAGGTACGATCTCAGGCCTCAACAATGTGTCAAAGGATCCCTGAACAAGACACTTAAAAGAATAGTTCACCCAAAAAATACTTATTTTCTATCAATTACACACTCCATGAAGCCTTGAATTCATGGAGATTTTTTTGTTTTTGACACATTCCTGAGCACTGACTCAAGACATATTGGTTGGATGCATGGCGCATATAATAGGCTATCGCATTGTAGATTAGTAGGCGATAATTCCAATATTCACTGTACACTCCTCATGTTTAAGCCTAACTGAATTATATATTTATGGACTTGTATATAAATTGTATATATTTTTGGACGACTTGTGCATTTAATTTGACGGCAATTCTTTGCCACGCTTTCTCCCTAGAAATCTCGCGAGAGTGTGTTGCTGGGATAGAGAAAAGTCGATAACAAAGTTGTGTCATTTGTGTATCTAAAAAAAGCAATTTTAGTATGAAAATCTTGTACATATTTTGTGTCTTGTGATGATTGGGTCCAATATTTAGTTCAGTAACCATGGAGCTAAAGAATGGTTCAGAAGCTGTGTTCACGTTCACTCTCCCATTGGGATCAATACTCCAACTTGCTTCCTGTCTCCTAAAAAGGCGCCCGCCTACGTCACGCAGAAACGGGAAGTAAACCGGAGAATGCGACTCTTGCTATTTCCCTCTTGGCCTGTACTCACCTGGCATAAAAGGGGCTCTGAGAGCAGCTTGAGCCATTCATTACTAAACTACAACATGAAGAGACCACCGCTGAAGAATGGCTCGACACAGCCTGGCTTGACAAGGTCTAGCTCAACAAAGTCGCTCCTTTTCAGCCTGGCTTGGCGTTCATGGAACGGAATAAACCAGGCTGTACGGACCAGACTTTGTCAAACCTGGATTTGACTTAAATCCAGGCTTATTTAATTCTCCTTTTGTGTAATAGGCCCCAGCTTATGTCTGATAAATGTTATAAAGCGGTGATTAACAGCCATATCTACTGAAACAAAATAAGACAACAATGGTGTTATAATGTAGGGCTTAATTTTATTATATTTTATACAAATGTAATGATGAATGCCAGTATCTCAGATACATAGCAGGAAAGTCAGACTTGAGACCTAAGAGCATGAAGTAAATGTATATTATGTATGTGAATGTACTACTTGAGGTCACTTTGTTGGCAACTGTAAATAAATGGTACTATAATAATGTCGCTTTCCACAAACATACAAAATAAGTAAGAAATTGTTTTCTTTTTCTGGCCTTGAGATATGGGATAGATACAACACAGCAAAAGGCATATCCCACCTTAAAAACTTGCAACTTAACCACCTAAACCCTATATAATTCAGTCCCTCCGGGATCTATCCTTTCCCCCCAATCTACAAGCTCACAACGGTCATATTGTGATGCCATATTGTGAGCTTGTAGATCTGCTATTTTCGGCGAATGTTCGCCCCCCCCCCCACAATGGGGACACTAGGGTTCACGTGGTTAAAGAAAATAAAAACAGACACAGAGAAGCATTTATACAGGCTTATAAAGGCTTATAGTCCAACTTGGACTCCAGTTTCTTGCCATCTGCCACCTTGCGCACAGCTTTCATAAAGTCCTCCTGAGTGACGTACTCACGGTCCGCACGGATGGCAAACAAACCTACAGACAAACACAAAGTCAACATAAATTAAGAGACATCTGTGTAGAGGTCAACAGTTAATGGAACAAATAGAAAAACTAATATTTTAATAAGATATTTGATTTTGGGGTCATGGATGACAAAGAATAGTGAACAATAGCAAAAAAATGCAGATCTACAAGCTCAACATGCCTAATCGAGCTTGTAGATCGGCTATATTTGGTGGCACTGTTGTATGACGAAGTATAAAACAGTGTGTAAATGATTAATCGACTACTAGATTGACACAAAAAATGTTTTTGTGTCAATTTGTTGAACTTGATTAATCAAAAAAAGTAATCAAATGAATAAATACAAAAAAAATAATCGACAGCCCTGCATCTGTGGATATATTGTTGATGAGGTAAATAAAGTCAAATTACCTATGGTTAGAGATATGCAACTGATTCATTTGGTAATAATTATTTTGTTAGATATATTGTGATCACTATTAACTGATGATTTGGGGAATACTATTGCACTTTATGCTTTTGTAAATGAAAACACCTCGACTATTCAACCACAAATTATATTCTAAATGAAAATAACTCAAATGCTAGTCTGGTGTTGGCGGCCAATATAAAATCTGCACCTACCGATCCAATCACAACATATGATCATACAGTATAAACTATGATTGTTAAATAAGTATGATTTGTTCAGCTCAGTCTAACAGATTCTCTTAATCCTCTCTATTTTACACATTTTTGCAAATGTTGTAATTAGTGTGGGCACACCTGAACAAACTACTGGGGAAATGCAGTATTCGTGATACGACAGGGTCAGAGTAAATGTGTTTATACATGTCACATGCAGAATCAAATAGAAGTAAGAGTGCCATATTTTTTTTAAACTTTATGTAGAGAGGATCTAGGGCTAGGCCATTTGGTTAATTAAAACACTGATGTAGTTAAGGCAGCAATTTACAAAGGCTGCAATTTATATAGTTGACCCTAATGATGAATAAAAGCAGCATGTTAATATCTGCAAATCATGTTTATTACACCATCTCGGGCAAAAGTCATTTTGCTGCTGCACCGAGTGCAATAAAAACTATTTCGTTTATTTATCTAAGAGATTCTCTCTTGGATTCAATAAGCTGACAGATTTAATAATGGATTCAGATTCGTTTTGAAAAACAATCCCAACCCTACCTGCTTCTGTGCACACATTCCTTAGATCGGCTCCATTGAATCCATCCGACAGCTTCACGATGGCTTCATAATCTGATGAGACAGTAATAATGAGCAATGTGTTTAAAGTAGACTAATGGAGAAATATTTGGCCCCCACTGAGTAGGGCGGTCATGATCATTTTAGTTGCCGACATAAACATTAATGATTTAATAGTTTTTTTGGCATTGTACAACATATGGAATATATAAATAAAAAATATATTTCTATTGGCCTTTTAGGTTTTGTAAACAAAACTTCCAAAGGGTAGATATGACAAATAACTTAAACACACAAAGCCTATTTCTGAAATATACAAATCAACAATGACCAGTACTAATAATCAAAATAAATAATATGGTTTTTTTTAAAACCTTATAAAGTCAATGCAAGCTTCCATTGAATGAAAATGATTCTAGAGATATGTAAAATAATTGTGATTACTGTAGCTCCAACAATTGCGATATGGCGATAATTTTGACAGGCAACACTGAGGAACGTAAAGTTACAACAATGTCTCATTGTGGAAAGAGATGTGTCATGCAGCGTTTTAACAAACCTGTTTCTCCATGTTTGGTGATTGGACCCGCGTGGATCTTCAGAATGTCTAGACGAGCCTGCTCATTGGGCAGCTCGATATCTGTACAAACAGAATAAACATATAAACGTTCTTTTAGTCCACCTTCATGAAAACACAGCGGTACAATGAGTGTTCATATAAATATCACACCTAGAAGCAGAAAAGACAAAATGCAAGAAAACGACGAGCAACAAGTACAGTAAAATCAGATAGGCATAGCATGAACCCGACCCATATATATGTAGGTCTGCCATTTACACTATTTCTGGAAAATGTATGAACGTCTTTCAGCATGGACACGATTAATGCAAAAAATAATTGTGATTATGTAACAATTGTGACAGGCCTAGTGAGAAGCGGTGAGCTTACGTATTTTGCGGTCCAGCCTGCCAGGACGCAGCAGAGCAGGATCCAAAGTGTCAGGTCTGTTAGTGGCCATGATCATCTTTACTCTGTGCAGGGTGTCAAAACCGTCCATCTGGTTCAGCAGCTGAGGATCGCACAGAGGATTCAAATGAGCGATGTGGAATACATGTTTATTGTTAGGGCTGCATGACTGTTACATATCTTCGCCGTCGGGCAAAAACCTTGTAACCTCCATATTTCATATTTTTTACGTTTTTTCATCAATGTCCTCCTAGTTTATACCTTATTGTATGCCCAGTGTGGCGCAAAAGTAGCAAAAATAGCAGATCTACACACTTGTATATATCCGCAATGTTTGCTATCTTTGAAAATGTTTGGAAATGTTTTGACATGCAAAACAGGAATGCCAGGTTCAAAGTGGTTTACCGATGACTAAAACCTGTTCTCCCTCAAGCGGTCTTCTAAATCTTAACAGTAAATGGAAGCGAGACACAGACAGTACCTCCATAAGAGTTCTCTGAATCTCTCTGTCTGCTGAAGTTCCCTCTGAGAAACGACGGCCACCTGAAAGACATGAAGGAAGAAACACATTTAATCATGATCACACATTCATTTGACCTTCAAGGGATGAAGCTTTACCATTCAGCAGAGCAGAACTGAAACCATAAAATAAACTTCGATTCTACAAGCAAACAGCTGTGAGATCAATCAAGGAAAGAGCCAGTGGACCTGAATGTAAAATGATACTAGAAGATGAAATAAATCCAAGTGAAAAAAAGAGAAATAACTATTGAGGAGGGAAACTGAAGGATTGATTTCACACAGACTGACAGACTGAGAGAGGAGCAAAGAGTGATGGTGATCATTCACTGAAAAAAAAACTTTAGAAACACTGCATTGCAGTTTGTATGCCTCCGCCAACCAGTTGCAGTTCACATCCATGTGTGTCTACATTCAAATAATATTGAAGATAATAAAGGGTGTTATATATTTTGTAGAAAAATGTCGGCTATCACTATTGTATTTTCTTTTGATTTTTTGGGGGCTTTTTTATGCCTTTATTGATTGGATAGTAGGTTGACAGGAAATGCGCCGGGGAGAGAGATGGGGAGTGACATGCAGCAAAGAACGTCGCTGTCAGGCTACTTTGGCGCCCGGACCGCTACGCCAGTGGTCCGGGCCGACTATCACTATTTTGACATGTATGAAACATGTTGGGTGAGGTCACAGTAACCTGTAAATTAGTTCATCCGGGTGTCCAAGTGGGCGTTTGTGCCAAATTAAATTTCCCTCCAGGCGTTCCTGAGATAATGCATTCATGAATGGGGTGGATGCGAGGTCACAGTGATCTTGACCACCAAAATCCTCACTTCATCATTTTATTCAATTAAGACATTTGTGTGAAATGTGGTCATAATTCACTTGTGAATTCTGAAGTCCCAGTGACCTTGACCACCAAATTCTAATCAGTTCATCCTTGAATCCAAGTGGATGTTTGTGCCAGAGGTAATGAAATTCCCTCAAGGTGGACAAAAACGGACGGTGGGATGGACAATCCGAAAACATAATGCCTCGGGCCACGGCTGTCGACCGTAGAGGGATAAAAAAGCAGTATATAGAACTGTGGGAGCAGGAACATTAAATGGAATGTCTTGCAAACAGCAAATAAATAAATAACACATCCATGGTTTGTTTCATTTTAGTTTCACAGTGATACAATAATCAACCCAAAACACATGAACATGAAAGAAACAATTACTCATTTCTACTGGTGACATGAAAGAAATGAGCCTTCTAAAACATCCCGACCTCAAAGCAATCTAAGTGAACTAACTCACCAATGGCATCGATCTCATCCATGAAGATGATGCAGGGCTGGTGGTCTCTGGCGTAGTTGAACATCTCTCTGATCAACCGTGCACTCTCACCAATGTACTTATCCACAATGGAGCTGGACACCACCTGCAACACACACACACACACACACACACACAAATGATTCTCAAACCTTTTAATTTCAAGGTCCCCCAGTATGATACGCATTAGGCCACAAACCCCTATTTGATGCCATTTTCTATCTCTGGGACCCCAATCTATACTGTAAAGTAAAAAAACTCGGAGCAATGGAACACTGACCCCTGGGGGTCCCCGGACCCCATTTTGAGAACCCCTGCTGTAAACAATACATCATCAAAAACAATTAAGTAACAATAGAACATCGTCTGAGGGTCATATTTAGTCATCACTGCTCGCATAAGGCAGGGCAGTGGTTTTCCAAAAACTTTATCAACTGGACTTGATTTTTGCGTTGTCCGTGAGGTCAGGAGCCAATATAATGAATAGTGTGCTATTGCTCAATATTAATTTTGATTATTTTTTGTCTGCAGTCATTGTGGATATCTCATGCCAATTTTTTTCAGGTCATTTCAATACATTATACCATTTAAAATGCAGGTATTTAGCAGGTGCTCTTATCCAGAGCGATTTATAAAGTGCAAGAGTAAAACAACATCATGAACCCTAGTCAACAAATGACAGGGTAAATGGTCATGCAAGTAGAGTGCAAAGAAAAACAATTCAGTGCTTCAAAGTAACTCGGATCATACGAATATATGTATATATAGGTGATGCTCTTCACCTTTAGGAAATTGCAGTCCAGTTGACTGGCCACAGCTCTGGCTAGAAGAGTCTTCCCAGTGCCTATGGAAAGAATTGTTTGATAACATAAGAGATCAATCATAGAGAAAGGACACAGAAGAGGTAATAGATACAGTACACTATAAGGTAAGGTAAGGTTAATTGAAAAAATGTTTGCGAAACAAATTCGTTTTTAGCAGCTTTTTCAAGACATCGACTGACGCATTTATTAACTCTTTCACTGCCAGACTTATTTCAGACTGTGTCGTCCCAGTGCCAGGAAAAAGGTGCATTTTTCCTCTGTTTGTTTTTTAACATTGAAGTGAATGGAGCAGCAATTTTTTGGATAGCGTTATCTCCTAGTTCCTTTGAGATAAACAAAAAAAAAATTATTTTTTCAATTTCTTTTCATATTTTCGTCATTCCGTCATTGGCCATGATAGCCATAGAGCCATCGGACGGGAATTCCCGTTTTTGGCAGTTAAAGAGTTAAGGGCAGTGGTAAGTCATTCCACTGCCCTTTTGTTTTCAGCCTCGTTGTAGAGACATTGAGAAGGCCTTTGTCTGAAGATCTAAGTAATCTCACATTGACCTAGGGGTGCAGTAGTTCGGTTAAATAATTTGGGGCCAGCCCGTGGAGAGCTTTATATGTGATTAAAATAAATTTAAAAACAATTCTGCAGTCAATTGGCAGCCAATGTAATGCAGCAAGCACAGGTGTGATATGTGACCTTCTATATGCATTACTTAAAAGTTTAGCAGCCGCATTCTGCACCAGCTGGAGACAGCTGTAGAGACCCATATCTAATTAGCTTATGACTCATACATCATTTAGTGGACACATATACAATACCTTTCAATAGAAGGCATGTTATTTTTACTTTGCTACAGTACTCTAAACCCACTGGAGAGAATGAAACCCATAATGCAGGCAGTACTAGGGTTTTACTCTTCTTATTTGAGCTGCGCACGTCTATAAATGGCTGGCATGCATCGTCTCACCTGGAGGTCCGTAGAGCAGACAGCCCTTTGGAGGGATGATTCCCACCCTCAGGAACAGCTCGGGGTTGGTTAGAGGCAGTTCAATCACCTAACATGGAAATTAAGATTGTTCTAAATCACCATGTTTGGAAGGACAAGTTCTCTTAGATATACAACTTGACCCAAAATCCAGTTGTCTATTTGGTTCAGCTTTGGGCATATCTCTAAACCAGGGGTCTTCAACAGGGGGTCCGGGACCCCTAGGGGATCCTCAGATTTACTACAGGGGGGCCGCCAAATCTTTGTGTCATAGGAACTTTCTTTTTTATATTAACCACTTGAACCCTGGCATCCCTATTCTGAGGGAAACATTAGACGTAAATAGCAGATCTACAAGATTAAAACGTTGTGAGCTTGTAGATCGTCTATTTTCAGCAAAAAAGTTTGGTGGAAAGAGCAGACCAAATATATGTTTTTTAAGTAGTGATGGTTTAAGTGGTTAACTGTCTGAAAATACATATTAACACGAATCCAACACAACGCCATACATTGACAGTGCTGTCAAACAAGTCTATGGAGCCATCTATGAAATCTATGAAAAAGTTTAATCTACAACACAATTTATACAATATGTAGTGGGGCGGTCCACTCCCTGCTTCATCTCTGTCTCAGCTAAGGGGTCCTTGGCCTGAAAAAACACTGAAGACCCCTGCTCTAAGCTCATTACTACTTGATGACATACCTCTCTGAGCTCACGGATCTGTTCAGACAAGCCTCCAATCTCTGAGTACGAGATTACGCCAGGGTCCTCATGAGACATGTTGTAGACCAGGGGGTCTACCTCTCTGGGCAGGTACCTGGGGAAAGATGAGGGAACTCATTTTATATGAACACAGCGATCACAAACAGTAAATGAAGAGTTTCATCCAATCATGTTGCTTATGAGACAAGACAAAACCCTAAGACATACAATAAAGGATTATCCGCACTCTTCAGTTATAGTCTTGATTTATTTGTATTAAAGATGAACAGCCGCAGCCGACAGTCTATCTAGAGAAACGGACGGGTTTCGGCACGTCGGCCTTCCTCAGCGTTTCAAACTAGAATACATCAAACAGGACGTGACATATATATAGCTATGCGACAGTGTACAGCTGATTCTTATTGGTGAATATAATTCAAAACCTTGAAATCTTTTTTTCGTAGAAAGACCAAAAGAGAATTGAAAACCAGAATTACGGAGCATAAGGAGTACACTGAGATTTCAAGGTTTAGAAGTAGTCAACCCACTGAGAAGAGGTGGGGACAGAGACCGGGTTCTATTACAAAGGGAGGCTTATTGGATCCATTCCCTAAATACAGAGTTCCCAAAGGGATTGAATGAAGAATTATTATTGAATTGTTTTTTATGAAGCGTTTTCTATGAATCATTTGTTTTGGTTGTGGTGTATGTGGAAACTTTAAGAATCTTTAAAAAAAAAAATACTATGTTTAATGCTTAATGTAAACATTGATAGTATTATGAACTGTAAGTGAATTATATTCACCAATGAGAATCAGCTGTACACTATCGCATAGCTATACATGTCACTTCCTGTTTGATGTATTCTAGTTTGAAACGCTGAGGAAGGCCGACGTGCCGAAACGCATCCGTTCTCTATATAGACTGTCCTGCTGCGGCTGTTCATCTTTAAAAATAAATCAAGAATATAACTGAAGAGAGTGCGGATAATCCTTTATTGTATGTATTCTCAAGAATCTGCACCCAATTAATCTCAAGAGACTACTTCTCAAGACTCTAGAGCACGCCTTCTCCTGACGGTATTATCCGGTAGGAGAGCTGCCTTCAAAACCCTTGAACACACATCTGGCCAGCCGTTGGTTAACCAATTTCAACCTGGCGTCCCGGTTTGACCCATGTCATTACAAGCTCAAAACGCACCATGATGCGACACGTTGTGATCATGTAGATCAAACGGCTATTTTTGCTATTCATCATACAACAAAGTATAGAGAGCTGAAGTGGTTAAGGTCATCTTATCAAGAGAGAATGCTATCATCAACCACTTTAACATAATGTTAGACAACAATGGAAAGGGTCGGGGAAGGGAGAAGCCTTTTCTTCCAGTATCATCTTTTTCTCACTAATTAACTACTGGTGGACATCTTTTTTAAATTAGGTTCATATCTAGAAGACAGAACAGAAGTTGGGTAGGAATGTTCACTGTTGTTATTGTTGTCAATTTGAAACCATCTTAACTCATTCACTGCCACTGACGTAAAAAACGTAATTTGTCCCGTTTACCAATCCTGCCACTGACGTAAAAAACGTAATTTTTTTTTTTTGAAAAAAATTAATTTTTTTTTTTTTTTTTCTTTTTTAGTTTTTTTTTCAAATTTGACCCAAAGACCAAGGAGATATGATTTGTTAAAGATCTACACTCCCATCCACTTCCTTGTTAACTTAAAACTTAAAAATTCTGTATCTCGGCTCCTGAGTACTTTTTTTTTTAAATGAAAAATCTCTGGCAGTGGGCAAACGCGGCCAGCAATAATTGTGGCAGTGAATGAGTTAAGTGTAATGCACAGTGAGTCTAGTACAGAACAGCAGAGTACACCATCCTAAAGCAATCAAATAAGAACACTACAATAGTCTCGCACATCACTTTGTGGCTCATAATGACAATTCAAAGCAATTGTACAGGTTCCCAATGGGCAAGAGTTAGTAAAACGTGTCACATTATCGTTGCCCCCCCCCCCCACCTACCTCATTATAGTGAGTGTAGTCATATCCAGTGCCACTCTGGTGCCTGGCTTGAGCTGTGACTTATCCAGCTGTGAAGAAGAGTATATCAGATCAGATACAGCATCATTGAAAATGTACAAATACCTCGAGTACAGAAACAGGAACACTTTAGAACTAACATCTTCCATTAATCTACACACCTGTCTGCGACATCCAACCACATACCGAGGTCCATTTGTAGCCTTGACGATGACTGTACGGAGAACCATCGATTAAACAACATCTTCCAATCAATTTACCTTCAGTTTCAATCTGCAGTATATACAGTACAAGAGCACAGTGAACCCTAGCCCCATCTGTGGCCTCATCCATTGCTGTAGCTCGGGACTCGGTCACATTAGCATTAGCCTCCAGTTCTTGGGGTGCCGGGAGCAAACAGGTACTTTTAACGTATTTTTCAACGTCATATTGCAAATTTGAATCTACCGACATGGTCCTACGGATGTCTGTAGTAACAACAACTGGTCAGTAAAATGATATTACGATAGGATATGAAACAGCTTTTTAAATTGGGATATCCAGAATTTAACAGCAGCAGTTTTTTTTTATTGGAAATTCTGCATCTGCACAGGCTGTAAAAAACCCTGTCATGATGTCACCACCTTCCAATTTGCGATACGTTGGAAAATAGGTATTTTAAAAAAAAACTCTATACCACCAGCAACTCCTGGATGATAACGCTGTCCGAGGTGAGGTCAACAGATGGGACTAAGTGAACCCAAAGCCAAACATATTCATCTTTAAAAAGGTTGCAAAAGCTTACATTTCTCATCAGTCAGTTGTTTGAGCACTTCTCCAACAATCTATAAGACAGAGGACAATGTCAGAGACGGTACAGAGATCAAATATGAGTTAGTATATCTTTCTTATTTTAACTCTTCATAGGGAGGCTTACCTGTCCAACACTTTGAAGAGCTTTCAGGTCATTCTCTGACTTCTCATACAGCTTGTTCTGTTCTCTGAGCTGTTCTCGTACTGTAAACAGAATTTCAACATTGAATTGTCAAATGTTTATTTCATTTCACAATCGCATTGGAAAGACCAGATGCATTGCTTGAGTGTTCTAGCACAAGTGCAAATTTTCAACAACAATCTAAAAAAAACTATCAAATACAGGGAATTAAACATCACTATAAGACACAACACATTAACTATAAAACAAAAGCAACATAATCATATACCAATAAACCAGTCAAAATCTCATTGCATGAACTGATCAACATGACACTGCAAGTGACACTTTATTATGTATTTAACTACAACTTTAAGAATACCATTTATTTAAAACAAAAACATTCCAATAACTAATAATTCAACAAAACATGCCAACATTACCCAATAATTTCACAGAAGAAGCAATGCTTATTTATTCCTACCCCTTTTAATACTAACTTAACAATTTTATAGGACAGTGTCTCTTACCGACAAGAACACTGACAGGTAAATGATTAGGCCACTGGTTCTTTAAGTCACTGGTTCTCAAACTTTTTCGTGTCAAGGACCCCCACATTGACACACATTAGCAAGCGGACCCCCATTTGGCATTTAGCAAGGGTCCATTTGGTTCCTAACTATCATTTAGCTGGGGACACCCTGGAACCCCCTCAAGGGCCCCTGGGGGGTCCCCGTAGAGGCCCGGACCCCAATTTGAGAACCACCAGTGGGACACTTGAGCTACTTGTCTGAGGGGTAGCCATGGTTCACATGACAAGTCATGTTTCAAGGCTACTTGAGGGGGTTCTAAATGGACCCTTACAGGTCTGTAACTCTGAGAGCGTAGTACAAATGGACCAAATTCCATTTATGTCCTCTCCCTGAAACCAAAACGTTTGAAAACTACTGTATTTAGGCTTAAAGGGCAAGACCACTTTGGTAGAGGTTTGGGTTGTGTATTTACTTTGCCATGATGTAACTCCAAAGTTGGGCAAGAAATAAAAAAGAATTGCTCCATTGATTAGAAATTGATAATTCAAAATATGCTCCTCATTGACTTACATTGTACGGTAAAACTGCTCTCAAAGTCACTCTTTTAGCACAAAAACGAACGCAAACAAAGTTGATTCAGACAATATAGAACATCACCAAACCCAGTACAGTTTTTTTTTTTAATAAAAATGTCAACTTCCTGTTGATTTTGCCATTTTTAATAAGTAGAAAACCCGGACTGGATCGGCGGATCCGGATCCAGATCTTCAAATAGTAAAATCAACAGGAAGTTGACATTTTTATTAAAAAAACAAACAGTACTGGGTTTGGTGATGCTCTATGTTGTCTGAACCAGCTATGTTTGGGTTCATTTATGTGCTAAAAGAGTGACTTTGAGAGCTGTTTTACCGTACAATGTAAGTCAATGAGGAGCATATTTTGAATTATCAATTTCTAATCAATGGAGCAATTATTTTTTATTTCTTGCCCAACTTTGGAGTTACATCATGGCAAGGTAACTACACAACCCAAACCTCTACTAAAGTGGTCTTACCCTTTAAGAAAGATTGTCACACCAACGCTGCTGCACTTGTCATCGTTAGCATTAAGCTAGCATCGCTGACCCATTCATTCTATGGAGATGCCCACTAGCATGACAAAGCACAATTGCTATAGCTACCTCGGCTAGCTGCTATAACGTACAGTCAGCACGTCCTCTGAAAAAAATAAAGACAGTTCTGAAAGTTGTTCCTCTTATCGGAACACAGTTGGTTTCTTACGTTCTTTTAACCGCCCGTCTATCTCTTTATGTTCCAGTAGTTTCTTCCTGTAGTCTTGAAGACCCTTGTCCCTGCTGTCTGCCACCACCACCGCCATGTTGACGCCGCACTGTATGATGATGGGTCGCACGCTGGTGACGTCACATTGTGTTTTGCTTGAAGTCTCCGCCCACATTGCTGTTTACAATTTTGACAGTCAAGTTAAATTAATCAAGTCTGTATAGTTTTTAGATATTATACTAATATAAAACGCACTGTCTATCCTTTTCAGACAGCACACTGAATTGTTGACTTTATATTATTACTATATAATAATAATAATAATAATAATAATAATAATAATAATAATAATAATAATAATGATATTATTATTATTATTATTATTATTATTATTATTATTATTATTATTATTACCACCACTACAACTACTACTCAGACTGACCTCCAGAAATGTATGTTATTTCCTCTGAAAATCACAGAAGTATACAGTATGGCAACAATAATGTATGCTTACAGCAGTAACTCTGTAGCCTTGTGGTTAGAGTGTCCGCCCTGAGACTAGGAGGTTAGAGTTCGATACCCTGCCGGGTCATACCAGTGCACTGCTTGTCACTCAGCATCAAAGGTTGGATTTGGGTATCAGTATATACCCAATAAATACATCAGTATGTATTGTATATGATGATTGGACACAACCGTAAGATATACAATTATGTCCACTCCAATGTAACAAAACCTGCCATAATGTTTTGGAAAGCATACATGCTATCTTGCTGTAACCACCATTTAAACCACTCAGTCAGTGGTGAAGCAAAACTGTCATTTCAACAATAAATTAATATTTTTGCAAGAATCCAAATGTTCTGACCATGTCCCTTGGTACAGTATTTCCTCATTATTGAGATATGCCAGGATGCTATAAATAGATATAAAAAACAAACTGGGTCATGAGTTGGTCTGACAGGGTCATGAACAAAGACATTAATGGGGGTTACAGCTTTTTTTTACAGCTTTAACCCTCAAGAAGTAAAACACATCTCTGGCTTGTTTTTACGTCTTTAACCCACAAGAAATAAAACACTTGAAGAAGTCTCAGATCATGTGGGACTGCATGGTCTAACTGTTCCCAGAGGTCAAACAAATGGTGACCAATGTAAAAAAAAAAGCAAACAAAAAACAGTTTCCAACTGTCTTTTATTCACATTTCAACCTACCTAAATACTGATTATTGTGCCTTTGTAATAGCCTATGGTGTAGGCTAGCAACAAATAAACTTGCCTTGCCTTTTCTTTCCACCTCTCTGATCATTAACCCACCTTTTGCACATAACACAGTCAAACTTGCCAAACAGTGACAGCATGGACATGATGTGCTCTCATTTGGAAAGCTCTGGATAAAATAGGCCTAAAATAATACTACAGGAAAAACATTCTACTTGCACAGAAACACAGCCAGCCTACTGTATGCTAGTGTTACAAGTAGCCTACCAGGCTAAAGCACCTAATGGCAGCTACAGTATGGAAGACAGGTTAAAATGTGAACAAATGTGAGACAGCCAGGGGAAACGTGGCTCTCATTTACCAAGTCTCCTCAGAAGAAAAGAGAGGCGCTTGCGCTCTAGTCTAGACCAATGGTTCTCAACCTGTGGGCCGGAGCCACAATCGATTGATTGATCATTACAATAAAGAGGCTTTGAAAATGCACGTGGCCCGCAAACACTTTCAAGGTTTTCAAGAGGGCCCTGGCCCCTGATCCAGAAAAGATTGAGAACCAGTCCCAGAAGGTGAATCACGGATGAACCATGGTTACTGCCACCCTAGTGACCAAACTGTTCTTTTGGTGTGAAACCAAGATAAATCACCATAGAAATACAGAAGGCAAAAAGAAATGACAATTACTCTCAAAACACAGTGAAACTAAACTAATTACCTATATCTGCACTAATGTGATTGCACTTTAGTGGGCATCACACTAGCACAAGTGAGTATTGGTCAAGGTTAACCACTAAGCCAAAACATTTTTAAATAGCAAAAATAGCCAATCTATAAGGTCACAACATGTCACATTGAAACTGGATAAAAGGTGAAACAACAGAGAAGTGGGACTTTGGGCCACTTCCTCATGGATGTGATTCATAGCTTACTTGCACAGTAGTAACTCACAGTCTCACTTTTCCAATAGGATCTTGGTTAGGAGCACAATTGTGTTATGGTGGAAAATAGCATCCTATGAAACTAAACATAACCCACAAAGCACACTGGGAAAGTGTTCTTTTCTCCCATTCTCTCTCTGCCAGATAATACAGGGTGATTTCATTCCGTTGATGAATAGGTGCAATGTTTCTGGAGAAAAGACATCATCAGGGATGAGGAATGTAGAGGGAAGGTCAGTAGAATAATTTGAATGACAGACTTGTGTGTTTCAACATGAGTGTTATTGTTCCAAATGTCGTGGATCGAACAAAGTGGGCGAAAGGAAACTTCAATCTCAACCTTGTTTATCTTACCACCCACCCCACCACTACGCAGCCATGTCCCAGGAACTGGGAAAATGAGTTAAAACAAACAGCCCCGGTCATCCATAACAACACTTTGGACGTTCTCCTCAAGTATAAGTAATGGGCTGCCAGGAAGACCATCTGTGTCATGTCACATAAACACTTGAATCAGTTGATACTCCAGTAAGCTGCTTTGGGGTTGACTAAGAAGACCTTGTTCTCATCAAACCTCCAGTGCTCTCTGAGAGCCTGGGAACAAAGCTAGTAGGATGTTGCCTCTTCACCCAGACAAGATAGCAAGAGAACTGACGTCCCGATGATGCAAACCGTCTTGCAGTGGCTGACTGTTATGCAACCCTTGCTCCCTCAGTAGCCACTTTCAATCTGGCGTCCCTATTTTGGGCATGTCATCAGTGGTGGAAAGATGAATCAAACGTTTTACTAAAGTAAAAGTATCGATACTGCAATGTAGAAATGCTTTGTTACAAGTAGAAGTCTGGAATTCAAAATGTACTTGAGAAAAAGTACAAAAGAACTGGCATCAAAATTTATTTTAAGTACCAAAAGTAAAAGTACTCGTTATGAGAATGTTCCATTTCACAAGTTTAAAAAAAAATATATATCCTATGAAAATAGCAGTTCTACAAGCTCACAATGCGTCGTGTAGATCGGCTATTTTCAAATGGCCGAAATGTATATAGGGCTGAAGTGGTTAATGTAAGTTTTGTAATAATAATCAAAATCTACAAAGTAACCAGTGACTAAAGTTTTCAAATAATTGTAGTGGAGTAAAAGTACAATATTTGTCTCTGAGATGTGGAGTAGAGATAAAAGTACTGAAAACTGGAAATAGGTTAAAAAAAATACCTCAAAATTGTACTTAAGTACAGTACTTGAGTAAATGTACTTAGTTACTTTACACCACTGCATGTCATTATAGGTGAACATTTTCAAAAAAATAATGTGAAAAATAAAAGTAGGCTATTTTTGCTAAGAAATTTATAGGGCCGAAGTGGAATTATGTAAAAAGCCTCAATTTACATGCACACACAATAATATAACGAATTATTTTTTTATTTTCATTGTGACAATGTAATAACAGAAAGAATAACATTGTTTGTTACTTAAATAGATTGATGGCAGTAATTGCTTTGTCTCATATCAAACTTTCAGTAAGTCTTTTTTTCCTCCAGTAGTTGAAAGTTGAGTAGGAGGAAGTGCAGAAGGAAAACTCCAGCGGGAGTTCATCCTAAGACATTTATTTAGTTAGTTATCTATTGTTATCCCCTCCATGTGGGCAGTTTGTCCATTGGTGTATAGTAACATTTACTCAAGTAGGCTACTGTACTTAAGCAAAATGTTGAGGTATTTTCACTTTAATGTTTCAATACTTTTACTTCTACTCCACTACACCTCAGAGGCAAATATTGTACTTTTTACTCCATTGCAATTATATGAAAACTAGTTACTAGTTATTTTGTAGATTTTGATCATTATTTCAAAACATACATTATCCACTTCAGCCCTATATATATTACAGCTATTTGAAAATAGCCAATCCACAAGCTCACAATCCGTCGCGATGCGACGGATTGTGAGCCTGTATATCGGCTATTTTCAAAAGATTTGTATACATTTTTAACTTGTGAAATGGGACATTCCGCACAATGAGTACTTCTACTTTGGTATTTTAAGTATATTTTGATGCCAATCATTTTGTACTACTGACTCAAGTACATTTTTAATACAGGACTTTTACTTGTAACAGAGTAAATCTACATTGCAGTATTGATACTTTTACTTAAGTAAAACATGTGAGTCCATCACTGAGTTTGTCACAGTCTTAGATTCACGTCTTAGGAATTTCACAGATTTTCTCATTCAGAGCTATTTTCAAGTGCAGCCATAGAACATCTGAACATTCAGCGAAAGTAGTTGATCTACAAGCACATGTCACAACATTGTAACAACGCATTGTGAGCTTGTAGATCGGCTAATTTCAACACAGAAGATTTGGTGTAGTGGGAAAATAGGAGGGGCCCAAGTAGACCCCTGGCCTGGGGGGTCAACAAAGTATACTGTCAGAGCATGGTGTGATCCTACAACATCAAAACTGTTCTCGTCAAGCGGTTTTGGAGTCTATATTTATAGATACACAGAGGCGTTGCTATCTGATGCTCCCAGGCAAAGGATTTGAGACTAAGTAAACCAGAAATATCTGGCAGTACATTGTAAAATCCTCAGAGATTGACCCAAATAGGAGTGTCCATTTGGTAAAATAAAGTAGACAAAACAGGCTTTTCATTGTCTGTTTCGTAACTTAATAGAACATGCTAAAATGTCGGTGCAATCACATACGTTTTCTGTCAAGTTTCTGACATCTGTAAAGATTACTATGCTTTTTCTTTTTTCCAAGCCAGTATGCCACCTGAGGATTCAGCTGCATGTGAAAGGCCATAGGAAGTGGCACTAGTCCTACTATCCCCTATAATGGGTGCATTGTGAACAGACGTCTGTTACATCCTGTTGTTGGATTGAATGCAAGAACAAGGGTGAAACGGTTTAAGCTAAATATACTCATGAATTACCAACAAAGGTCATATTACTTAAAAATATGTATTACTGTATAGGATTTTTTTGGGGCGATGCCAATACTGATACTAGGAGTAAAAAATCAATATATTGTCCAATATTCTTTATATAAACACTTGTGACCATGACCAAGTTATGTAATGGAGCCTGGGGCAGAATATTTTACAGTTTAACAATACACTTTATTGTTCAAAATGATATCAGTGCACTGAAACAGTAAACTTCAATTAAATCCTTATAAATAACTATAAATAAAATTAAAACACACACAATCCTTTCTGAATTACCCCAAGCATTTTTTTCTGCATTATGTAAAAAAGCGCATATCGATCAGGACATATTCTGTACACGATAATGGTATTCTGCATCTGTGATATGCCTGCCAAACGATATATCAGTCAGGCTGATAAAAAATAAGTTTCTGGGATCCTGAATGAATACAATTTCATGGATATCCTTAAGTTGGAAAGCCATGCTAGGTGATGTACTGTGTTATGCCATGAATCAGTGCCACTTGACAAAAATTGGCCTATGACCAGCTAACCTCTCAGTTAGTCCTGCATTTGTGGCCTTTTTCACTGATCTGACTGACTCAATTAAGCCTGACTAATTTACTTTGTGGCATGGTGTGTCACTTTCCAAAAATAGCCAATGCACAAGCTTAGCTTGTAGATCTGCTATTTCGGTGAGCGACACCATAGTACGACGGAATATAAATTAAGCATCATTTCACGTTCTGGGACATAGCATTTCAGAGCTTGAAGTAAACGGGATGCAAACAGGACAACTTCATAAACACAGCATGTGTCGTATGCATAAATCACATTTACAATGTATACATTTTCCTTAAGGTCTTTTCCAGAGTGATATATACATTGAGTACAAATGAGCAGAATAAGCTATCAACAGCAAGGAGTGCTGTTTCTCTGAGCTTCAACAACAAGCTTGCAAATGTTTACACACATTTTGCTGATCTCGCCAACAAGGAAGTCACTGCACATCACATTCACACATAGAGGTCTTGGGATATCTAAATTCAATGAATGGGCTTGGGTGGCAGATAAAACGAGCTGTAACAAATCTACGCCCACTGCGTTGAAAACCAACCCGTATCATGATGTCTTTGCATTGGTTGTGAAGCTGCTATTTTTTCAATTCACAAACTGTCTGCTCCCAGTTTTAGCCCATTTATTGAATTTTTATGTCACTAGACATATCAGTAGGCGGATCATCTGGCTATGCGAGACTAGGGGTTTAGTGTCTTGCTTAAGGACACGTTGACAAATATACTGGGCAGGCCGTGGTGGACGAACCGAAGACCGACAGCAAGTCGAACCACTAAGCTACGGCCAGTGGTGAAAAAAGTACAACATTTTGTTTACGTTTCACAAGGTATCGTACAGTATGTATCAAATCTTTTGGAGAAAAAAAACAGATCTACAAGCTCACAACGCGTCGCATCGCGACACGTTGGGAGCTTGTAGATTGACTATTTTCAAATAGCCAAAGTTTAAATAGGTGCAGTACTTGAGTAAATAGTACAGTACTTGAGTAAATGTACTTTCCACCGCTATAGCCACCCCTGTAGTACACCTGTGCAACAGTCCTTTCTTATCCATTACTTATTTCACTGCACTGTTCTTCAGCACCATGAATAAAACAGTAAATTAAATAAAGCATCTCATCAAGCAGTTCGGAGCAAAATGCCAACGTGGCTTGAACATGGACACCTTCACAGTGTAAGGAGTATCTCCTTCCCTTCCACACTGTGAAGATTCACCCTGAGACCATGAGTCCATGATCTTCTACACCAGTGATTCTCAACCTTTTTCCATTTCGAGGACCCCCAGCTTGACATGCATTATGCCATGGACCCCCACGGTCTCTGGGACCCCAATCTACACTGTAAAATCCTCAGTGTTACTTCATCTCTGAGAGGGTGCAAATGGAACCGAACGGACCATTTGTACCCTCTCAGAGTTACAGAGCTGTAATGGTCCACTTGGACTCCTGGTGGTCCCTGGACACCACTTGGTGCGATGATAACACAGGTCATCGACAGGCCAGAACGATGCACATGGTGTCATCCCCTGTCCCCTGCCTGATTTAGGAGAGGCACGGGTGGGCCCCTAGTGGCCAGTGTTGGCTGAACAGTGAGAGCCATCCTTGGGGGAAGCTTGGACTTGTGTCGCCTGCAGGGCAACTTCTTCCAGATGAACCTTTGAACGGAAGGCCTGAGGATGATGAAAACCCAGGGATTCATGATGGAGTTCAAGGACAGCAGGCGGAGAGCCGGTAGATCGCCTTTGTGCTGATCTTCCATCCTGCAGAGGTTTATGTAGACTCGGAGCTATGGGGTTGGTTCAATAAGCATGGAGAGACAGACAGACAGACACAGTAAGACAGGACTTGAAATATCAACCAAATGGCATACATCCATAGGCTGTATGCACACATTATTGTGTATAATCATAATCACAATTATTATGACCAATTGAGCCCTATAGAAATGTAAGGTGTTCTGAACTCTTGTCTAAAAAGTTTGTATTCATACATAATGAATATAATTCCAAACTCTAATAGGCTACTCATATTATGGTTTGGAAATTGATCCAAATACATATCCCTTTCCAAAGATTCAGGATGCTTCATTGTTTCCATATGTATATTGTCAGACACTGATTGCATGGCCTTGCAAAAGCTCTGGAAAGCTTATTAAAGTCAGATCTTTAGCCTATATGGTTATGATAAGGATGTTAAAGGAACTGCAGGTGAAATGAAATCTCGACTCAGAACAAAACCTCTTACCACAATAGGAAACGAGCAGAGGATGAAAACCACCGTGATGAAACTCATCAGCAACAGATGCTCCACTTCCTCCGACAAGGAGGACCTGCGGCGGACCCCCGGCTGCTGCTGCGGTCGCCCTCTGCAGCGCTGCGCGTTGTGCCTCCGGTGCATCTTCACCAGGCAGTAGATGACGGACATGTTGCATCCCACGGTGCCCGAGATCATGATCAGCGTGAAGGACGCGTAGAGTCCCGTGTACACTTTGGCCGCGCGGTCCGACAGCGGGTGCATGTTGAGGAAGCACCAGGTCCCGGGGCAGTACTGCACGTAGGACCCGTAGCCCGCGATGGGGCTCACGCAGAACAAGAAGCAGGTGACGTAGATGAGCGACAGGGCGACGTGGCCGCAGTGCTTCTTGTTGAAGTGCCTCTCGTAGAAGTAGGGAGAACCTATGGATAAAGGCCAGTCACAATTATTACACATAATCGTCTAATCCAGGCGGTCTTCAACGTTTTTAAGGCCAATGACCCGCTAGCTGATTGATTGATTGATTGATTGGTTGATTGATTGATTGAGAAACAGTACATGGAAGTACTACTAAACTGGATAACTCATAAAAGCACTAAGCTTGTTTAAAATGAGTTCCCACGCACACAAATCATGATGACATATAAGAGACAGACAGATATACACTACTATACAGAACGTCATACGATCAGCTTACAGGTTACTGGTATGAAACATAAGAAATATGTACAAGAAAAGAGGGGGGGGGGGGGTTAGGTTAAGGGGGTTAGGTTGGAATTGCAACCTCCTGAAGGTGTCTCTTTAGGGCAGTTTTGAAAGTGAGTATTGTTGTTTGTTGTATATAGCATGAGAACGAGTTCATTCCCTTTGTTGTGCCAAATCTGGGTTGAACATGATCCGTGGAGCTGCCTCTGGTGTTGTGATTGTGGACTTCATTTACGTTTTTGAAGTATTTTGGGACAGGTACTGGTATCCCAATGTTGTGTCGTATCTTGTAGAACAGGCCCAATGCAAGTTGTTGTACTCTGTCCTCAACCCTGAGCCATCCAACCCTACCTAAATAAGCAGGGGTTTGATGAGAGAGAGATAAATGAAGCAGGGACCCCCTCTATATTGTGTAAAATTGTATTTAGATCAAACTTTTTTTGTATACTTGGTCTGCTCTTTTTTCCCTCTACACCTTTACCTCTTTGCCAAAAATATAGCCGATCTACAAGCTCACAACACCTCGGTGGCTCGGCATTGTGAGCTTGTAGATTGGCTATTTTTGGCTAAAGTTCTCCTCAGAAAAGGGATGCTAGGGTTCAAGTGGTTAATGTAAAAAAAAATCAAATCACACAAAGATTTGGCAGCCCTCCTGTAGTAGTAGCCTACCTCTGAGGACCCCCTAGGGGTCCTGGACCCCCTGTTGAAGACCCCTGGTCTAATCGCAATTATTTGAGAAAGTGTTGTAAGCTTGTAGATCAGCTATTTCTGCTATTTTTTTTTATCATTTTCTTGAAAGTAGGCCTATATTATCAAATATGTCAGTAATTTCTTTGCATATTACTATTTAAGTTATTTGTCATTATCTACCCAGCGCAATTTGTGATTATAGCCTATTAAAAAAATCGCCATTATCTGCGTGACAATTAATCATCCACTTAAAATTTGGAATGAATCGTGACAGCCCATACCTATGGAGACGCAGCGCTCTATGGCCATGGCGCACAGCACGGACAGCGTGGAGAGGCTGAAGAAGGTCATGCTGAAGCCGAAGTACTTGCACACCTCGCCGCCGGGACTCATCGACACCAGCGTCCTGTTCCAGGCGTAAGAGGCCAGCACTATGGGGCTGACCGACACCGTGCCCAGGAGATCCGTCACCACCAGCGCCGTCAGTAGGATCTGGAACAGGGACGAGCCTCTCCTCCGGCGCCGCAGATCCAGCAGCACCAGGGCGATGATGTTGCCCGCCGCCCCCGCGGAGAACATGACCGCAGACATCATGGGGCTGCCCGTCTCATGCAGGTTGGGTCTCTCGTTGCATTTGTTGGGATCTGAAGAATAATTTAGTTCCATGTGTGTAGCTATTGGGAAGGAAACCCACCAGCATGGGCTCCGGCCGGGACTGGCTCAGTGGGCAATAGCTCTAAAACCGCGACGTGCGTAAATGTTTCATGATTAACAGGCACACAGCTGATAAGTAGCCTGGTGTCACGCCCACACACACGCCGAGTGTGCCTTCCGGGGAAGACCACATGGTTGTACATGAGATGATATCACGCATGAGTCACCAAGTGATCGGGAAGCTCGTTCGTGCGTACAGTATTTGCGCACCAAGACCAGAGAATTCGACCAAGACGCACTAGACCAGGGGTTGGCAACCTTTTTTGACATGAAGTGCCAAGTTTTCATTTTATTGAAAGTCAGTGTGCCATATCAACATTAAGTTTTATTATGACACATCAAAATGTAATATTTCCATCTGATTTTGATTGTCCATATGGCTATCCACAAGTTTCCTAGTGGGTGGTGGGCATCACTGCCTGTCGATTTGATCCCTGATACCCAGCTGATACCTGATCAAATCGACAGGAAGTGATGCCCATAATGCCCTGGGAAACTTGTGGATACATAAGAACCTTTACGGTTTTCTTCTTCTTTAGAAATATTTTCTTTGAATTCTTTCACATCAGGATGTAATGATGATGATCATAACCTCACCTATCTCCCAGACTCTCTCCCCAGTCAGAGTTAGGAGGTTGTATGATGTAGAATTATGCGCAGGATGTAATTTTTTGTATAATACTGTAGATGTGAGGGGACTTAATTTAACTGACTAAACCTTTTTTGAATATCACATTTTAAAAGAAAAAACCTCTCTCTCACACTTATGCCAGTGTGCCAGTGATCACCCTCCCCTGTGCCAATGTTGGTACCTGTCGCAAAGGTTTCCCTGCACTAGACCACCAGACATTGTGGAAGTAACACACTTTTTTAAAAAAAACTACTAATAATAGATTACATGACAAAAGTAGAGGGCATTTAGGGGGCATGTCGAGGGCAAGGATAAATCCTGACACAAGAAGAGCATCATTATCATAAAACACAAGCACACACCACTTGAGCAAGGAAATATGTCATCTATTGAGTAAAGCCTGTGAGCCCTCAGGGCTTTATCCACGAGTTTCCAGTGTCCCATATGGGGCATTGACGGAATTATGGGCATCACTTCCAGTCATTCTGGACAGGCTGACGACAGGAATTGATGCCCATAATTCCCTAGGAAACTTGTGGATAGGGTATTTTCTGTTATCGTGGGGAAAGCTTTCGCTGAAAATAGCCGATCGACAAGCTCACAACGTGTCGCAGCGAAAGCTTTCCCCACAATACGGATGCTGGGGTTATAGTGGTTAACATGACTGTACACACTTTCTCACCAATAAGTCCCTGATGCACAATGGACACACATGGGCACATGGAAAACACAGTTCTGATGTTTTTGAATTATGCCCTTATCTCTGGTTTTTCCAAACAAAAAACACCATACACTCATGTGGAAGGAGAATACAACCTGAGACAGCACAGACCAGAGAGCATCTCCATCAGTAGACTACACGTTGTCTCAACAGTTTGTCCCAGTCACTGTTGACAGGAAAACAATTCCACACACCACACCTCATTGTACCGGTCTGTGTCAATATGCTTTTGAAATAGTGTTTAGTCTGCAGTGTAATTGAATTTTATTTTATTTTCTTGCCTTTTTCCTGTATACCTTCTGTACTTTTAAGCTGTCTCACAGACTCAGTGGGCTATGCTCAAGAATTCCAATGTAGGTACTTGGGAAAAAATGGAAAATAAATCTCTTGAATCTTGAGTGCAGGTCAGGTGGACTGGGATGAAAAATAGGCCCTGGCATTTTTGGCACAGATCAGCCCATCACAATCAGTTGCACACCACCAACCAGTACAACATCCCCATAAACATGTATTTTTATATTCTACAAAACACCGGTGGTGGAAAAATTCAATTTTTCTTACTTGGGTAAAAGTATCAACAGTATCATGTAGAAATACTCTGTTACAAGTGAAAGTCCAGTATTAAACATTTTGTTGAGTAAAAGTACAAAAGTTTTGCCATCAAAATATACTCAAAGTACTAAAAGTAAAAGTACTCATTATGTTTTTTTTAAATATATTGAAAATATTTTTGAAAATAGCAGATCTACAAGCTCACAATGCTGTAGATCTTATTTTATTCTTTCTCTTGCTGATGTTTGCGGTTTTTAATCATGTATGTAAAGCACTTTGTAACTTTGTTTGGAAAAGCGCTTTACAAATAAAATTCATTCATTCATTCATAGTAGAAGCAAAAGTATTGAAATTTTGAAGTACTCCAGTCCAAGTACTTCAAAATTGTAAAGTAAAGTACAGTACTTGAGTACATGTACTTAAACCACTGCAAAACACTACAAAGCTGAGTTGTAAGTGCCATGGACAAAGCCAACCCGATCGCCAGAGGAAACGTTCTCTTTGAACGTTTTTGAAATTCCGTGAATAGACAACTGGAAAACCCGAAATTCCGTGCATAGCCGCCTCGCATCTCCCCCATTGTGACTAAACCATTTCGGAGGCGCGCAGTCTCAAGGGAATTGTCGCCACGTAAGGGGCCACCGAGCGAGCTAAAGCGAGCGAGTTGCCGTCCCGAACGTTGCGACATTCCCTTGTGCCTACTCAGCGCCGTTTGAGTTATGTACCGATAGGCACAGAATCGTAAATTTTGTTGTGGGGACTGCTCTGCTTCCGGGTTTTTCCGGGTTGCGACTGGTTACGCCCACCGTGGGACTCGCCGTACATATGCACGGAATTTCGGGGTTTCTAGGCGACTATGCACGGAATGACGTGCACTGGATCCGTGCAATGTATACTAATTCTCTGGCGATCAGGCTGACAAAGCTATAACTGTCGAAGAAAAACTCTGAAGTATGATTTCACATCGTTTAACAAGAAAAGTGCTCTCTTCAGAGCAGTTGTGGGTCCAGCTGTCAGGACACGAGGAAGCTGCGGGGGAAATAGAGTTTGTACGCAACTACCTCATGTTTGTGGCAACCCCTAAGGGCAGAAGTGAAAGCTCTTTTGCAGGTGCACTGTATATTAGACACCCCATAAAAAAGAGCATAATTTAAAACAAGGAACCTGCTGCAACTCAACTAAGTTATGGTTAAAATTAGGTCCAGCTGCAATACAGCCGTTGTCATTTAACCTGCTGCCACTGTAGATCTGGATACTATGGGAATGGGAGACAGTGCTTGTCACAAGGTTAGGTTGGCTATCCATTAGTCTGGGAGACTTCGCCTCAGAGCCTGGACAGCAGGGGCGCAGCCACTGCGTTCTGATTCAAATCAACAGCCAACGAAGAAAAGGGGGCGGGATCCACATGCAGTGGGTGTTGCATGTAAATAGGAGCGACGGGAAGCAATTTCTCCTTGAGAAATTGCGGCCGCCATTGTTGTCTACTGCTGTTTGCCTCGGACTGTTTAGACGAGTTGCACAGCTCTCAGACCGGTAAGAGGCGTGTCCGCTCAGATTCTGAGCGTAAGTTACGTCCCGTCCACAAATACCAGGGTTCTGGCCCAGAAGTTCCTCGCTCCTCCCGTTTGTATGCGAGAGCTGGCGAAAACGTCTGGGAACTCAGATTAGCTATCCATATGAACCCTAGCCTCCTGATTCTGGGTATGTCGTGATAGACAAACATTTGTCGCAGATTTACAAGGTCACAACACATTGCAAGCTTGTAGATCTGCTATTTTTGGTGGAGAGATCTGGTGTAGGGATTCATCACTTACTTATGCCCTATACTTGTGGTGTTTAACTTATGTGCTTACATACAACATAAATACTAATACATAATTGTTATCAGTATGTATTCCTGCATGTATGCATGCACTCTCACACATGTGCACATATTACCGTAACCCATAAAACCGGGAAAGCATCATTTTAGATTTTAGCGTTGGCTATTCAAAAATAGCAGCTATACAAGCTCACAGCGCGTCACCTTCTGCTGCAATGTGTTGCAATGTTTGAAAGATCTTGAAATGTGAGAAGAACTGGTTTAGAAGGCATTTGCAGAATCGGCCTCAGGTCTTAATGGGCTAATACACCCGTCATTAGACCTCTCCGTCTCCGCACCCAGGTGTTCCCCAGCGGTTGAAAGGGAAGCTGAGTGGCCTGCTCTCAGTCAGAGGGTCAGAGGTCAAACTGAACGGGGTTGACCTCCACGGCCATGTTCTGGTGGCTGAGGGCCGAGCCCACGTCTCCATCGGCCCGGTGCCAGAGCTGGTAGGCTGGGCTCTGACGATAGTCAGTCCCCGATTTTTGCTCTGGAGCGCCAAGACCACCATAATGGATTCAGAATCGCTGGTACGTCTCTTGGCTGACAGGTCGCTTATTTAAGTTTTAAAGATATCTTTTTTGGCTTTTATGCCTTTATTGATAGCACAGTAGGCTGACAGGAAATGGGGAGAGAGACGGGGAGTGACATGCAGCAAAGGCCCGAGCCTGCAACACACTGTCAGGCTGGATTACCAGCCTAGGTGCCCAGACGGTTACGCCAACCGTCCGGGCCACGATTGTTTAAGTTTGACATAACATAGAAAAACTAGGATATGCACCCATTACACCGAATAGACACCAGCAGCTGTGACATTCGCAAAATGCAATAAAATGGGCATTATGATTGACACCATCATAATAAATAAGCGAGTTGTGGGTTTAGGTGGTTAAGTACTGTAGGTCAGTGGTGAAGTGGTTAAGCATGGGCTGGCATGTTCATTATGCACTTTGTGTGTCAGGTGCTGAGTTCACACATCATGCAGAGTTGTTGTTCTCCCCCGGAAAGGAAAACCTCAACATTACCCACAAGTCCAAGGGCCTGGATTACCACCAGGCTCTGTGGGTTGAGGTGTCTATTCAGGGAGAACTCCCCCATCTCCCTGCCAGTGCCATGGTTCAACTGGAGCCGTACAAGGAAACATATAACTTCAACCACTCAGGTAAAATATATATACAATAGGCCGCACGGTTACTTAATGTTACAGATACAATACCTCTTAACTTAAAGCTGCAATCCGTAAGATTCAGGTGCTATCCAGGATACGAACCCTGATCCCCAGACAAGCGCCACAATTGTGCCAAAAACGAGCACCAAAAAACACCACAGTTGTGTTAGTTTTATTGAATTGACAAACTCTACCATAAGAAATACTCGCCAGCGATTTTTGTATTGTTTAGTCGTCGTGATACCATGAGTGTAAAGACCCATAAGGTCGTTACAGGCTGAATAGGTGATAATATCACGTTTCCTGTTGTCTGCAGTGCCTCTTGCCCCAACTGATAATAAATACAGCACGTTATTTTAATACATCCATGGATAAGACAGCATTCATATTTTCCAGCGGTGACCTCCAACTCCCTCAGGGTGTACTCTGTGGTGTCTGAGAACGGGGGATTAGAGCAGTTCTCTTATCGGCTGCGGCAGCGCATCACATTCCAGGGATGCAGACATGACCCACCACAGGCCAGTCCAGAGTACCAAGAGCTGAACGCAGAGCGGGTTCTGGCGATGTATTTCAAAGAGGGACAGGCCTTGAGATACTCCATTGTCAGCACGGTGGGACCTGTTGGAGGTATGGTTCCTTATTAACCTTTAGGTCTTTATGTCTTATTCCAGAGTGATAGTTTCAGTTCTGTGCTTGTAATGGTGTAATATTGACACAATATGGGCACAAAGTGTAAAATTATTATTTGCAATTATATTATGAATTAATTTAATCACATTCTAACACAGAACTACTGTGAACTTACAGTACACCTGTGAGATTATTATTATTATTATTATTATCATTATGAATACACAGGTTATTACAGTAAGCTAATGCCATTACATACAACACAAAAAACATCAAATTTCTACGTAAAGCGTTTTATTACAAAAGCAGTCATTTAAAGAAGTTATTGTGTTATAGTACGAGTTAGTTTTGTTTAGATTGTTTATTTTGATCCTCATCAACAGTATCACAAAACATTACACACTGCAATCCAACATTTCTTTCTGGTTGATCGAAAAGGCGTAGGCTGAAGCTCAAAGCTTATTTATGCCTATCCTTCATACATGTCGGTTGAACATATAGCAATTGCAATATTCATAATGAACATAACACTCAAAAATGTTCCGCATTTACATTCAAGATATAATGTTCGTAATGAACGAACACTCAAAAATATATTAGAAAAGCTTGTGTGGGAACCTGCTGTATTGAACAGAAAAGCGAACATTGTGGCTTTTCTTGTATCCCTAGCGGGGCTCCTGGACCCTGGCTGGGTAAACCCATGACGTGGAGGAAGTCACTACCGTGACCCCAAGGCTCTGTGTGTGCCGGGAGTTGGAAAACATTACTACTGCCAGTGTGCCATGATGGGGCTCAGAGGAGATGGACGCAACAACTGCTATGGTACAGTATCCATCACTTTGACATGATGTCTGCACACTGCGTACAGAGCTACAGAGTAAAGGTCACCAAATGTAGGGTCCATTTGGTTCCGCCAAATCTAGGGTCCATAGGGGTTCCGCCAAATCTGTGTATGATAGGATTTTTTTTTTTAACATTAACCACTTGAACCCTAGCATCCCTTTTTCTGAGGAGAACTTAAGACAAAAATAGCCGATCTACAAGCTCACAACGCCTGTAGATCGGCTATTTTTGGCAAAGAGGTATAGGTGTGGACTAGAGGGAAAAAAGAGCAGACCAAGTTAAAAAAATCACACCCAGTGTGAAGTGGGCGGTGTGGTCACAGTGGTCATTACAGTGATGGAAGTTCACTTAAAGAAAAGTAATATTGTGGACCAACCATTGTACACCCCTAACAAGTGCATAGTCCTATTTATAGGGCTATGCACATGTGTCATGTGTCACTAGCCAATCACAGTCCTGAATAGACTGTGATTGGCCAATCACGGTGCAGGGTTAGGGGGGTAGCTGCCCAAAAAAAAAGTTTAATCTGAAACACAATTTTATACAATATAGAGGGGTCCAGCTTCATCTCTCTCTCAGATAGGGGGTCCTTGGCCTGAAAAACGTTGAAGACTCCTGTTGCTAGTGATGTCCTCTAGATGATTTTGTCCTCAAAACATTAAAGCTCTATATTCTGATAGTAATCATCACTATATAGTGTTTGTTCAGTAATAGGGGTCTCCCCGTCTTTCCAGGTCTTTAGTAAACAGAAAGTAATTGTTCAGGTCAGGATACCAATGTTATCCAATCAGGAAAGACAACTCCATAAGGATAATTCATCTCCAATTTTATAGTGTGCTAGTTCAGATTTTGTCTGCTAATTCTTTTGTTTCATCGTTTCCAATTTACCTTTTTTTTTAATCCTGTACGCTTTCTCTCTCCTGATTTTATAAAATTGGTGTCCCAACCTGAAAACGTATTTTCTGTTTACTAAAGAGCTGGAGAGACGGGGAGACCACTGTTACTGTACAACAGTAGAATAAGCTTAAATTCATATTTTACCAACACTGCAGCACAAGGAGCTAAAGAGATTCTCGGCAACGGAAGTTGTTGTGTGACTGTAAAAGGATTATGTAATATTATTAGGAATATAGGGGATTATGTAATATTATTAGGAATATAGGAAATAAGACATTACGTGGTTTGGATTGGGACATGCATCCTTGGAACCAGAGGGTTGCACAAGTAAACCTCTCTATTGTGGTCCTCCATGGAAAGTTGGAAACAATTAAACGTCATACATCCACCTCTTAGTGAATGTGTATTGTTTTCAATTTCCTGTCTAGATGTGGCTGAATGCACGGAGATGCTAGATTCCTGCCCTCCTAACTCTCAGTGTGTGATAATGCCTGCATGGCAGTCACCACTGTGTGTGTTACCCAGGCTTTGAGCTGGACCCTGACACATGTGTGGGTATGTGAACTGCAACCAACCTTGAACCTTAACTCATTAAAGGGATATTTAACGTTCAAATAAAATTTAAATTTAAAAAATTTATACAAAATAAATTAGAAGGACATTCTAATGCGTGAGGGGGCCGTGATTTGTCCATTACTTTTTCATTTATTTTTCAAATTAAAATGTTCTTAATGTTTATTTTATTTGAAAGTGAAATATCCCTTCAAGACCTGAGATATACGATTCTACAAATGTCTTCTAAATCCTAACAGTTTTCCGAAAAAACACATGTTTCTATATCAGTGGTTCTCAGACTATTTCATGTCAAGGAACCCCAAAATGATATGTATTTGGCCGCTGACCCCCATCTCAAAATATGTTGTTCCAGGAACCCCCAAGCAAAGATTTGAGTAAAAAAATCCCTTTAAAATATATATATATATTCAAATATTTGCACAAGTGTTAGAGATTTTCCCAAAATAGCAGATCTACAAGAGCTTGTATATCTGTTATTTTTGAATAGCTAAAGTATAAAATAATGGTTGAAGTGGTTACACAGATGCTTTCCCGGGTTTAATGGGTTAAACCAGTGATGGAAACAAAGTGCTGTACTCAACCCCAGCGTCCCTTTTCTGGGCCTGTCATAATAGGTGAACATTTGGCGAAAACAGGCAAACATTCAGTGAAAATAGTAGATCTACAAGCTTCTTTATTTTTT
Source organism: Gymnoscopelus braueri (assembly GCF_963280865.1). Lineage (NCBI taxonomy): Eukaryota > Metazoa > Chordata > Actinopteri > Myctophiformes > Myctophidae > Gymnoscopelus > Gymnoscopelus braueri. The sequence continues at coordinate 10,644,106 of NC_137616.1, read as the reverse complement.
TTTACTGTGTTTGAAGAGTCACATACTGTATATGCTGGTATTTATTAACGTTGCTTTTAATCTACTTTGAGTACCATATAGGAGGGGTTTCTTCATCAGGGAAATGACACGTCAACATTTTATGTTGGAACACATTAAGACCAGATGGATAAAGTGTCTAATCATATTGTATAAAATTGTGTTTCAGATTAAAGTTTTTTTTTTACTTAGTCTGCTCTTTTTTCCCTCTACACCTATAGCCTCTTTGCCAAAAATAGCCGATCTACAAGTGACTCCCATCTCAAAATATGTTGTTCCAGGAACCCCCAAGCAAAGATTTGAGTAAAAAAAAATCCCTTTGAAAATATATATATATTCAAATATTTGCACAAGTGTTAGAGATTTTCCCAAAATAGCAGATCTACAAGAGCTTGTATATCTGTTATTTTTGAATAGCCAAAGTATAAAATAATGGTTGAAGTGGTTACACAGATGCTTTCCCGGGTTTAATGGGTTAAACCAGTGATGGAAAGGCTAAAGTTCTCCTCAGAAAAAGGATGCTAGGTTCAAGTGGTTAAGGTAAAAAAAAAAGAAATCATATTACACGAAGATTTGGCGGACCCCCTGTAGTAACTCTGAGGACCCCCTAGGGGTCCCGGACCCCCTGTTGAAGACCCCTGTTCTATTCCATCCTATTGTAAATTGTATTGTGTCCTATTTTAAAACAGACCTGATTTGGCTCTATACTTTGACCTCTTTTCTCCCCTCTACACCAAATTTCTTCGCCAAAAATAGCCGATCTACAAGCTCGTTGTGAGCTTGTAGATCTGCTGTTTTTGGCTAATGTTCCCCACCAGAACATGGATGCTGGGTTTCAAGTGGTTATAATATTGATGATGTAATAATCAAAAGGTACTTGAGTAAAAAGTACAAAAGTATTGTTATCAAAATATACTTAAAGTACCAAAAGTAAAAGTACTCATTATTCAGAATGTCCCGTTTCACAAGTTATCAAATGTCTAAAATGTATAAAAAATCTTTGCGATGCGACGACGTGTTGTGAGCTTGTAGATCTGCTATTTTCAAAAAGCCAAAGTTTAAATAGGGCTGAAGTGCTAAATCTACCTAAGTACCTAGTAACTAAAGTTTTCAAATAATTGTAGTGGAGCAAAAGTAAACTGGAAATACTCCAGTAAAGTAAAAAATCCTCATATTTGTACTTAAGTACAGCACTTGAGCACATGTACTTAGTTACTTTCCACCACTGAGGAGGACGGAAGGCATCCTAAACGTTTTTAGCACTGGGACACAGCTTTCAACAATTCAGAGTGGTGATGCTGAGTTAGGACAAAAAAAACAAACAAGAAAAACCTGGGTGTCAAAAGCAACCGGCTGTCTGACCAATATGTTGTTACACCCATGCTCAGTGATCATAATAAATAAGGGAGACTACACATGATTTTAACCACCTTCAACCCGGTGTCCATATTTTTGGGCATGCTGTCATTATAGGTGAAAATGAAATGTTTACAAGCTTTTAGATCGGCCAATGCTTGCGTTTTTTGTGCGACACTGTTGTGCAACAAAGTATTCAATAGGGCTTAAGTGTAACCAAATAAATGAACATGAACCCTAGCATCTCTACTCTGGGCATGTGATTAAGGGGCAAAATATTCAGCCAAAATAGCTGATCAACAAGCTCACAACGTGTTGAAACACAACACGTTGTGAGCTTGATGTACTGAAACTTGAGCTCAGATTTTTCAGCTGATGAAGCTCTCAACTTCACCCAAACAGGCAACCACACAGGACAAGCAGCAGACAGAGCACGAAACAACGAAACGTCGGACAACGTGATTCGTCTGAGTGACAGCAAATGTTCTGTGCTACTCTTGAGGGGGCTTAATCAATAAATGCTATAGATATAAAAGAAAAGTAAAATCCTGTGGGGCTCGAGATCTGCGGCTCCCATGTGGACCTGTGAGAGTCGTCAATTACATATTTGTAACAAAGGTTTCAGCCTTATCCGAGCTCTGTGGACTTTTGAATGAAGAAAAGTTCAAGGTTTCAACAAAACACACACACACACACACACACACACACACACACACACACACACACACACACACACACACACACACACACACACACACACACACACACACACACACACACACACGGCCAGTGTATTTTTTTTAAAAGTATTTTTGGGAGACACCAAAAGTTTGGGAACCCCAATTCTAGACAGCTGACCCCTTCAGAGCAATGCCATAATAACAAACAACCCAGACAATCCCGGTGGTCAATGAAGCCGTTTCCTCTTTGTTGCTTTTTGCCTTTGCCCTGCTATCACTGATCCACATCATATCGTTCCCCAATGATTTATGTGTCTCTAAACAAAAACAAAGATGAGTCCAAGGCAAGTTCAAACAGCTTTGATGTCAGCCTCGTTCTTAATAAAATAGTTACAAACATATTTTGGCACAAAGGTGGCCTTCATCGGGGCAGGCAAGAATGAAGTGACACAAATAATTGTTTGTGTTTTTAACTGATCTATTAGGAACTAGCCTGACATTAAATCTTTTTTTTTAACATGAAGAGTGCCTTGGACTAATCTTAGTTTTTGTTTGGATGTGTTTTCCTCCCCTTTTGGAGCCAAAGAGCTCCTTCTAACTATTCAAACGTCTTTAGCGGCTGCAGTAGCCCTCCTTTTCTCTATTGAATTGTGTATATTGCCCCCCTCTGTCAGCTCTTATCTGGAGATAGCGAGAAGAAGACCATCTATCTTTGAGATAATTATGTAGTGAGTGAGAGCACATCTATCATGGGCCACTGCTGCGGTGTCACAACCATCTGCACTTCCAAAGAGTCTGCCCTAACCACTTGAACCCTAGTGTCCCTATTCTGGGGCAAACATTCATCAAAAATAGTCAATCTACAAGCTCACAACATGACCTTAAAGGTCTGTAACTCTGAGAGTGTACAAATGGAACCAAATTGACTCTTACGGGTCCATTTGGTTCCATTTGCACACTCTCAGAGTTAAATTAACAGATTTTCCAGTGTAGATTTGGCTCCCAGAGATTAAAATTCATATACAAATCAATCAGATTGGTGTCTGTGTTTGATAATAAGGCATATCAGACTGGGGGTCGTTGAAATTAAAAAGGTTGAGAATCAGTGGTGTAGAGTGAAAACAGGAGGGGGTCTAGTGTAGAGCCCTGTGGGACTCCGGTCAACTAAGTAAAGTGTCCATTCCAAAACTTGATCTTTGGCCAGTGGTGATGACACATGCAGCTCTGAAAACAAAGGACCTCATCACTGCTGCTCCATCTCTGGTCACTATACGCTCCGTTTAGTTCCAGGCACTTGTGTTTCCTAATACTACTGGGAGTACTTTCAATGTCTGGCTTTAAGGAGGGAGATTTTCATGTCAAAAAGATCTTGACTGGGCTGTACAAGGCTGAGGATATATTGTATAAACCTTGAAATGAGTTCTTGAGTATATTTATACAGTGTCGATTTTTGGAATATTTATCTTCTTTAATGGAAGTCAGTGTGGAGATGATCGTGCTGAAGCCGTGTCTAAATTTGGAGTCATGCGTCATACTGTACTGTATATCATAGATGACTGACGTCACAGGATGGTCACATGACGTCCGAGATTCACATTGGAGCCACGTCGCTTCCCGGTTTCAAAGCTATAAATGATATAGGATTGTGACTAGGTCCTTGGAGAGCAAGGTTAATTTAATTTAGCTTTTTTAAATTCGTTTTTATTTATTTTTTTTCTGTTCAGCTTCAATTTGTTTTAATGTTAGTTTTCGTTTTTGTAATTGTAATATGGGATACTTCTTCTTGTGTTGATCCGAATCAACACAAGAAGAACACATCATTCTAGGCTTATGTATGAAAATAAATTGACAAAGATACAATAATACCATTTCAGTTAGTTATAGTTTTTTGTAAAGCCTCGTTTACATTTTCTCACATCTAGTTTTGGTTGTTTTGTTAGTTTTAACAACTCTAACTAACCTTGTAGGGGAAGGAGGAAGTGAGTGATTAATGATCTCATTGACGTGCACAGACCATTATTCACACGGCAGCCATCTGTTTTGAAGCAACTTTCATTTGAACCTCTCTGACAGGCCTTTCAGCGCGCCTCTGGTCCGTTCTGGTTCCGGGGTGACATCGCCGGTACCCAGACCAGCCATCTTGTACTCTCAGGGTCAGAAGATCGGAGCTCTGCCATTGGACGGCCCGCAGATAGTCAAGAAGAAGGCCTCTGTGTTGTTGACCCTGAAGGTACACAGTCAAATTCGTAGGGTTAATTTAACTCCAAAGAGTGTACGGTACAAATGAAAACAAAATGGTTCCTGTTTTAAACTGCAATCTGCTGGATTTATATGCCAACAGGGTTTTGAATGCCGGTCTTTCCCCTGCTGAGCTAAGACTGTTTAGGCAGGGGAGATATTACGCTTTGAGCTTCATGCAAAACCTCTTGTTGACCACTAGGTGTCCTACCTCACCACAGGATATGCATTTCTCAACAGAAAAGCAGGGAGACCACCTAAAATTACCACAGGTGTGTTATGTCGTAACATACTCTGACACAGCTACAGATTGGTTAAAATAACATTTTATTCATGAAAATTATTTGGGCAATATATGGGCATATCGGTCGGATCTGTGGCTCTGGACAACCGGATCTCTATATATGCCTGTATATGGGCATATCGGGTTTGTTTATGGTTATGTCTGAGTCAGAGTGACGTGAGCGTGGCCCTGCCTATATGGTCGTATCGAGTTTGTTTATGGTTAGTGTAACGTGGCTGTGGTCTGCCTGCCCTCCCATTAGTGAATTTGATTACAATAAAGATTCTCCTGATTATTCTATTCTATCAATTGCTTTCTCAATTCATCTAATAATCAAGAAACATTTTTCCCACAGAGATTTCCGAAAATATTTATATAAATTATTATAAGCCTGGAACCAAGCCATCCAGGCTCCTGGTCAATCATTATCATAAAACATTTGATTCTGTGTAAAAAAAAAAACAAAAAAAAACATATGTATTAAATATAGTATAAAATATAATATAAATATTAAAAAAATATATATATATTTTTTTTTTACACAGAATCAAATGTTTTGATTCACCAGGAGCCTGGATGGCTTGGTTCCAGGATTACAATTATATAAATAAATATTTTCAGAAATCTCTATGGGGAAAGTGAATGGGTTTTCTATCTATGGCACCACAGAATGGCCACTGTTATGCCCTATAGAGGGCTTCTGGGAATCGGAAGGCTGTCCGGTTTGACCCTGAGCTCACCTACATGTGATCTATGTGTCAAAGTGTACCTGACACTTAACCCCGCCTAACAGCTCCCCCGCTGTGTGCTCATCTGAGCAGCCGTCTGCTGGATGAATGCTGAAGAGTAATTTCCCATCTCGTGGGGACTAGTAAATACTCCCTCCCAGCGCTAACTCAGAGAATGCACAAATGGACCATATGGGTTACATTTGGTTATATTCACACTCTCTGGCCTCTATAGAGTGCACCTCCAAAAGCACTTTCACTTCTGTCCATAGTGGATGTCATACATGAGTCATGTCATAGAAATGCTATACCCCCCAAATTCCTTGAGTCCTGACGGCTGCAACCCGGGACTTACTTGAACCTGGCTAGGCAACCCAGCCTGGCAGAGATCCGCTCTGTGATATGCCACTTTCTAGTTGTTATTGCTCTATAGTGTAGGCGAGTGCGTGAAATATAACTCTCTCTGTCCTCCATAAAGCTGGAAAGCAGAGAGCTATGAAAAGTCTAAAGTTGCTCTACACAGCAAAATCCAGAGTGTTACATTGACCATGACTGTAAAAATGGACCCTAACTAACAATCTGGATTTCACTGAATATTTTAAGGGATTTTTTTTAAGCCTTCATCCATTTGAGAGATTTTTAAAGTGTTTTCTTTATTATTTTATGTTGTAATTGCTGCTTTGCTTTCTTGGCCAAGGCTGCCTTGTAAAAGAGATTTCCATCTCAATGGGACTCACCTGCATGGCTAAATAAAGGTTCAATAAAAAACTAATAAAACATAAATTAACCCACAAATGTAATTTTGCACCATCTGGCATGTTCAAGAACAGATGTACTGTTGTTGTTCACAAAGAGCAGTGGTGGAAAGTAACTAAGTACATGTACTCATGTACTGTACTTAAGTACAATTTTTGGAGTATTTCCAATTTTCTGTACTTTTACTCTTACTCTTACTATCTCAGAGGCAAATATTATACTTTTACTCCACTATAATTATTTGAAAACCTTACTTACTTTGGAGATTTGGATTATTATTACAAAACATACATTAACCACTTCAGCCCTATACATCTCGGCCATTTAAAAATAGCAGATCTACAAGCTCACAATGCGTCGTGATGCAACGCATTCTGAGCTTGTAGATCAGCTATTTTCAAAAGATTTGTATTCGTTTGAAAACTTGAAATGGGACATCCTGCATAATAAATACTTTTACTTTTGGTACTTTAAGTACATTTTGATGCCAATACTTTTATACTTTTACTCAAGTTCATTTTGAATTCTGGACGTTTACTTGTAACAGAGTATTTCTACATTGCAGAATTGATAATTTTACTTAAGTAAAACATTTGAGTACTTTTTCCACCACTGACAAAGAGTCAATGTTTATGAACAACACTTGGTACATTGTGTCCAGGTCTGTCTAGCCCAGAGGGCCTGGCGGTGGACGTGAGGTCCAGGACCTTGTTCTGGGTGGACAGTGGGACAGACAGGCTGGAGGCGTCCAGTCTGAAAGGTTCTGACAGGAGGGTACTGATCGACACGGACCTGGTCAACCCCAGAGCCCTCATAGTGGACTCTGACACTGGGTAATGTCCTCAATGTGCTGTATTCTGTAAATTGACCCCATCTGAAACATTTTATGCCAGATTTATGTTGTTATAAATTATTTGAAATGTTATGTTTCGAAAATAGCCTACAGTATCTACAGAGGGCCTGGTGTTGCCTTTTCCAGTAGTACTGATGATAGTAGAGGAGTTGGCAGTAGAGAGGGTCTACTTGTACTGGAAGTTGTCTACTATTAACAAACATTCAACAAGACATTGATAACTCATTAACACTTTGTGAATGATCTAACTAGTTATAATGTATAGTTATTCTAAAGTGGTACCAATCAAACATTTAATCCAGTGTTTTATTTTAATGATTTACACAGTTTAAATGTAAGTTTGAGGTTTTATTGTCTAATGGGGAAGTTAAGCAGCAACATTATTTGCGGTGAACAAAATATACAGATATCTAAGAGGACTTTAAAATGAACAGTGGAAAGTGTCTAAATGAAGGAATCAACTGGGAAAAAATGGAAGAAAAAAGTAGAGAAAAGGGTACAGTAGCTGAGGAAAAATGGGAACATTTGTTTGAGACTGAAGTTAAATATTTGTAAATGCTTTTCATTCCTTCCTGCTTTGTTTAAGCCAGACCGGTTCCATAATAATCCATAGTGTGTTGATGTCTCATATCTATAAAAGGACTTCAACTCTCCTTCTGTAATTAACCCATTAAAACCGCCAAACCAGGAAAGCTTGTGTCATTTTAGATTTTTGGCTGTTCAAAAAATAGCAGATATACAAGCTCACAGCGCATCACTTCGTGCCACGCTGCGGACTTGTACATCTGCTATTTTTGACCATTTTTGAAAAATCTTGATAGTGTGAGAACTACTGATTTAGAAGGCATTTTGTAGAATCGGCCTCAGGTCTTAATGGGTTAAATCGTTATTTATTTTTAACCCCTAGAAAGCTGTACTGGACAGAGTGGAACCGTGATGCCCCGAGGACAGAGAGCTGCACTGTGCAGGGTCACAACAGAAGGTGAAGGACGGTCTCGGTCTGCCCACAGGGGTGACCCTGGACACTGACAACAAGCATGTGTGCTGGGCTGATGCAGGTACAGTGTGGTCATTACTGGTGGTCATTGGTTTTGCCTTCAAATACATGCGGCACACTAAAAACTCTGATATTGTACACAAGGGGTCCATTAGTGGCGGCTGTGGCTCAGGAGGTAGAGCAGGTCGTCCAATGATCCGTGGGTCGGCGGTTCGAATCCCGGCTCCTCCTGACCACATGTCGAAGTGTCCCTGGGCAAGACACTGAACCCTACATTGCCTCCAATGATTCGGTCGGCGCTCGCTTGCCACCATTGGTGTGTGAATGTGGGAAAAGTGGGGACGCTGGCGTCGACTGTTCGCCGCTCCACCTCCCAATGTCCCCCACCTGTATGAATGAATGAACCATTGTAAAGCGCTTTGAGCACTTGGAAAAGCGCTATAAAAATGCAATTCATTATTATTATTATTAACACAGTTGTTCCCAAATATGTCCGTGTCACATAGCCCTAGCCTGTGGCTCCGGCTCCCCTATTGGGAAATGTCTTAAAAAATAATTTAAAAAAGCTTAAATAGCTGGCACATTGTGAGCTTATCGATCAGCTATTTTCAAAATGTTCAAACATTTTTGACAATCACATTGAATTGGGGCAAATTGGGCGCCCCCTGATGGCCCTCACTTTGAAACCCGCTGCATCAAAACTTTCATTCCACAATGGAAGTAAAGAGTCTCTTTTTTTAAACACTACAATGAGTGTCTCCTTGGGGAACATTTAACTGTTTATTTAGGCACCAGAAGAGTGGAGTGTGTTGCACCAGATGGGAGCAGGAGGAGAGAGCTTCATGTGGGCCGAGGAGGAGGAGGAGGAGGAGGAGGAGGCGGCGGCGGCGGCGGCTTCCCCATCAGCCTGGTTCTCCTTAATGTTAACATCTTCTACACAGACTGGGACAAGTCTTCACAGTTTTTTCCCCTAGTTGTTTTGGCCTGGAAAATGTATATCTGATATGTCTTTAGATATGTCTAAATATTTTAAACCAATGTTCAGGGATATTAAGGCTTTGAGGATGTCAAATGTGTTATTACGGACGGTAACCACTTAAACCCACTAGTCTTATAGTGAAACAGACCTGTACTTGGTCTTCTCTTGTTTCCTTCTAACCCATATCTCTTCGCCAGGAATAGCGGATTTACAAGCTCACAACACGTCACGTTGTGACGTTGTGTGGACACATATAACCATTTCACAGTCAACATTGCCCTTTGCTGGGCTCAAGTTGTGAAATGAATGTTCCCCCCAGAATATGGATGCTGGGGTTCAAGTGGTTAATGCTGCAATCCACAACTTCAGTTACCTGGACTGGGATTCTAACTCAGGTCGCCTGCCTCCTGCACTCGAGACCACATTTAGATACCGCTCTTCTGAAAAGGCAGCAAAGTGGGCCTCCAAATAATTGGCAAAACATTTGATCGATAATGTAACAAATACAAAACCCTTGAAAAATGAGTTTCCATTGTGATAAATAGAAACTTCAAGTGTATTGATCCAATCGATTGAGTGATCATTAAAATAAACGTGCTCTGAAAATGAACGCGGCCCACCCATCTGACCACTTAACACTAAGTGGATGGGTGGCCTGCGAACACCTCTGAGATTGTGAAGTGTGCCCTGATCCAGAAAAGGTTGAAAACCACTGGAATAAGGCATCCCCACTTGGTCAGGTGAAATACAGTATTGCGCAGTGAGATTCAGGCAGTAGTTGTCAACTGGTAGCCGTCCTACCCGACACCAAAGAGTAGGGAGGCCAACTCCAAACACAGCAGATTGGGCAGATTAAAATAAATTCCAGATTGCGACTTTATATGTCAAATTAGATGGGAGAAATTTCATCCAAGAAATTCCATCTACTAAAACCAACGTGTGTGCTGGTTTTGTGTGCATGTAAACATAAGGCTTTTGTTTAACATTTGCACCCCTCACATTAGACACTTGATCCATCTGGATTTAATATTGTGTTCCAGCATGTCTCATTTTGTTATCTTTTCTTCTCTTTGTGGGCTTCTAGATCTGCTATTTAAAATCTTAAGGGCCATGGCACAAAATATTTTCAGATGGGGGTCCGCGCGGAAACACATATCAATTTAGGGGTCCTTGACACGAAAATGTCTAAGAACCAAATATGGCGATTTAAGTGGTTAACCCAAACTTTCTAAACAATGCCCTCTGTCATAGGGATGCCATCATTGTGCTGAACATGCAGGAAGAGCAAAGAGGTGACAGAAGAGTATATGCCCATGCAGAGGCATCACCTGCTTGGATTGACTGTCATCACGTCTGCCTGTCACTAAAGGTAAATCACTTGACAAATCCTCAGTGTGACCAAGGGTACATGTCAGGGTCCATTTGGTTACATTTGTATACTCTCAAAGTTACAAATGGATAAATTAACATGATCCATTGTATTGTGTACACTTAACAGTAACATATTTTCCTCGCATGCATTCTCTTAAAAAATTTCTTAACACAGGTCAGCACTGAGGACATGCTGGATGAATGAGGCTGCATTAGAGCTACTGTACACATGACACTGCCAATACAGTCCAATCCAACTAACCTCGTGTCACCAACATTTCCACCACGGAGGAAAGGCTGATGACGCAGGCTACAACTATTGTCAGTTTTAGCCTAATTGCGAATGTGAATCGTTTGATGTCAGTTTGTGTGTATCATTTGTTTATCTGTGTGGTTTGTTTATTTCTTTTGAAGATGTCAATTAGAATTTAATAATCTGAATTACTGTCGGCCCAATCTGGGAACCCAGATATATATTTTTTAACTGACAGGAATTTTTTGGTACCAAGTTGTTGCAGAGTTTATCCAGTAGATGGTGGTATAGGACACATTTTTATATCAGAAGTCACTCAAGTCAGGCCTCTTTTAAACCACATTAAATGATTGTGCTGTATCAAGCCGTTAAGTACCACATGCATGTTGGCATTTAAGAAGAGTCAGAAAACTTTGACAAAGCAAGATTCATTGAAGGATTTGACATTTGAAAATGTCATCAATATGTGTTTTATAGTTCCAGAATACAGACAACACATAACTGTGTGACTTTACAACACAGCATATGCTTACAATTAATTATGTTGGAAAAACGAACCACATCTACACTCTAGTCGCTCACCTTTTGTGAGTACTTTATGTAATCAGTGTCATTCATTTAATAAACTGTTTCAGTTATTTAAATGGCTCAGAGAAGCTGTCACTTTATACAGTAGTAGGTGAGTGTTGAGTGTCAACACCATGAGATTTAGCTGGAACAGGTATGGATGACCTGTTTTTGACCTGTGGTCTACTTTTCATTTGACCCGGCTGGGGAGTTCACCAGCACCTGTTAAGCTGATTCCTGGTCATTGTGCCATCCATTTCCACTGAGGCCAGACGCAGAGGCTGAGATAAACTATTTTTGAACAGATCATAGGGGACGGACTCTTGCCAAAATATGGGGATGTAGTATTTATAGCAGATATTATACTGCCTATTGTCGTATTAAGCTTGTGTGGGCTACAAAATGTGCATTCCCATTAGATCATAATGAGTATAGAAACTGAATGTGCAAAACAGAGCAGTGGCAATTACGCCATCACATCACACCCATGACACCCTGTGTCATATAGGCCTACTGTAAGGGCACCACATTTGGTCAACAAAAAAAAATGCAAGGAACATATCCACACAGCACATATCTACACACATAGCACCCCTAACTCAATACTGAAACACTGGCACATGACACTTTGCATATTAAGACTGCACACATAGTGTGAGAGAGTGTGTGTGTGTGTGTGTGTGTGTGTGTGTGTGTGTGTGTGTGTGTGTGTGTGTGTGTGTGTGTGTGTGTGTGTGTGAGAATATATTTATACACACATACTGCACCATCCAATATCTATATCAGCATATGTGCAAGTAAAGTAGGCCTACGGTATATGTCTGTGTAAAGTAAAGTACGGTATATGTATGTACAAGTGATTTATTCAGTTATGGCTTAGGAAGCGTTTCGTGGTTTAGGTTGTGACTTCTCTTCACACCTATTTTTGTGTGTCTGTAACATCCGGTGCAGATGCACCGGATGTTCTGTGGAGACTGCAACTGTGGTGCAACGGGCACACACAAATCATAGTCAAGAAATATTATGGCTTAAGCGTCGCTGATTTTGTTTCCGAGCAGGGATTGGTGGGAAGAAGAAGAAGAAGAGACTATCGAGATTGGGACTTTGGAGAGGGAGGTGAAGAGACACTTAAAAGGCATCATCTTGTCCGGGACCAAACCCTTACTTATTCTGAAAACAAAAGGACAAGACTTCTTTGTGATCTTCAAAATAATCATTTTTATACATCCATATTGACATCGCTGCGTAGTGACTTAGTGCCATCATGTCAGAGGAGATCATTGATGATGATAGGGCAAAGCTGAAGCAGGGCCTGGTAAAAGTACTGGAATGTGTGGCCACCATCTCTTCAGCAGCAGCCGTGGTGAACCCTATTTTCGGTTTGGCTGGCTCTCTTATCCGGGTGGTGCTGCACCACGTGGACGACGAAGACATCCGCACGCTGAAGCGCGAGTTCGGCACGGTCAACCGCGCCCTGGACGAGCTGTCCCAGCAGAACCGAAGCGCCTTGTTGCAGATCAAGAAGGAAACCGTAGATGGCCAGTACTCCAACGTGGAGGGGAACCTGCAGAACCAATTCCGGAAGTTCATGGAGATGGTGGAGGCACAGCCCGAGCACCGGGAGCGTAAGAAGATCAACTTTGAGGCGAGCTACAGCAACGACCTCGGCGACCAGAACTTGCACTCCCTCTACGAGGGTGTGGTAGGCAAACGTAAACTCTTCAGCCAACCAATCCTGGAAGTGTACCTGAAGCACTCGCAGGGCGACCGCCCCACCATGGAGCGTCTCTGCACCCGTCTCACGTACCTCTTCTGCATCGGCCTCATCGCCTTCATGGGCTACGCTGCCATCATTGGAGATGATGAAGAAGGCCTGAAGGAGGAATGGGCCGAGAAGATGGAGGATGTGCAGGAGAAGATGCAGGAGGCTCTGCAGAGGTGCAATTGAGGAGAAGGAGACATAATCCCACCTCTGCTACCTGTCGACATATTGATGTTTAAGACTTTATCCACATCCCCATCTATTCCTCCAGATTCCTTCTGCTTCTTCTGCCCTAACTGAGTACTGGGCATGCACCCACACTCACCAGAAGAAAACTACAGTATGTGCATTTGACCTATTAATCTGTCTGTCTGCATATTGTCACTGTCGGTTGGAAACCTTTGTTTGTCCAAAACCGTTACTTTTCAGGAAATGGAAAAAAACATTAATTGGTTAAATATATATTAACAAAAGCACACTTAACCACCTTTACTTTCAAATCATTAAAAAATAGCTCATCTACAAGCTCACAATGTGTCGTCTATTTCAACTACTTTTGCACGAGACTCTTTATATGACAAAACAGGCCATAAAACATGGAGTTTCTGCCAGACTGTGACGATATGTAGACAGTTTATGAAGTGTTATTTTGTATTCATTGATAATCAACAGTTATGTGTCACAGTGTTGAATCCTAAAGGTGGCAAAAAATACATGAGAAAATACACAGTACGAATTCAACACCAACAAGAACATTGGGCCAACTGAAAGGCACTCAGGGGCAGACTGGAGTCAACAATCTGCCTGGGTATTTAAATTACAGTTGCCCTCATATGTGTTATTGTTATACTGTATATAAAAAATGTCATAAAGTAATCAATCAGCAAATCAGTCTGTCTATCAAATAAATACAAACTAAAGACCCCTAGCATGATAGTCTGTTTTGCAAACCACTGTATTGTACTGCACAGGCTTATGAAACTATCTCATATTTTGATCCTACTTGTTTTTATTTCACTCTGTGGGAGGACACTGATGACAAACATATATATTTTTTAAATATTAAAAAGAGAGAAGTTTGACTAAGATACAGAAGCCTGAAGGAGGCAGCATCTGCTTTCCAAAACATTGGTTTTTATTGTTCTCTAAATCCTCAATAAACATTTGGCATCTACAGGTACATGTATGTGGTGACTCTTTGCTGTATTTTGTGTTTTTACCGTTGTCGTTGATCGGGAGTCAAACCTGCGACACACTGTCAAGCTCGGATTACCAGCATATGTGGTATGCACCTGGACCGCTAGGCCAGCGGGCGCCCCATATTTGTCATTTTTATACATAAAAATAAAGTATAGTGAAAGCACATCAGCTGATCAGTCATGCTAAATACAAACTAAAGAACTAAAGGGCCCCATCATGATAGCCTACATGTGCAAGACCGATAGTATTGTACGGCTACAGCACATGCTTATGAAACTATCTTCTATTTCACTTCTTGTTTTCGTTCACTCTACCGATGACAAAAAGATTAAAAAAAGAGAGAAGTATGACTAAGTTACGGAAGTGGTAAATCGTTATCATCAACTTCATGTTGAAATGTGGTGTCCAATAGACCTTGGCATTTGGTGTCAATCTTTGAAGGCACAAAGACCAAATGCAAGTGCAGCAAGGCCATCAAATAATGTCCACAGAAATTATAAATTTAACTTAAGTTTTAGGGAGGATTTATACATAGTATAACTATCAGTGAAATAAATAAATGAAATTAATATTTTCTACAATATATTGGTATTTGCAATTTACAAGTATTTGTACAAACTACTATAAGTCAAAAGTTCATACACACTCAGCCCTGGATTAATCAGAGTCACTGGTCTCATTTGAAGATGGACATGGGGAGTAAGGGGAATTTGAGAATTCAGAATCTCAACCAAAGACACTTGTGTTATGTCTAAAAAACATATTGACAGGAAAGTCGATATGGATTTCACAAAGAAAATGTCAAAAAGGTCAAAAGGTCATACGGCCAAACTGAGGGGCCATGGTGGCAGTCTCAGGCCCAGAGACCCATGGACTTAGGATCTGGCCCTGCTGGTTGTAATATTATTATGTACCTGATTTAAAATCTTATCAGTACCAAATTGTTGCAAAGTTTATCCACTAGATGGTGGTGTAGGACACAGGTTATAGGCCATCAGTCATGGTAAAGTCAGTCCCTTTCAGACCCTTTTTAAAATAACATTAAAGGAGCACTTCATCCATTTTCAACCTTATATTCATATATTTTAAGATATAAGACACTGTTTACTTGCTCTGCATCTCAGAGGTGGGCTGTGGGCATGCAGTTACTGCATAATCAATGGTAATTTCTAAAATATTTCAAACCTTTTTTTGCAAGATCAATGGCATCTATTTCAGCCGTTAACTTTCCAGGAAGAGAAAGGTTGTAGTTCCCATTAGCTTGGAATCCCAAATGATGACATCATTGGTAGTCAGGTTTTTGAACTGTCCACAGCTCACCTCATTGGTAGTCAGGTTGTTGATCTGTCCACACAGCTCACCTCTTAGAGACAGAGTGAGTAGTAATGGCTCCATAAGACCATTTAGTGAGGGCCAATTAAATGAAGATAAGGTTGAAAATGGGTGACGTGTTCCTTTAAATCACTGCATTGTAAAAGCTGTTAAGTACCTGCATGTTGGCATTTAAGAAGAGTCTGAAAAGTGTGAGAAAGTTAGATTCACGAAAAGATTTGTGATAACAAAATGTTTCCCTGATCAACACGTGGTTAATAATCTGTTTTATAGTTCCAGACAACACAACCTTTCAAGACTTTTCAAAATGTTGCAGCTTAACATAAATTATGTTTTAATTGTGGAAAAACCATACATCTTGTCTAAACTCTGTGTGTCTACTACACATCCATTGTGTAGGCTATCTGACATAGCTGCTGTACTGTTTCTATATTTTGTCAGGATTTTGTGTAATCAGTGTCATTAATTCAAATACCGTATAATCGTAATATGTTGCATCAGCCTGCCCGAAGGCACTGAAAAATAAACTGTTATTTAAATGGCTGCAGCTCAGAGAAGCTGTCACTTTATAGGTCAGTGTTGAGTGTCAACACCATGAGATTTAGCTGGAACAGGTATAGGGATTACCTGTTTTTTGACATGTGGTCTACTTTTCATTTGACCAGGCTGGGGAGTTCACCAGCACCTGTCAAGCTGATTCCCAGACAATGACCATTATGCCATCCATTTCCACTGAGGCCAGACGCACAGGCTGAAGCCTATTCATCCACGTTTGTACGTCGTCGTCGTACGATGGTGTCGTGTGCCAAAAATAGCCAATGTGAATGTACAAGTTGACAATGCATCTGGGATCGGATTTCCTGGGGGGGGGGGGTGGGCGTAGAGGAGGTCAAACAGGGGTGAAGAATAGCATAGTACTGTTGTCCTGTCTGAAGCCCAGTAGCCTGTCATCTCCTTTATCCAGATGTGATTGCTTTTGCTAGATGCTTGGCCTCCCATATGGGGAATCCTCCAGGTGATTACAAAACTCTTGCAGGCCAATTATTATGGTGTGGCTCTGCAAGAGGCTAGCTGTCAATAAGGGTGTATGTGTGTCTGTGCCCGGAGGTAATCTCGCAAACCACTCAAACGATCAGCGGCAAATGTCTTGTGCACAATGCCAGTAGGCCACGGAAGTACCTCCACAAATGTTTTATACTTTTTGAAATATTTAATTTGATAATGGAAGTCAATGGGGCTCAGTTCGGACGGAAACCTTGCCCAGATGTTTAAGCATTGCAATGATGCTTGAAGATGCGGACACAGCGACACGGAAACGTGTCCGCCTAACATTTTTGTTTTATAAGTAGATACATGTAATTGATACTGTGGATGGGGACACCACAGTATTTCTGTGGGTTATCATAATAGATTTGGCTACTTAGCCACTTAAGGCCTATTTTATACTCGTTGTACAACGGTGTCCTGTGAAAGCAGCAAAAATAATTATGTGACTCGTTGTCAGCTTGTTGATCGGTTTATTCTAGCGATTTTTGAACATGTTCGGCCTGCCTGCAGTAAAATGGCATGATGCCCAAAATACGGACACCAGGCTGAACAATAACACATCATTAAAACCGGGAAAGCATCTGTCATTTTAGATTTTCGCGTTGGCTATTCAAAAATAGCAGATATACAAGCTCACAGCGTGTCACTTAGTGCCGCGCTGCGAGCTTGTACATCTGCTATTTTTTTATCAGAACCACTGATTTAGAAGGCATTTGTAGTATCGGCCTCAGGTCTTAAAGGGTTAAAGCCTTGACTGGGGTCCCCCCCTCTGCATCAAATCTCTTCAGCGAAAGAAATTGCCAATCTACAAGCTCACAATACATTGTGTTACGACGCGATGCAAGCTTGTAGATTGGCTTCTCACCTATGCCCAGAATAGGGATACTTGGGTTAAAACAAAGGGGTGATACTTATTTTCTGTCTATAGTTCTGACTTTCATCAATCCTCTTTCTCCTCAATCCTCTATCTCCCGTCATCCGTGATCCGTGCGGCCCCCCAGCACTGCAATGCTGCTTTGCTTGCCTTGTTATGACCACATAGATGTCCCACCGCAAATCTTGGAAAGCCCCCCCCACCCCCCTGACAAATTCCGCCACGGCATCGCCGCAAGCAGAGCAACGATGTACAATCATTGTGAATGCTCTAAGTGGCTTGCACTCATCCACAAACAGAAGCCATGTAATTTCACGGCAATTAAAGTACCTCAGAGGGTTGGTGGTGGGAGGGGGAGATGGAAGGGGGAGGGGGTCACAGAGGGGGTGAGAAGGGAGAGGGTCGGTGAGAGAAGAAGAGGGCATAGGGAGAGAGAGAGAGATGAGTAAGGGGGGGGGGGTGTAGACTGACGGCAGAGAAGAAGGGGGAGAGACAGATGAGGGATGACGGGTTAAAGAGGGGAGGCGGGGTGAAGGTGTTGGAGGAAGGATGGAGGGAAAGGAGAGAGGGGACGAGGAAAGACCAGAGGGGAGAAGGCAATGGTTCTCAAAAATGTTAATTTCAAGGAACCCCAGTTTTGGCATGCATTTTTTATTTATTTTTATTTGTTTATTTAGACAGGACAGAGCATATTAATGAACGTCACATGAACGTAAATACACCGGATTTAGCAAAGATGCTAATTTTCATCCGCAGTCCTCACACAAAACATAAAATCAGAAAAACAATAACATCGCATGATGCATTAGACCACAGACCCCCATAACGGGTCCATTTGGTTCCATTTTGCACACTCTCAGAGTTACAGACCCCCAAGAGTCCATTTTATTCCCAACTATCAATTACACCACTTTGAGAGATATGGGCATGAGTAGAGGTGAAAGAGAGAGGGGGTGGGGTGCGGGAGGGGGGGTGGGGGGTTCAGATAAGGAGAGAGAGGAAGCAGGGTCGCAGTTCATTGAGAGGGAGGCAGTGATGTGAATCTGTGGTCTTCTTAACCCAGTTCCACCGTCGCTCTCTTCATTATGGAAAGCAGCAACAACAATAAACACAGGAGCCTCTCTGTGTGATCACATCAACAACACTCTGGCTTACCATTAGCATGGAGGCCACATGAGAACAGGAAGTTCAAGAGGACATGACATGACCTCACATGACTTTCTATGTTTTCTCCTCCTTCCAGACAAGTTAAACCAGTTGATTCCCATCCTGTGGGCCGGGGCCCACTGTTGGAGTCGTGATGATATTTTAAGTGGGCCCAAAAACAATTGTCAAAATGCAAAGATTTTAATTATAATATAACATTGATATCTAAAAAAAATCATAAAAAATCATGGTATTCTTTTCTTTAAAAGTCTGAAAAATGAGTTTTTATTGTGATACAGATAAATAAATAAAAACTTAAAGTATATCATCACACAATCAACACAATCAATTGATTTATTATAATTTATCTTTCTTGGTCAAATGTGTGGAGCGCAAACACTTTTGAGATTTTATTCCTTGGGCCCTGATCCAGAAAAGGTTGGGAACTGATGAGCTAAACCGTTTCTATGCCAGATTTGAACAGAGCAAAACAAAAACAACCCCGCCTCCTAGAGCTGTCATCACGGCGAATCCCCGTAGGCAAGATGAGAGTGACATCACACCACACCACAGCACACCGGGAGGAGTTGATACAGCGATCGATTCGATCGGTGCATGCGCGACAAGCATGAAGTCATCCTCTGGGACTCGGAGAGAGTGGAAAAAGCAAACCAAAAGCTGGATAGGGTGCTGAGCAGTGGCGTAATGCAACTAAGTGTGTTTACTCAAGTACTGTACTAAGTACAATTTTTAGATACTTTTATTTTACTGGAGTTTTTCCAATTGTCTATACTTTTACTTCTACTCCGCTACATCTCAGAGGCAAATATTGTACTTTTACTCCACTACAATTATTAGAAAATTTTGGTTACGAGTTACTTTGCAGTTATAAAACATACAATAACCACTTTAGCCCTATTTTAAACCTAGGCTATTTCAAAATAGCCGATCTACAAGCTCACAACGCGTCACGTTGTGAGCTTGTAGATCTGCTATTTTCAAACATTTTTTGTACTTTTACTTTTGATACTTTAAGTACATTTTCATACCAATACTTTTGTACTTTTACTCAAGTCAATTTTGAATTTCTGACTTTCACTTGTAGCACAGTACTTCTACATTGCAGTATTGATACTTTTACTTAAGTAAAACATTTGAGTACTTTTTTCACCACTGGTGCCAAGAGTGACGTCACCACATTGCGGAATCAGTGGTGGCAAGGTTTTTCCAACAGGTTAACACACGTAAAGCAGCAGGGCCAGACAGGTTCCAGACTCGGGTGTTTAGATTTACAATAGATGCCTCTCTGAGGGTAGAGTCCCCTCTTGCTTCAAAGCAGCCACAATCATCCCAGTGTCGAAACAAAAACCCAAAAGGTAACTGGTTAAATGACTGGTGTCCCGTAGCACTCACCCCCATAGTGAGAAAATGCATGTCGAAGAGCTGTAGCAGGTTGCCACCCACCCTGGGCCCCCGGACTCTCTCTTTTCCCGGTGTTTTCCCAGGTCGACGTGGTTTTGAGGTTAGGTTTAGGCATAATTTCTGTGAGGTTAGGGTTAAGGTTAGGGTTAGGCATAGTGTTTGTGAGGTTAGGGTTAAGGTTAAGGTTAGGTTTTGGCATAGTGTTTGTGGGGTTATGGTATAGGGTTAAGGCTAGGTTTTGGCATAGTTTTTGTGAAGTTAAAGGTTAGGGTTTAGGTGCAACCTGGGCGACACACCAATGAAAGAGGGAGTCCCCTGGGCCCCCACCAGCTAACCTACTGGCAAAACGGATCCACAGACGATACCGTAGCCATAACATAACACACCACTGACCGCCCTCTCCCACCTGGAGAAGAGGAACCCCTATGTTAGAATGCTGTTCATGGAGCTCAGCATTCAACACCGTATAGATCCCTCCAGACTCAACACCAAGCTCAGGTAGCTTGGCAACCCCAGCCTGTGCAGCTGAATCCTGGACTTTCGGTCGGAGCAATGCCAACCCAGGTGGTGAGGTCTCTACTCCTTGTACACCCACGACTGCATGGCCAGGCCATGCACATATCCGACCTAATGGTCAAGTTCACCGCTTGCAAATCGGCTAGTTTCACAGAATATTCGCCTATTTTCGCCGAATGTGCGCTCATTATGACATTCTGAGATAGGGACGATGGGGTTCATGTGGTTAAAGCTTTGTGGGTGGCTGTAAAACACTGGAGCCTGGTGAAATGATGCATCCAGAATAAAACAGTCACACGCAACAATAAAACTAAATTAAGGCTTTCCTGGCAAAATAAGAAAGTTCACCTTGGAAAAAATACACCCACAACCACTCTGAATCACAGAAGCATAAAACATGATTACTTGTACACACAACATGTACAGAATAAACCAACTATGACATATTACATAAAGAACATTGTGTACAAAATCCAAAATGGCCTCCTTCCACTTCCATAGTTGACCAACGTACAACATTGTCCAGGGTCATGTTGTTCCACTGCAATGATTACATGTGGTTATGTAATTACTCTGTGCTATGTTAAGTGGGCGAGAGAGTGGCCATCAAGCTCATTCTGTGAATGGAAAGTAGGGCCCTTCTTCATGCCAAAATAACTGGTGTTTACACAGCCTACCTCTTTCACAAATAAACCTAAAGTATCACTCATACTCTAGCTTCACATGCACACCACATAATGTATGCCATTATGTATGTCCAGCTGCGTCTTGGGATTTTGTGACAACCACACGCTATTATTGCAATATACAACTATACAAAAAGTTACTTTTTAATTTACTATGTAAACGTAACACTATACTGTAGGTTCAGTCCCACTGCAGATCTGCAGGGTCCTGTTTAAGTGTCCTTGGGCAAGTCGCTGAACCCTAAACTTTTCATTCGATGCACATGACTCAGGATACATCTGGCGGCCGTCGGCGAGTGGAGGGAGTGACCGGGAATCAGAAGGTCACCGGTCCAAGCCTCGCCTCGCTCAGTGTACGCGTCGAAGTGTCCCTGAGCAAGACACTTGGCCCCTAACGGCTCCCTCTCCCCTTGCACTCACCAAGCGACCAGAAAATACTCTTTCCCTAAATGCTTGAAATGAATGAATTATGTAGGGTGACCAAATATTCAGCCCCTCAAACCAGGACCCTTAAGTCAAGACGTGCACGGCCATTCATTCACGCGCACATGTATACGCACCATAGGTGTTGCATACAGGCAACGACTGATTGACAAAAATCAGCCTCAGCATTGAATTCAGACCCACAATGCATTTGTTCATGTTTTCCGATTGGTTAGGTGAGCATGTTTACATTGACAGAACATGATAAACGTCTATGCAACCACTGAAAACAACGATTATTATTTTGATTCTGGCGAAAACTGAGACAATTTCGTATAGTGAATGTTGACAATCAGGACATATTAGGGTTTTAGAGATATTTGTTGGGACTCGGGACAATCCCGGACAAACCGGGACGTCTGGTCACCCTATGCATACGGCATACGCCCCACCTTCTGCAAAGCACATCCACAGTAGTAAACAGATACAACTCAATAGACATGTTTAGTGTTAGAAAATCACAGCCTTTTTTTTCTCTCTGCAGTTGTTGCGTACACTCCCCGACGTGCTCGCCAACAATGCAAATAGCCACTGAATCGGATGATGAACTCAGAGGTTTGGGAACACAATGGTGACCGTGTGCACTCTGGGCCTCCTTGGAAAAGCAGCAGCTTGATATCCTAAAACAAACAGATTGTTTTTTCTAAAGACACCACGACTGCCAGGACGCCGGCGAGGTCCAGCCACTGGCCGCCATGACACCAGACCTCCCAGCCTCTCTCAGCCCTCCCTCCCTCCCTCCAGTGGTGGAAGAAGTACTCACATGTACATGTAACCCGTATTCAAAATGTACTTGAGTAAAAGTACAAAAGTATCAGCATCAAAGTATACCAAAAGTAAAAGTGCTCATTGTGCAGAATGTCCCATTTCACAAGTTCAAAATGCATAAAAAGATCTTTTGAAAATCGCCGATCTGACGCATTGTGAGCTTGTAGATCTGCTATTTTCAAAAGGGCGAAATATATACGGCTGAAGTGGTTAGTGTGTTTTGTACGATAATAATCAAAATCTACAAAGTAACTAAAGTTTTCTTATAATTCTCTCTCTCTCTCTCTCTCTCTCTCTCTCTCTCTCTCTCAAATTTAAAAGGAAACAAAGTAATGTGTAACCAGAGCTGAGCCTGTCACATTGCAACTTAGAAACAGAAACCAAGAAAATTGTGCATTTGATAGATTGTTAGAAATAGTTATACAGTATACACAAGCAAGGAACTTTTTAAACAAATTCTCTCTCTCTCTCTCTGAACACCCCCCCCCCCTCAATGTGTAAAAGGAAAAGACAGGCAATTGTCTTCTGGTCACTGTGGCTTTTGGTGTGACTGTTACTTTTGAACACAGTTCATCAGGGGTGGCAGCTGATCCTAATGTATTCATAGTTAGGTTTATGTTTATGTTTGCATTCTGCTTATTTGTTTTATGCAAAGCATCCTGGGTTTCACTGCTGCACGCCTTGACTTGGGTTTAGTTTACGTTTGTTTTAGTTTAGTTCACCGTTTCTCGACCAGTGATCCACTGACCACTGCAAAACGTTCCGAGTTTCTAGATCTGCTACTTTGTGCACGACATCAGCGCATAACTAAGTATAAATCTGTCTTTTAGATCCTTAAAATTGTGCATTAATAAAAGTTTAATGATTGTGTTATGGCCTCTACTGTATACTAAATATGCTGTGTGGTGTTCCTTGAGGATTGTTCGAAATATGCAAGTGGTCTCCCGAGCTCAAAAAAGGTTGAGAACCACTGGTTAGTCAATCAGTATGTACTATGTACCAGATCAACTGTCCTCCACTCCAGTGTACATTAAGAGTACATTTACTCAAGTATTGTATTTAAGTAATTTTGTTTTGTATTTTTAGTTACTGGACTATTTCCAATTAGTATTTTTTACTTTTACTCCACTACATCTCAGAGACAAATATTGTATTTTTTACTCCACTACAATTTTATGAAAACTCAGTCACTAGTTACTTTGTAGATATAGATTATTACTAAACATACATTAACCACTTGAACTATATATATATATTTCGGCTATTTGAAAATATTTGAAGATCTACAAGCTAGCTCACAACGCGCTGCGCCTCGTTGTGAGCATTCTGCATAATGAGTACTTCTATTTTAAGTATATTTTGATCCCAAAACTTTTGTACTTTTACTCAAGTAAATTTTGAATTCCGGACTTTTACTTGTAATGGAGTATTTTTACATTGCAGTATTGATACTTTTACTTACAGTAAGTAACATTTTAGTAGTTTTTCCACCACTGCTCCACTCCACTCTCATTCCAGTTCAGTGGGTTCAGCCAGTGTTGCACAGTGGACCACAGTGGACCACAGCTCTGCTGGAGAACGGTCATGAACCCCGCTGAACCGGTCAGGGAGGCTCAACGGTAAGAGGACCACAAAACCAATCATCAACTGTCAAGCTGAAATATCCCAATGTTTTACTGTTCTGCCTTAAACTATAGCTCAATGACCGAGCAGCAGCACAATGTTGGACCCGAGCAGCAGCTCAGGTTTAGTGTAGTTAATGGACTGTAGTTTGAATTAGTTAGTTTGTTTGATTTGCTATAGTTTTGTTTGATTTTATTGATTGATTTGCTACAGTAGGGTTAGTTTTCTAAAGTCAAGCTTATTTAACTTGAAGTTTATGTCAAAGTATCGAATAATGCAATATATAAGAAAAGTGATCAAACGTTTAAAAAAAAAAGTTAGCAAAACACTAACTTTTAGCTGTTCACAGACGGACACAGTGGAGAAAACAATCCCTCGCCTTCGGCTGTTGCAGCCTCCTGGCGGGGATAAGAATATAATGGCAGATACATGGATCTACGGCATCTCCTGGTTGCATAAACATGTTTTCAAATGATATTTTTCCCATTAGACACTGTTGGATTGTCTGATTATGCAGTTGTGGATTTCATGAAACAAGCATTTTGTGACAGTTTAAGCTGTCATTAACATAATGATAAATTGTTTTGTTCTGGGATGCTCAATTCATGGCTTGTGTTCTACTCCATATAGTGTACAGCAGTGAGTCCAACTCAATGAAGTCAAGAGACTTGGTTGGTGGCAGCAAACTACAGGTAAAGTAACAACAAAATGGAAAGAAATAGATTGTGCGTGCTCTTGATATAATTATATGCAAACAATTAGGTATTGCAATCAGTTGCATTTGTTCAGCTCAATACATAGAACAGAACAACGATTGTACAAAGATACTGCAAAAGAAATGGAATGTCCTCACTGAGGTTTTCAGATGTACAAATATTTAATGGTTCCTGTCAATACAATATAACCAACAAAACTGCAGTGGTTGTAGGTATGGGACGATATGAAAATTACAAATGGCATTTTTTTTTGCGATTAACGATATTATCGCGATTATCAAAATATACTTAAAACTTAAAATGGCACTTTTGTTAACCACTTGAACATCCAGCATCCCTATTCTGGGGGGAACGTTTGCCAAAAATAGCCGATCTACAAGCTCACAAAGCGTTGCATTGCAACACGTTGTGAGCTGGTAGATCTGCTATTTTTTGGCAAATCGATTTGTGCAGAGTGAAATAAGAGCGTACAAAATGCACTCTTTACAGGTCCGTTTTATAAAGTATAGAGGGTTTAAGTGGAATTGACTGAATTTGCACCTCAACAAAAGCGAATTAACCCTACCTAGTGTGTGACGGAGGACAATCTCACTATAAATGTTTTTTTTTAACCATAATAACGATTTTTGTACCATCCCTAAGTGGTTGTATTTAGTCTCCCTGCTCTTCTCAGCGTTTAGGTCCTGTGGTATGATAGGACATCTGCTGGTTGTCAAGTGGCACTTCCTGAAGATCAAAATTCCCTGAGTAAGTAGGTGTGCTCCATTAGCTCAGTGGTAAACATTATCAGCACTTGGGGCGGGTTACCTGGGTTTTAATCTTGGGTAGGGCATTAAAGTTACAGATTGCAGCTGTCCAAATAAAAAATTACAACTCTAATGATAACATTCTATAAACATGCTAAATGATAACTATAACGATGTGAGCATCCACACATGATGAACGATAAAGTTCTAAACATGTTGAATATTGAGTGGTGTTAAAATGATATATTTAGTCTATAGTTATCATTCTTCTTCTGATTCTTCTGCTTCTGATTCTTCCTTCTGATTCTAGACACGTCTAGTAAGTGCACAAGTGTGGATGTCCATCCTCCATCCTGAGAGACACACAGTCGTTATAGAAGGTGGAAATTGTCTGACCGACAATTTCCCAAGTGTCTGACTGGTCGTTGTACTTTTCAAAGCAACAGAGCATCCTACATGGAGAGAGACCAACAACCATGAGAGAAATGTGAGCATCCTATATGAAGAGAGACCAACAACCATGAGCATCCTACATGAAGAGAGACCAACAACCATGAGAGAAATGTCTGGTGTGAACAAGCAGCCACCGTTTTCCAGACTTGCTCTGTAAATTAATTGTATACAAAATATTTCTTTAAAAAAAAATACAGGAATGGGGCGCCCGCTGGCCTAGCGGTC
This sequence comes from Gymnoscopelus braueri, assembly GCF_963280865.1. Classification (NCBI taxonomy): domain Eukaryota; kingdom Metazoa; phylum Chordata; class Actinopteri; order Myctophiformes; family Myctophidae; genus Gymnoscopelus; species Gymnoscopelus braueri. The sequence goes on along the minus strand of NC_137616.1, from coordinate 10,618,028 downwards.
CAGGCGCATACCACATACGCTGGTAATCCAGCTCGACAGCGTGTCGCGGGTTCGACTCACGATCCCGACAACCTTTGCTGTGTGTCACCCCTCCATCTCTCTCCCCATTTCCTGTCAGCCTACTTTCCTATCAATAAAGGCAGAAAAGGCCCCAAAAAAATATCAATAAATAAAAAAATATATAGGAAATTATATATAGTCAAAATAAAACCTAAACATCCCCCAAAACAATATGGAAAAGTGCGCTCCTTGGAGTGCAGGTCTCCGCCTGCCCGGGGTGCCCATCCAGGGCCCGCAAACTTTGGAAGGCAGTTACAGGTAATTGGAATGGAAAATCTGACTGGTACATCGCGATGACATGACTTCAGTGATAATGCGTATGGATTTTGGACATTTGTAGATGTAGCAAAAAGTGCGTTTGGAAGAAAATGCAAATGGCGGAAAGGCTGAAGTGGGTGTGGCCTATATTGGGAGATCCGTCATGATCCAAGGAATCCAGGGGAATTGCGAGGTACGGTTCAGGAGATATAGGCCAAAATGGGAAGTGCCCCGTTATAGCACCACCATGAGAACAATTTGAAAAATTGGGGGCAGAGGTAATTCCTTGGCCTACAGGGAGTGTGTGTGCAAAGTTTCATGCCGATCCAATGGTGCCGGACATTAGCTGTTCAGACACGTGACGGACAGACGGAGGCGAAAAACTTAGTCTCTCCGGCCTTCAGCCATCTGGCCTGGCATAGACAAAAAGGTACATATTTCAAGAAAATAAGTAACACTGCTGAGTCACACAACATGTCAACATACAGTAGCATCTACCTACCTACTGGCTCCCATTGCGTAGATTGTTCCATCTATCACAGCCAAGCGAGCTGTGCAGGGTCGATTTTTCTTGGGGGCACACATGGTCCACTGGTCAGTGTTTGGGTTATAACTCTCCACCTGATCCAAAACACCTATACATAAACAGGAATTTACAGGACAGTGACTGTTAGTGGGCTCCATTGTGTGCCCAAACTACAGTGAAATTGAAGTCTATTGAGTCTCTTATGGAACTAAGAGCTATTAAGAACGGGTATGATACCTATAACGTAGATCTTTCCATTGAGAGTACAGGCAACTGGACCTGCCTTGAGATTTTCACGATCTTCTATCTGCCTAGGGGCGACTTCTGTCCATACAGATGTTTTAGGGTCATACGTGTACACATGCCTTTTGGAGGCTGCGATAGAACCATCCTCCATGACGGCGCGACCAAGGGACCAGGAGGACATATAACAAAATATTATTCACTCTCAACAGGAGGAGGAAGATGAATATGGAATAATAACATTTTCAGTAAACCAGTAAACCATTATGTAACCATTATGTACATAAAAAACAACCTCATGAAACTCAGCAGGCTGAACCTGCAGGTACTGTATATAAATCTGTTCCATACCGATAGTATATATCAATCCGTCTAGTGCGACCGCAGCGGAGAAGTTACAATTTGGCCTGCCAACAGACTCCATGAGGTGCCAGGTGTTGGTGCTTGGGTTGTAGCGCTCCACACTCACAGACCTTTTGTAGCGCTCCACACTCACAGCCCCTTTCCATAGCCCTTGGTCCCCCATTGCAAACACATAGCCATCCAGCATCACCTGTCCTATGGACCATGTGCAAGAAAAGAAATAAAAGCCATTAGAACTGAGGATCTTGGCCGTATGCAGCTTCTAACCAATGCAACAACCCATAGCAGCTATTCCAAGACGAAGTTAAAATGTATACTATAATTTAACAGTCTTACTGAAATATTCATGATCCTCATTCATGGGAGCCGTGTTAAACCATGAGTCATCTGACAGGTCATAGCGCCACATATCCTTAACGACTGAACTGCCTCTGGCCACATACAATGTAGAGCCTATGATGAGAGCAGAATTAAAAGAAGTTATGACTTGATTGTTAAAGTAGTAGTATCCATTACAGGTCCTAAGTTGACTGTCCTCTACCGGAGTTTCCGATACTGGTATCAGTATCGGAAAAGCTGCCAATACTGCCTAAATTGCTGGCAGTCTATGCCATTTCAATACCATGTAATTTATCACAGTGACGTTTCATTAACAGTGATGAATTGATGTTGCACTACTTTTAGATTCTTACTGTACAATTTACATAATTATTTTACTAACTTGGAGCTGCAGTTTAACTAATATTAATGGATTTTTTTTATTTCAAGGACCCCCAATAACTTTTTTATTACACAATGGTATTGGATAGGTACTCGGTATCGACCAATATGCAAGATATGGGTATCGGGATCGGCAAGGAGAAAATGGTATCGGTACATCTCTATCCCCTACTCCAGTTGTTATGATGGTACTCCTCCTCACCTGAACCAGCCAGAACAAAATTAACATGTTTGCCCATCAAAGAAAGTTCGATGGGCAGACGTGACAGACGCTTCCATTGATTGGTCCTGGGATCAAAGCTGTCAAGGGTACCAAACCTCACCATCAGGAGCATTTCATGAAAGCCTGTACGGAGGAAAAGAAGATAAACACAGAACCAGGCATGTGCATGAGACCGCGTAGTCAGTAGAGTAATGTGTGAGCATGTGAAATGTTATGAAGAATTACCAGTCCCTGAATTAATCCAGGAGAAAATTGTATACAAAGCGTAACGCATGAAATGTATATACTCACCATCCAACAATCTGGCAGAGTGGTGAGAGGCCTACATCAGCGTTTCGCATTCTTGGGTCACGGGCCCATTTTTATGGGTCGCAAGTAAATATGCCTTTATTTTTCGTTTCCTACATTTTGTTTTGTAATTGTTATTTCAAGGCAATCTTCAACTGAGCCAAAACTACCGCACAATCAGACGAATCAGCCACCCCAGCAAAGCCATTGTGAAAATAATGCTGAATAGGTTAAAACCTCAAGCTGAACTGATCATTGCTGAAGAACAGGCTGGAGTTAGGGCAGGGCGGAGCACCAAAGAACACATATTCAATCTGAGAAGCATCTGTGAGAGATACCTGCAGCATCAACAACACCTCTACCACGTTTTTGTGGACTTCAAGAAAGCCTTTCACCGGGTATGGTATGCTGCGCTGTGGGCGACCATGAGGAATTACATTATTAGCCTAAACCATGTCAGAGTCATTCAACACCTGTGCGACAGAGCTACCAGTTCAGTTCTCCACAACGGAGCCATCAGAGACTGGTTCAGGACAACAATTGGAGTGGATGCCTTCTCTCCCCTTTTCTCTTTAACATCTTTCTGGACCGCATATTAATGACGGATGCCCTGGCAGACCATGACGGATCTGTCAGCATAGGAGGCACAACAATCACCAACCTCCCTTTTGCAGATGACATTAGGCTAGCTAGAGAAGAAAAATAACTTGGCAGCCTAGTTGAAAGGCTTGACACCACTTCACAGGGCCTATGGAATGAAATCATTGCAGAAGAAACAAAGTTGATGAACAACGGCAACAGCTCTGATATGAAAGTCAATGGGACAAGCACTTGACACGGTGTATAACAATCGTGTTATCAATGAAGGATCCAGACAGGAGGTCCTCGCCATAATTTCACAAAAAAGTAACAACTGCTGCCCTGGCAAATCTCAAGCCCATATGGAAAGACATTAGACAAAAACATCAGTCTGGCATCAACATGGGATAGGCATTAACTATTATGAAACCTAAATAACAAATTAACTGTTGAAAAATCCCCAAATGCCAAGGCGACGAAAACATAAGACGCATTTATCGTATTTTTATTTATACAGGTAAAGTCCCATTGAGATACTGTACATCTCTTTTACGAGGGAGCCCTGTTTAAGGATTATTGGCAGGTATTAGTGATGTGCGGGCTGACCCGTAGGTCCCGCGGACGGGTCATGATGTCAAACGCAGTTATCGCCTCTCTATCTCGAAAGCGCTTGAATGGACGGACTCACCGTATAGTGTGTTGAAAAGCCAGTCGGTAGGCAGCTTTTAGTTTTTGCAGGTTGCGGGACGGGCCGGGTCGTTGATTTATATATCGTTTTGCAGGAGGGGTGGTTTATGAAAAAACCTGTCCCGCGCATCACTAGCAGGTATGTTTGCAAATTGGAGGGATTTGCGTCGGCACTGGAGAACCCAACTACAAACTCCTTGATGCATTTGTTTTACACCATCAGATCCAACATGCATGCCATGCATGTGTGTGGCAGGGTACTGTACCTGTGGGCATGCGGCGTAGGCTGTGCTCCTTGGCCTCAAAGATGAGCCTCTGGCATTCCTTGGATTCCACCTCACCCAGAGACGCTCTCACATGCGGGAGGTAGGAGGCACTGATGAAAGCCAGCCGGACATGCTCCAGTACCTTAAAGGGGGTGTAAGTTATATTTTATTTTTGTTCAAATAAGTGTTAATAGTTCTATACTCTGATAGTACTCATTGCTATACAGCAGGGGTCCTCAGAGTTACTACAGGGGGCCACCAAATGTTTCTGTGATCTTTTATTTTGTATACATTAACCACGTGAACCCTAGCCTCCCTATTCTGGGGACGCGTCGCAGAGCGACAAGCTGTGAGCTTGTAAATCTGCTATTTATGGCTAAGATTTGGTGTAAAGGGAAAAAAAACAGACAAAGGTCAAGTTTATTATGTTTTGAGTGTTTTTTTTAAAGTCAGTTTACTTATTATCTTTTATATTAATGTGATTCATGTTAATGTGTATTAAAAAATTACTTTGACAACACTGATAGTACTGTCAAATAAGTCTATGAAGCGATCTATGAAATCTGTATAAAAAAAAGTTTAATCTGCAACACAATTATATACATTATGTAGTGGGGGTCCCTGCTTAATCTCTCTTTCGGGTCAAGGGGTCCTTGACCTGAAAACCATTGAAGACCCCTGCTATAGTGTGTTAGTTCAGTAACAGAGGTCCCCGCCCCCCCTTCTCCTGCTCTTTGGTAAACAGAAAATACATTTCAGGTTGGGATACCAATTTCATCCAATCAGGAGAGAGTACTCATACAGGATACAGGCTAAATTGAACCAAAACGGGAAATGATTAAACAAAAAAAGTTGGAATTGTAACAGTATAAAATTTTAACTGATAAACATGTTCTATTTCCTGATGGTATTAAATTGTCAACCCACCTGAAAATGTATTTTCTGATAATTAAGAGCTGATCGATGTTACTGAACAAACAAACACTATAGTAATGATTTTACAATCAAGTTATAGAGCTTCAAAATAATCAAGACATGCTCGCCGCTATGCAATATCCATGCATACTCAAAGCAAGTACCATGTAGATACCGTATGTCACGCATGTAGTTGAACTGAAAATTAAACAGTAATAAACTAGGGCTGCAAATGACAATTATATTGATAATCATTCGATCCTTTTATTACCGAACTAATCCATGTCCTCTGAGCGCAGATCTCCGCCAGGCCGGGTTGCCTACTAAGGGACCGCAAACTTTGGAAGGCAGTCAAATCTAACTGATACATCTTGATCACAAGGGTAACGTTACTTTTAAAAGTAACTTGTTACATTACACAGGATTACTGTAATTATAAAAGTAATCCGTTAAGTTACAGCATTACCTGCTGAGAAAATTAACATGCATTAATTTTAAACTAAAATTATGGTAATTAGTCAGGTTTTTAGAACTCTAGTCACACTGCTTTAAATTATCTACGGTCTTTCTAGGAAATCAGGTGACCCACTGAGAAATTACTGACCCTGTAAAAAGTCTCCCCGCCGACAGGGTGCTTGTTTAACCACAGCATAGCAGCTTCAAACACCATGTCCTCATATGGCA
>NC_137616.1:10380529-10612016 GCF_963280865.1 Gymnoscopelus braueri | reverse complement strand
ATCTTGTATGTTTTTCATGTTATATCGTCTCTGTCGGGTGGAAACCTCATATGTCCAAAACAGTTACTTTTCAGGATTCAAATTCAAAAGTATCAAAAGTAGCAGATCTACAAGCTCGAAACGTGTCGCTTCGCGCCGCGTTTCAAGCTTGTAGATCTGATTACTTTTGATACTTTTGTGTGACGCTGTAGTATGATCAAGTAGGGCATTCATTTACGAAAAAACTAAATGGTTGGAACATGGAGATAGGTTTCTACCACGAATGAAAATGTGCATCTTTTGGTACATCCTGTGTATTTACATTGCATTACATGCTTTGTTCCTCATTACATGCTGTCCCTTCCAAATAAACATCTCTCTCTCTCTCTCTCTCTCTCTCTCTCTATGGTGACATAAGTGGCTGGACATTGGACCCGCTGGCAGACTTCCAGATGGGTGAATGAATGTGTCTCTCTCTGTCACGTTTAACAGCCGTGACACCGTGCTTCCTCGCTCGCTGGCCCACACTGCAAATAGGAAGCGCTGCTGCTTGACCTACAGTATGAGGAAGAGGTACAAGAGGACGTGTGTGTGTGTGTGTGTGCGTGCGGCTGCGCGCGCACGTGTGAGTGTGGAACAGCGGAGGGTCTTCCAGAGGGAGGATGTGGTCTGCACTGTGTGTGTGTGTGTGTGTGTGTGTGTGTGTGTGTCGGGTGTCGTGACTGGAAAGGTCACAGTGCAATGAGTACAAAGGGGGGGAGGGGGGGGGTACACACACAGAGTAAAAGCAGGAACACACACAGTAAAATCCTTGGTGTTATTTTGCCCATTTGTGACTCTGAGAGGGTACAACATGTAATGTGGTTACATAAGTACCCTCTCAGAGTTAAATTAACACTGGGGATTGCCTCTTTTGTGTTGCTGAGTACAGAGGTGTGGACCAGCACCAGCAGTGTTGTGAACATAGAGATTTGGATGGGGGGGGTAAAGATTAGCTTAGAGGAGGAAGAGAAAGAGAGTACAGACCAGGGGAGGAAAAGACAGAAAAGGAATGAGTGCGTGCGTGCGTGCGTGCGTGCGTGCGTGCGTGCGTGCGTGCGTGCGTGCGTGCGTGCGTGCGTGCGTGCGCGTGCATGTGACCCACAGAGAGAGACAGCTAATACCAGTTAACAGCTGGTGCCTGTGAGCCACATCACAGTGGTCATTACCAGCCTGTGTTAAAGAACACTCTGTTTAAACCACTGAATAACCACTGACTGACTGACTGATAGACAGACAGACAGACAGACAGACGGACACACTGATTGACAGACAGACAGAAAAAACAGAGAGACACACTGATTGACTGACAGACAGACACCACTGCCCGCCTATTCGGACAGCATGCTCGCTGACGCACAAGGCCATCGGCTGCTCGCGGTGGGCGCTCGCTCGCCTAGCAGTTGGCTCAGGCGAGCCTCACTTGCCTCAAGACCCTGTTGATGGCCTGGCGCGCCTGCGTCGCTTTAAAACCGATTTAAAAAGTAATGCATTTTTAGTGCGACCGGCATGTGTACGTACACTCCTGCATGCTAACGCTCTAAACGTCATGTACATACCTGCTACTACATACGCTATCTGTAAATATGTGCATTATCCTTTTGATTATTTGACCTTTCTGTATTTTTCTTTTCTCTCCTGCTCTTTAGCTCTATCCTCTCCCTTCTCACGAAAAACTACAAAATGATGGAGCTTGCACTTAAAAGAAAACGTGCACATATACGCAGGACGTGGAGTGAACCAAAACGAGCGCTCCTGTCCCCCCTGCCATCCTCGGAAGAATGAAGAAATCACTTACAGGTCAGAGTTAAATTAACAACGGATTTTACACGGAACAACTTTGCGGATGGGGGCACCCAAACCGCCACCTACTCATAACATCATAGCCTCGCATATGGCTCATAATGTGTGTCACATGTCATGTCGCCTCGTCTAAGCTGTCTTTCTTCACCGTGCAGTCAGACAAAGCTGAAATCCCTAAAAAAATTATAAATAAACTGCCCAAAAAAAAAACATACACACACCGTAAAATCCTCAATGTTCATTCATCCATTTGTAACTCTGAGAGGATGCAAAAGAAACCAAACGGCCCGTTACATTTGCACCCTCTCAGAGTTAAACTAACACTGAGGATTTGACCATGTACCCCACGACTGCCCCTTCGTGTGCCTCCTCGCCAGCCTGAATGACAAACAACCACACAGAGTCCTCCTGGCGCCGTTGTGGCGTCTGGACGCGGAAACACAGCTGGACTCAAGACAACAAGTCTGTCAGCCAAACATGAAACTCCTTCGGCAGTTCACTTTTGATAACGCTGGACCACACACGTTCAGCACTGTGCCAACCCCTCTGACCACTCGCTGAAGGGTCTGACAGAACTAGATTTTTTGGGCAGAATGTCCTCTTTTTTCAACAAAAGTGCTCTTAGGACTCTTGCTGGAGCCCTCATTCAATGCCACTTTGACTATGCTCGCACCTCTTGGTTCTCCAACCCCTCAATGTCACTAAAGACTGAGCTACGAGCCTCCCAAAGCAAACTGATTCGACTACTTCTCGGCCTGGGGCTCATGACCCACCTATTTCCAGCACCTTTTTCTATAGTCTAGGATGGCTCAGGGTAGAAGACAGGGTTAAGCAATTAAAATGGGATTGGCTTTCAAGATAGTCAAAGGGGCTCTGCCCTCAATGCCCTCAATACCCTCATATCTGACCAACTACCTCAAAACACACCCACAGCCACAACACTAGAGGGAGCGACAACAACGATTTGGTACCACCCACCATAGAACAAACGGAATGCCCTGACACCCATCCCTTGGAAAATGTGGATCCCTGGCTTCCTTCAAAACAGGCCTGAACATCCATCTTTCAGGAGGCCAAAGTGGGAGGGGTAAATCTACCTTCTCTCAAAGAAAGGTGATGGCATTCACTGCCTACACCCCCCCCCCCCTTTCCCCCTCCCTTTTCTACTCTGTAAATATAGTGTTTTATATTTGTTGATGGTATTGTATTTTGGTGCTATGTTTTATGCTATGTCGATTAATTGAATACATAGGACCACAAAGCAAAGCACAGTACAGTACAGCCAAATACTGCTTTTTCTATTTCTGGTACCCAAATCTACATCGTCAGTGCTTATTTAACTTTGCGAGTGTACAAATGGAACCAAATGGAGTCCCATTTGCATACTCTCAGAGTTACAGACCCGTAAGGGGTCCATTTTGTACGCCTGGTGGTCCCCAGACCCAACGTCGAGAGCCAGCGTTCTATAGTTTGCTGTGCAACGCCACGTCGCCATGCAAAGCAAGCCGTTGCTTTAGACGAGCACATGGCCAACTTCTCCTTCGAATAAAGATAACAAACAAGTAATTGCATAAATACATACATACTGCGCTGTACATATATTACATAAATTATGCATCAGAGGCGAGCCTGTATCCACCGGCAGGCTGAGCAAACAGCCCCGCTAGCTAGCATACCTCAGCTGCTAGACTTTAACGGAGAATTACAGAGAGAACGTGCTGCCAGATCGAATCACGTTACATTGTTGTCAGTCAGCGAGGGGAAAATATTTGCGCACCACATTTTTCGCATAAATCAGCGGAGATGGGGGTTCGTTGTCAGCTGCTGCAGCTCCTGCTGCCACACACACACACACACACACACACACACACACACACACACACACACACACACACACACACACACACACACACACAGACACACATTATGGGCGGAGAGGCAGTCCTCAACACTTGTGTCATCAAAACAGGTGTCCATTCGAGACATAAGAGAGACAGACGCACATATCTGCCTGAGAAAGCACCCGATATCAAAACTGCCGATTTTTGAAACGTCTCAGTTTTCAAACCCTGCATTCCTGAGGTTTTGACATGTGTTCCGCGGTCACCTTGCGACGTCTTAACCCATTCAATCCGGGGAACGCATTCTCTGTCATTTTAGATTTCTTTGGCTATTCAAAAATAGCAGATATACAAGCTCTTGGTACCACGCGTCGCTATGAGCTTGTAGATCTGCTATTTTTTTTTATCGTGAGAATTTGTGCAAATGTTCGCTTAAAAAAAATACATATTCAAAGATTTGCACACATTTTCACGATTTTAAAACAAATAGCTTTGGCTATTCAAAAATAGCAGATCTACAAGCTCATAGCGCGGCACCGAGTGCTGCGCTATGAGCTTGTAGATCTGCTATTTTTGAATAGCCAAAGCAATCTTAAAATGACACGATGGACCCGGGAACAGATGCGTTCCCGGTCTTAATGGGTTAATGAAAAGCAGAATTGGGACTCGCACTGCTGCGAGGAGGAGAGAAAAGAGGATTTGGGGTAGAAAAGCGGGAAAGGGGGGGGGGGGGACACTGACTGAAGGAAGTGAAGTGAAACTGAATCCCACAAACAAATCCTTTTGGTTGGGACCACAACGTGACGGTGCCAGCAGAAACAAGGCCTGGGAGTAATCTGTCAAGGAGATCAGGCTTTAGTCAAGTCAGTGTTCCATCCTCTGTAATCCAGTTTCTAAAATAAACTTCCCTAGGATGTGTGTTTACCTGTTTTTACAGAGATAAGTTTTTTGTGACATGTGACACATTTTTGCCTTATACTTATACTTTTATACTCATACTTTTATTGTACTTTTAGTATTAATACGTCGTCGCTGTTGCATGTCCAACACCGTTCCAGGAAAAAAGGTGTAAAATTAAGTTATTTAGTCACTTGTTAATACTTTTCAGTGGTTAAATATGTATAAAACTTGCTGACTTTCAAAAAACAAAGAAAAACATATTTAGACACGTTGTGCGATTGTAGATAGGCTATTTTCGTTTGTTTCGTGCGACACTGTCATACGACAAAGTATAAAATAGGGCCGATGAACTATACAGAGATGCAAGGTTTCTGCTCAGCGGCGACAATATACCTCAAGTTGATTATAACAGTCTCACAACAGAACTCTGAACCCATGTAAAGAACCGCCAGCAGTCACCTCTCCCCTGCTTCTTTCTTCAAACAAAGGTTAAATCTACATGTTGACAGTAGATAGTCCTCGTGTTCCCTAGAATGACCATAATGATACCAAAGAACCAGACAGAAAGAGACCGCGTCGGCCAAGCCTTCGCCGTCTCGCAGCCCTTAGCGCATTAAAACGCTGGCCGCACCCTCCGTCAGTGTCAGTAGACACGGGTCCTAAACCAGGTGCATCAGGGGTTGTATAAGAATAAAAGTCAAGGGTTGGGGATGATCGTAAAGAGGCGGCGGCTTGGCCCTTTTGTCTGGAGGTGTGACAATGGCTGTGCTTTGATTTATATACGGCTCTAGAGATAGCAGTGGTGGAAGAAGTACTCAGACTAGTAGCAATACCACAGTGTAAAAATACTTTGGTACAAGTAAAAGCACACACACACACACACACACACACACACACACACACACACACACACACACACACACACACACACACACACACACACACACACACACACACACACACACACAACACCTACTGTCCACTAATCACACACATGCACAGGTATGTGCATTCAATATCTCAATTAAGTCAAAGTACAGTACAAAAGTATTAGCATTGATCATTAACCACTTAGGCCCTATTTTAGAATTTAGATTTTTGATTAGTAATTCTAATATTCATTTTCTAATAAGTGATTCATTATTAATAATCTAATTCTGCAAAGTAACTAGCAAACTAAAGCTGTCAAATAAATGTAGTGGAGCAAAAAGTGTTGTAGTGTCTGTGCCATCATATAAAGCCGACAAAAATAGCCAAGCCCACGACATGTCACACCGAGAGAGCGACACGTTCGTTGTAAGCTTGTCCATCGACTAGTTTCGCCGCACGACAGACAGCGGCGAAAGACCAAGTACAGAAGATACGTTAAGCATAAGTTGCTGACACGTCTCTTTTGCACCAGACCTCACTGAGACACAAAAGGAGGCTATGGGGTTATGTACGCTACGCGCCACCGTGCTGGAGGAGCGACATAAACAAAAGGAGGGACCTGTGTAACGTTATCGCCGCTTTCTCTGCGACGGGGGACAAAGGGTGATCAAATTATACTATAGACGAGATGAAAAAGATCAGGGGTTGAGGAGGACGACGAAGTGTTTAATCCTCACCCCAGGGCCCTCCCGAAAGAAGAATTGTCTGCCATGTCTCCATGTCATGCTCCCATTAACTCATTCACTCCGGGAAAGCATCTGTGTCATTTTAGATTTTTTGCTATAACCATTATTTTATACTTTGGCTATTCAAAAATAGCAGATATACAAGCTCATAGCGCGGCACCGAGTGCCGCGCTATGAGCATGTAGATCTGCTATTTATGAAAAATATAGATTTTTTTGCTAATCTAATATATATATTTTTAAGCGAAAATGTTTACTCAAATCTTTGCTTCTAGGGGGTCCCTGGAACAACATATTTTTAGATGGGGGTCCGCAACCAAATACATATAATTTTGGGGGTCCTTGACATGAAAAAGTTTGAGAACCACTGATATTATAGCAACATAAGTGTTTCAGAAAACTGTTAGGATTTAGAAGACATTTGTAGATGGGTTCCCGGATTGAATGGGTTAAGAGCCGGAGTCACTGACCTCCCTCGCCACAGAATGCAGAGAAATCAACCCGGCGTGGGAAGAAAAAAAAACAGCGAAACAAAATGATCTCCCCGCCTATACTGGGAAAATCTCCTTTCTTGTCTTTTTTTTTTTGGTGACACAATGGAATGGGGTTTCCGCGTCTCCGATGATGCAACGGACCTACAGTACCTGTCACAATTATTACATAATCGTCTAATCGCAATTATTTGAGATAATCGCAATCATTTTTGAATAATTGTCATAATCGTTTCCATGTTGAAAAATGTTCACACATTTTCAAATATAAAAAAAAAACAGAAATAGCAGATCTACAAGCTTACAACGCGTCACGAAGTGTATAAGGCCCCCAGGCCTTATAGACTTAGACGAGGGGTCTTCAACGTTTTTTTCAGGCCAAGGAACCCTTATCTGAGACAGATATGAAGCAGGGACCCCATGTTGTATAAAATTGTGTTGCAGATTAAACCTTTTCATAGATTTCATTAAAGGAGGAGTTCACCCAAAAAAATACTTATTTTCTATCAATTACACACCCCATGAAGCCTTGATTTCATGGATTTATTTTTGTTTTTGTGGCATTCCTAAAACAATAATTTGATGACCGTGTGTATTTCCGGTAGGACACACAAATAATCTACTTTGTGTCTCCTACCGGATACATTAGCCGATAGGAGACGGGAATCAAATTATTAGCTTAGGAATGCGACAAAAACTAAAAATAATCCATGGATTCAAGGCTTCATAGGGTGTGCAATTGATAGAAAATAAGTCATTTTTTGGGTGAACTCCTCCTTTAATAGATAGCTTCATAGACTTGCAATATCATGTTGGATTCATGTTAAAGGTAGGGTAAGTGATTTTTTTTTAAATTTATTTATTTTTTGTTAAAAAGGTTAAAGTACTATATTCTGATAGTAATCATTGCTACAGAGCGTTTGTTCGGTCACAGGGGTCTCTCCAGCTCTTTAGTAAACAGAATATAGTACATTTACAGGTAGGTGACACATTTTAAGCCAATCAGGAGAGAGCATTGAAAATGCATTTTCTGTTTAATAATAAAACATTGGAGACTCCTTAAATATGGACAGGACACTCTATAGTAACGAGCACTATCAGAACATAGACCCATTTTGCAATTATTTGAATAATTGCAAATCACTTACCCTACCTTTAATGTGTATTTTCACACATTTAACCACTTAATTCTTCAAGACTTAGGAAACTTGACCTTTCACTCTGTACTTGGTCAGTTCAGTTCTTTTTTTCCCTCTACACTAAACCTCTTTGCCGAGGCGCTGCGAGACGTTGTGAGCTTGTAGATCGGCTATTTTCGGCTAATGATCCCCTCAGAATAGGGATGCTAGGGTTCAAGTGGTTAACTCTTTCAGTGCCAATGAAATAAAAAAATTATTGCGAACTTTGCCAGATTTTTTTTTTTGTTTTTTCAAAGAAAATAAAAAGTGCTTAGGAAGCGAGATACAGCCTTTTTCAGTTTTAGGTTAAACAAAGAGTGGATGGAGCTGCAAATCTTCAGATAATGATATCTTGGGTTCTGAACACTTTTTTCAAAAAAAAAAAAAAAAAAAAAAAAATCTATTTCTTTTTTTTTTTTTTTTACTCGGGATTTCTCGTTCTGGCACTGAGGATATAACCCAAAAACTCGGGATAACTCGGGGTCTGGCACTGAGAGAGTTAATATAAAAAAACTATCCTATGACACAAAATTTGGAGGCCCCCCTTGTAGTAACTCTGAGGACTCCCTAGGGGTCCCGGACTCCCTGTTGAAGACCCCTGACTTAGACCACTGGTTTTTAACGTTGGGTCCAGGGACCACTAGGAGTCCAGATGGACCCTTACGGGTGTGGCCTCAAATTGCTACACCAAAATATCACACTGATGATAATGACAAAATTATAGAAATGCTCACTGACAGATGCTCACAGAGGGTCTATTTGGTTCCTAACAAAAAAAAGGACCCCTGGAGGTCCACCTTGAGAACCACTGCGTTAGTATATTCGTTGGATCAACCGGTCAAATCTGTACCTCATTTGTGTGAGAGACTACAGTCGATCTATCACGTAGCTAGTGTTGCCAGATTCTGTGAGACACACAAGCAACCAGGTCTAGGAAAACAAGGCCAAAAGGTATGGAGTCAGAACAGTCTCATAATGAGTAAATGCACAAGTCCTGGTTTGATTCCACACATTTGATTTTTGAATAAACAAGTTCCGGTGTGCATGTGTTTTTTTGGATCAGAACTACAAATGCGATGCATTGCGTTTGTGTTTCAAGTCCACAGCTTTAAATCCACAGTTTGTGTTTTGTGTTTCAAGTCCACAGCTTTAAATCCACAGTTTGTGTTTTGTGTTTCAAGTCCACAGCTTTAAATCCACAGTTTGTGTTTTGTGTTTCAAGTCCACAGCTTTAAATCCACAGTTTGTGTTTTGTGTTTCAAGTCCACAGTTTTAAATCCACAGTTTGTGTTTTGTGTTTCAAGTCCACAGTTTTAAATTCACAGTTTGTATTTTAAAATCACGTTTGTGCTTTGTGGTTCAAGTCCACAGTTTTAAATCCACAGTTTGTGTTTTAATTTCACAGTTTGTGTTTTAAATCCACAATTCCAGATGCTCTGCTTCACAAATATAATTCTCTATTTATCTCCAAATCACTCAATTTACAAATGCACACTTAATTAACTTTGCAAATAAAAAATCTAATTACAAATGAAAAAGTAATCTACAAATGATGTTTTTTTCCCCCACACACGTTATATAAATCCACCATTCATGCAAATCGGTTGATGTGCATTTACACACTGCTTCTCTGTGGTGAAACTTCTCTGTGCATTTGCGAATCTTTTTGAGACTCCCCTGACGCTTTTTGAGACTTGGGCGTAGACGAACGTCATCATTGGCTGGTGAATCTGATTGACAGGTTCATCAGCCAATCAGATGGGTTCACTTTCAGCCAATCTAACGTCTCCTTCCCTTTCAACCCGGAAGTACATGCTCTCTCTCTTTGTTGCCATGTCTGCTTATTATAAGCGACTTTGCCAGTCCAAAACTTTTGTCAGAGATAATTATAAGTTTTAATTCATGTTTTTAACACCCCTTGGAAGGCGGAATGAGGTTTGTAAGCTGAACATGTCATAGAGTGCCAAGAGTGTGTGTTTACTTTCAGTTAAAAAGATCGATTTTTACTGCTCTAATGTAACTACTTTAATGCCATGCCATGATGAATGCAACAGATGTATTACGTCTTCCTAAGGCATAGCCTTTGTTTACACAGGTTAATTTCATGTCTAATGTTGTTTTATTGTCCCAAGATGGCTTTTTTGTAGCGTTTAAGAAGTATGTTATTTGTTTATTGTCATGTTCAAGCTTATTTTTGGTCAACTGTTTGTTAAATTACTTTATTTTATTTTGTGATACTGTAGACTTGACATTTCATGCACATATTTTGTGTCATATTTTCCTATAGTTTTCACGGTGCTTCAGGAATAAACTAGAGGTTACGAATGTAACCCCGGTTTTAGTAGGTTCGGAGTTTACTACTCACTATGGGATATCAGCGCCCTCAGGCGATGCACAGAGCAACACACACGCTCCCGATGCCAAATATTTGATTGACTTAGGGTTCGCGGAATGCAACCTCCTCATCGCCGCAGACGACCCCCACTGCGTCTGCATCCACTGCTGGGGGGTCGATCACGCCTTCTGCGCCAGGACCCACCCGGGTGAGCCAGATGCGTGCCCTAACTGCGCGATGTTCACCGTTTCTCAACTCGACGCTCGGCTTGTCAGGGCTAGGACCCTGGTCGGCTGGACTAGACGAGACAACGGTGAGACCTCCACCGCCACCGGATCGGGGACCCCAGTCGTGCAGCACGAGCGGCCCCAGCTCATGGGACCCCCACCATGGACACCCAGGAGGTGTCCATGATGAGCCCTGGATGGGGAGAACCTCCCGCAGCCACCAAGGAATCGATCCTCGAACCTGTGGCGGCTGGTTTCAACGAATGGCTAGCCTCACTAAGCAACAGGTTGTTAGCAGCGCTGTTCTAGCTTAGCTTGCTCGCTAGGACAACACCAGCTCGTTAGCCTCCTCAGAGCCGGCGTCTGTACCACGAAGGACGAGACTACACGGCTCCTGGATGAAGAGCAACCGCGAAAAGATTAATCGGGTGCTTTGAGACACATAAAACGTTTTCATAAGAGTATGTTGAACTGTTTATGCTGTTTCCACTGTCTCTGTGCTTTATTTTGTTCCATTAAAAATTCCAAAAATACACAAGCACACTATCCAGCCCCGGTCAGGAGGTCACGACGCTAGGGGTCCCAGGGGGTCCCCGGGCGTCGATGGCCTCCTCAATAAGCCCATTGTACCTGTCAGGCCTACCTTCACATGATAGACACTAATGGGATACTTCTCTGCCTGTTTTCAACAACTGTCGGGGGGCATCGACGCATAGGAATCACTAGGTGGTCCCCGTGTTGATAACCCCCCCTTATAAGCCCAAAGCGCTTGGACTGTCCCTTGGCGAATGTCCAAACGCTGCTGGGATAAATTCTAGACATGCTTGAATCAAATGCAGGTAATATAAACGTTTACTAGCTGATCAGCTAAAAGCTAAGAGCTACCTGTAGCTAGAATAAGCTAAGCTAGGCTAAGCTAAAAGCTAAACTAGGTAGCCTGGCTATGCCGGTTTTTACCCTCTGTCCACTAGGGGGCGCCAGAGCGTCACTGTGCGACGGAGGGTTCACAAAATGGCCACGCGGGTTAAGGGTCGCGCCTGACGGACCCAGGGACCCGCTGTGTTTACAATCTGTTGAGTACCGTGTCACGCCAGCCTCTGGAGGGCGACAGAGCGCTTCCTTCGGGGAAGGAAGCGTCTCCTCCAGCCTCCTCCAGCCAGGCCAAGGGGCCTAGACAAGATGGCGACGGACTTTGTAAACACCAAGGGAGCAGCGTGGAATGCTTCCGTACTCAGTCACGTGACCCCCACGCGCCTACCGTCAGGACCAGCGCTACCTCTACTGTCCCTAACGGGCGCCACACGTATGGCCCAGTTGGTCCGAGTAGCAGCGTCATCGGTCCCCATGGCGACGGTCACGTGCTCCGTGGGGCCGACGATCGCTGCCTTTATGGGACATCTGACTACTGTACCACGTTCCCCCTCTGGAGGGCGACAAGAGCGCCTCCAACGAGGAGTTTTTGTCAACAACTCTAGCCGCAGGGGCCTAGCCAAGAAGGCGGCAGCCTGTGGGCAACCCTGATATTGACGCCGCGGAATGTGCTCGTGTCCATTCACGTGACTTTTCCAACTCTCCCGGCCAGACTTTGTGGTACCTTCACTGTCCCTAACGGGCGCCACGCTTTGCATGGGCCCGGTGGATTAGGTGTCGACATCACCTGTTTCCATGGAAACGGATGTCAACGTCTCTTCACTCCTGGTGAGTTAGCCGTCACCAGCTATGGTACCTGCTAGGTTAGCATAGCCTCCAGTCAGGCTGCTGATGTTTCACTTAGCGGCTAACTAGCCTCACTTACATCGACACAGTTAAAGAGCAGTGTTGTTTTGGTGCAGCGCTTAGCCAGCCCCCCTAAAACAACGCCGCGGTGGCCATAGCTCTCCTTCGTTCTTGGTTAGCCAAACAGCTACAGGTAGCAGCTAAAGGCTAAAAGCAACCTGTAGCTAGGCTAGGCTAGGCTAAGCTTACAAGCTAAGCTAGTTAGCCCTTTGTCTATACACTACCACGATGGAGGCTCCGGTTCATCGGGTGCTTTGAGACACACATGAAGGGTTTTCATAAGAGTATGTTAAACTGTTTATGTTGTTTACACTGTCTCTGTGCTTTATTTTGTTCCATTAAATCCTAAAATACACAAGCACATTATCCAGCCCCGGTCAGGAGGTCACGACGCTAGGGGTCCCAGGGGGTCCCCGGGCGTCAATGGCCTCCTCTATGAGCCCATTGTGCCTGTCAGGCCTGTTTTCACGGCATGGTAGACACACTAACGGTCTCTAACGGACGCCACAGTACGAGTCCGCTGGACCACGTGGCGACGTCATCGGTCCCAGTGGAAACGTGCACGTTGTCCACGGGACTGATAACAGCAGCGCCCCCTCCTGACTCGCTCGCTCGGTGAGCAGGTTTTGGGAGGGTTGCAATCCGAATCTGTTTATTATCCTAGTACATCAACGTTGCACTGTGATTTTACTGGTTAAGCTCAGTACGGCAGTAACACACTGTGGTTGTACTGACCAGCTCCCCTGAACAACAACAACAACACATTGTGGTTGCACTGGTGTGTTTTCCACATGCCTTGTGTTACTTCCTATGTCAGACTCAGTACGGCAGTAACACACTGTGGTTGTACTGACCAGCTCCCCTGAACGACAACAACACATTGTGGTTGCACTGGTGTGTTTTCCACATGCCTTGTGTTACTTCCTATGTCAGACAAGTGTGTCTCTCTCATGCGGAAGATAAAAGCAGCCATGACTCTGAGAGAGGAGGTTCTCTCTCTCTTGAGCAAGGGCGCTATCAGAGAAATATCTACGAATCAGAACTGACTGGGTCTCTGTTCAAAGCTTTTCTGATGAGAAAAAGGGGGGGGGGGGGGTACGGCCCTTTCTGAATCTGAAGGGCCTCAACAAGGACCTAATGGGTTTCCATTTCAATGTTGACGACCGTGTAGCTGTTGCGAACGGTACGCCAGGGGCTCTGGTGGACGGGCATCGACCTCTAGGTTGCTTGCCTCCACGTTCCAATCTGGCCTCCACACAGAAAATTCCTGCGCTTCTGCTACAAAGGGGAAGTGTACGAGTACACGGTTCTTCGCTTTGGTATGTCATTAAGCCCGCGAGTGCTCGTGCAGTGTACCAATGCGGCCATAGCTCCACTGCGGCGACAGGGGATCAGGCTGTCGACTTAACTTCGATGACTGGTTAATTGCCGCGGGCTCAGAGTAGGAGGTGGCACGGCACACGGCCGTGGCCCTCTCCCACCTGGCGTCGCTATGTTCACAATCGACGTACAGAAGAGGGTTCTGGTTCCATCTCAGCGGACCACCTTCTGGGGGATCTCGCTAGACTCGAACACGCTCAGAATGCGGCTGTCCAAGGGCAGGTTACACAGCGTCTTAGCTTGTGTGAGGTCTTTTCGCGTGGGGCGTCAAGTCACTTACAAGCTATGCATGCAAGCGGTGAGTCATGGCTTCGGTCATTCCCTTAATCCGCTTGGGCAGGTTCTACATGAGACCTATATAGAGGTGGCTGCGGGCTCTTCGGATCCCCCTCACCTCAGGCTATCAGCAAGTGGTGGTGTCTCCAGGGTGCGTGGAGACACTCAGATCATGGTCGCAGGCGGCCTTTCTGTCCCAGGGGGTCAGTATAGGCGCTGTGATATCGCGGAAGGTCATCACCACGGACGCCAGCCTCACAGGGTTTTTCCTCGCTCTCAAACAGTTCGGGGCTCGGTTTCGGGGTTGTTATGTCTCGATCGGAACATACAACACCACGACCATGTGCTATGTCAACAAGCAGGAAGGCTTGGCCTCCCTGGTGTTGGACGGATTAGCATGCGAGATGACGCTGTGATGCGACTCACGTCTCGCGTCCATTCAGGCGTTCCATGTGTCGAGCCTCCTGAACGAACTGCTTTATGCTATCCCGCCAATGGAGCTGATCCTCCCCACATGGGAGAGGGTCAGGCTCGGAGGGTTGTTGATGTTGCTGGTGGCCCCAGCATGGGACACGTGGAGGTCAGAGATAACACCTCTCCTTCACGACGTGCCTTAGGCCCTTCCTGTCGGCAGAGACTTGCTGCGGCAGGGAGGGGGGACGCCCTCAGGACCTAGACCTATGGGTCTGGCCCGTGAGAGGGTGAATTTGAGCTTGTGTGGCCTTCCCCCTGACGTGGTGGCTACCATCCAGGGCGCAAGGGCCGTGTCCACGAGGAATGCTTACGATGTGAGATGGAATATGTTCGCATCATGGTGGTTGGAACAGTCACCAGTGGTGGTGGCTGTCCAGGCCTCGGTGTATAGCATTCTCACTTTTCTGCAAAGAAGGCTAGATCGGGATTTATCCTTCTCAGCAGTGAAGGTGTTTTTGGTGGCCATTTCGGCTTGCCACGAAGGTTTCGATGGCAAGACGGTGGAACAGCACCCCTTGGTGTGCCGGTTTATGTGCGGCGCCAGGAGAGCCAGGCCGGTTAACAGGCCACTGTTCCCAGCCTGGGATCTGATGGTTGTGCTGGAGGCACTATGCCGTCCATCGTTCGAGCCTTTTGAGTCTGCGGATCTGAGGATCATTAGTCTCAAAACGGTCCTCTTGGTGGCCCTGTCTACGGCTAAACGGGTCAGTGACATGCATGCACTCTCGATGAGTCCGGAGTGCATTAAGTATTTTTAACAACGACATAAGGGTTTTGCTTAAACCTAACCTGACGTTCGTTACCAGGACCGGGTGAGTTGGTAGCCTTCCATCCGCCTCCCTTCGTTTCGGTGGAGGATAGGCGGTTGCATTGTCTCTGTCCAGTGAGAGCCTTGAAGCTCTATTGTCAGAAGACAGCGGCCAATCGCTCATCGACGTAGCTCTTTGTCTCTTTTGTCCTTGGGGTTCAGAGGAAGGCGGTCACTAAGGCAAACTTTCTAGATGGATCCGCATTTGGCATGCAGAGAGGAGAATGTTAAGAGGAGGAGCCTATGTCACGTGGAGTTTCTTGTACTCCAGGGTCTTCCGGACTCGTGACATACCCTAAGCCAATCAAATATTTGGCATCGGGAGCGCGTGTGTTGCTCTGTGCATCGCCTGAGGGCGCTGATATCCCATAGTGAGTAGTAAACTCCGAACCTACTAAAACCGGGGTTACATTCGTAACCTCTAGTTTATTCCTGAAGCACCGTGAAAACTATAGGAAAATATGACAAAATATGTGCATGAAATGTCAAGTCTACAGTATCACAAAATAAAATAAAGTAATTTAACAAACAGTTGACCAAAAATAAGCTTGAACATGACAATAAACAAATAACATACTTCTTAAACGCTACAAAAAAGCCATCTTGGGACAATAAAACATTAGACATGAAATTAACCTTTGTAAACAAAGGCTATGCCTTAGGAAGACGTAATACATCTGTTGCATTCATCATGGCATGGCATTAAAGTAGTTACATTAGAGCAGTAAAAATCGATCTTTTTAACTGAAAGTAAACACACACTCTTGGCACTCTATGACATGTTCAGCTTACAAACCTCATTCCGCCTTCCAAGGGGTGTTAAAAACATGAATTAAAACTTATAATTATCTCTGACAAAAGTTTTGGACTGGCAAAGTCGCTTATAATAAGCAGACATGGCAACAAAGAGAGAGAGCATGTACTTCCGGGTTGAAAGGGAAGGAGACGTTAGATTGGCTGAAAGTGAACCCATCTGATTGGCTGATGAACCTGTCAATCAGATTCATCAGCCAATGATGACGTTCGTCTACGCCCAAGTCTCAAAAAGCGTCAGGGGAGTCTCAAAAGGATTTGCAAATTCACAGAGAAGTTTCACCACAGAGAAGCAGTGTGTAAATGCACATCAACCGATTTGCATGAATGGTGGATTTATATAACGTGTGTAGATTTCTTTTTCATTTGTAATTCGATTTTTTTTTTGCAAAGTTAATTAAGTGTGCATTTGTAAATTGAGAGATTTGGAGATAAATAGAGAATTATATTTGTGAAGCAGAGCATCTGGAATTGTGGATTTAAAACACAAACTGTGAAATTAAAACACAAACTGTGGATTTAAAACTGTGGACTTGAACCACAAAGCACAAACATGATTTTAAAATACAAACTGTGAAAATTTTAAACTGTGGACTTGAAACACAAAATACAAACTGTGAATTTAAAACTGTGGACTTGAAACACAAAACACAAACTGTGGATTTAAAGCTGTGGACTTGAAACACAAAACACAAACTGTGGATTTAAAGCTGTGGACTTGAAACACAAAACACAAACTGTGGATTTAAAGCTGTGGACTTGAAACACAAAACGCAAACTGTGGATTTAAAGCTGTGGACTTGAAACACAAACGCAATGCATCGCATTTGTAGTTCTGATCCAAAAAAACACATGCACACCGGAACTTGTTTATTCAAAAATCAAATGTGTGGAATCAAACCAGGACTTGTGCATTTACTCATTATGAGACTGTTCTGACTCCATAAAAAGAAGCGACTATGGGCCAAATGAGCACTTTAAACATATATACATCAGCTATTTGAAAATAGCAGAACTACAAGCGATGCGTTGTGAGCTTGTAGATCTGCTATTTTCAAATACAATCTTGGGGGGGAAATTATAATAAGCAGACCTGGCAACGGTGCACGTAGCGCTTTTTTCCCCCTGCATATTCAGATGGAAACATCATCCTGGAGCCCTCTCATGGAAAAGCGAGGTCTGCTGAATATCAACCTGCCTGATGTGTTCATCCCCACTGACACAATACAAATTAGCTTTACTTCATCATCATTATTGTCTTGTACAATATAGGCTTTCACTCACTACCGAAGCTGCCCTCCTGCCAAATAAATGACCGCTTTTTTAGATGGTGCTTTTTACCCTGGCCTGTTTTCAAAGTGGTGCACATAAAGCTATAGAGAAGACAGCCAGTCTGCAGTTTTATTATCACCGTCTCATTTTGAGACCTAAACTTAATCTCTGTACATCCACACTCACTTCCACGGGACCACGGCCGAACATCTCAATGATCGCTTCAAGTTCTGGGTTTTTGGTTGATTACTTCTTTGTCTGACGCACACAGCTGGATCAACATGGCTAACATGCCTCATCCCTGTGGGAGATTAACCCTTTAAGACCGGGAACGCATCTGTGTCATTTTAGATTTCTTTGGCTATTTTTTTTTAATCATAAAAATGTGTGCAAGTCTTTGAATATGTATATTTTTTAAAGCGAACATTTGTAACTCAAATCTTTGCTTCTGGGGGGTCCCCTGGAACAACATATTTTGAGATGGGGGTCTGCGGTCAAATACATATAATTTTGGGGGTCCTTGACATGAAAAGGTTTGAGCACCACTGATATAGCAACATACGTTTTTCAGAAACCAGTTAGGCTTTGGAAGACATTTGTAGATGCGTTCCCGTATTGAATGGGTTAAGTCTGTCAGTGAGTCAGGATGTTATTAATAGTGCATCATTTTCAGGCCACTGTACAATCTGTATAAAATCATAGGCATAGGTTGATGCTGGTCTGCCAGCGAAGCAGTCCGTCTTTTTTTTCTTCTTTTTGCTTTGTGATTGATCTCCTTTCAACTCATGTGCAGCCAGTCTGTACCTAATGTGTTGATAGTTTTAGAGAGTAGTCATATCGCTATTATCATCTCACCACAGTGAGATACCAAACTAACTAAATGGAAACAAAACAAAACAAAAAAATGTTTATTGTGATTTTGGGGTTGACTGTGTCTTTTCCCAAATGACGTCAACTGACATCGACGTTAGCCAAGACATGTTCTCAGCCCCTGTGAGGTCTCTCGCTCAGGTTCGCCAGGGAGCATTGCATCAGAGTTAATTTTGACAGCAAATTTTGATTTAGTTTTAGTCATATTTTACTCATCAATCTGAAATGTTTTAGTTTTAGTCTAGTTTTAGTCAACTAAATATCAGATTGTAGTCGACTAAATCTACAGCTGATTTTGTCGACAAAAATGTATTTTGGCGGGCCTTGATGGTGTCGTAATGCCTGATTTTACACTTGGTTGCATGCTGAAAATAGCCGATCTACAAGCTCACAACGCGTCGCGCTGCGACGCGTTGTGAGCTTGTAGATCTGCTATGTTCAGAGCACAATACCCGAGCGAAACCAAACATAAAATGACTTGTCTTAGTTCTACTGGATCTCTGCTCCACTAGTCCCTCCCTAACATTTTGCCAGGTTTTTATTTGTTGACGAAATTGTCAATATATTTAGTCTTAGTTTTAGTCATCATACATTAGTTTTTATATCGTTTTTGTCAGTGGAAAAAGGTAGTCGACAAACATTTTTCGTCATAGTTTTAGTCGACGGAATTAACACTGCCACAGTGAGATACCAAACTAACTAAATGGAAACAAAACAAAACAAAAAAAATGTTTATTGTGATTTTGAGGGTTGACCGTGTCTTTTTTTCCAAATGACGTCAACTGACATCGCCGTTAGCCAAGACATGTTCTCAGCCCCTGTGAGGTCTCTCTCTCTCTCTCTCTCTGTCAGGTTCGTCAGGGAGCATTGTATTCATCAGTATCCATATGGAAACATCACCTTGGAAGCCTCTCACGGAAAAGGAGAGCCCACTGAATATTCCAGAACATCCAGTCAACTGGAGACGGGGAAGGCAATGAAAGAGGATCCTCTTTGAACCCCACACTGGCTGCCCTGCTCTTCTGTTGGCCAGGGATTCTCAACCTTTTTTTATTTAACCCATTAAGACCGGGAAAGCATCTGTCTTTTTAGATTTTAACCACTTTAAAACATTATTTTATACTTTGACTATTCAAAAATAGCAGATATACAAGCTCCTGCGATTAAAAAAAAATCATGACAATTTGTGCAAATCTTTGAATATATTTACATATTTTTTAATGCGAACATTTGTAATCTTTGCTTCTGGGGGTCCCTGGAACAAAATGTTTTGAGATGGGGGTCCGCGGCCAAATGCATATAATTTTGGGAATCCTTGACATGAAAAAGGTTGTGAACCATTGATTATAGCAACATAAGTGTTTCAGAAAACTGTTATAGTATTTTGAAGACATATTTTGTAGAATCGGCCTCAGGTCTTAATGGGTTAATTTCAAGGACCCACAATTTGATCAGATTTTTGTCTTGGAGACGCAAATCTACATCGTAGAGTTATTGTGGGATCGCTAAAGCGATCACACTACTGTTATCTTCAACGTTTTGGTACCGTTTTTGGTACCGTTTTTTGGCCCCTAACTAGTCCTTCATACTTTTAGCTACAAACTCCGTTCCAACTCTACAACGTTCGGCCTACTTAGGACATATCGGCTACCATTTGAATTTTTGAAATCATTTGTACTTTTAGAGATATTTCACTTTTTACTTCTAAAAAACTCCCATTCATTTCAATGGAGAAATTCATACTTTTAGCTAGAAACTCCGTTCCAACTCTATAACGTTCAGCCTACTTAGGACATATTGGCTACCATTAGAATTTTTGAAATCATTTGTACTTTTAGAGATATTTCACTTTTTAAATGGTAAAAATACTTAAAAGTTGATAAAAAGAGTAAAAAATACTTAAAAGTTGTAAAAATTAGTAAAAGCTACTTTAAAGTAAATAAAGTGACTAAAAATACTTTAAAGTAAATACCATGAGTAAAAATACTTAAGAGTACTTATATTGAGTAAAAATACTTAAAAGTACTCAAAATGAGTAAAAATACTTAAAAGTTGAAAAAAATAGTAAAAATACTTAAAAGTTGATAAAAAGAGTAAAAATACTTAAAAGTTGTAAAAATTAGTAAAAGCTACTTTAAAGTAAATAAAGTGACTAAAAATACTTTAAAGTAAGTACCTTGATAAAAATACTTAAGAGTACTTATACTGAGTAAAAATACTTAAAAGTACTCAACATGAGTAAAAATACTTAAAAGTTGAAAAAAATAGTAAAAATACTTAAAAGTTGTAAAAATTAGTAAAAAATACTTTAAAGTAAATAAAGTGACTAAAAATAATTTAAAGTAAATACCCTTTAGAACCTTTCAAACCTTTAGAACCTCTTAAACCTTTAGAACCTCTTAAACCTTTCAAACCTTTCAAACCTTTCAAACCTTTAGAACCTTTCAAACCTTTAGAACCTTTCAAACCTTTAGAACCTCTTAAACCTTTCAAACCTTTAGAACCTCTTAAACCTTTCAAACCTTTCAAACCTTTAGAACCATTCAAAGCTTTAGAACCTCTTAAACCTTTCAAACCTTTCAAACCTCTTAAACCTTTCAAACCTTTCAAACCTTTAGAACCTTTCAAAACTTTAGAACCTTTAAAACCTTTAAAACCTTTAAAACCTTTAAACCTTTCAAACCTTTAACTCTACTAACACTATCAATACTCAATACCATCAACATTCTTAGCGATCCCACACTGTTTCTTCAGGAACAGTACCTTCTAGTTTTAACTCTGAGATCTACATTTTTAACAGACAAAGTCACAGATCTGCAACGCAAATCAGATTTTTGGCCTATCCAGATTGGAATCACACTGCTTTTATTCAAGTCTGAACAGCAGCAAAGCCACAAAAACGTTTTTTTTTTAAATCAGATTTTGAACCACATTCCTCTGTGGTTTGAAATGTGATTCTAATCAGCCTGGACACTCGGACACCGAAGCCCGATTTATACATTGTTGTACAACGACGACACGACACGTTGTGAGCTTGTAGATCGGCTAATTTTTGGGTGATCCTGTCGTAGGACAGAAAATAAAAGAATTATTCAGGCCCATTATATTTACGTCGTTACCACAGCAACAAATGCTGATAGGTCGAAGATGTCTGAATACACAAAATATGATCTGATCAATTGCAAACAGTCAGTGGACAGTCAGTCCCAAAGATTGTATTTGAGAAACAAATCAGATTTTCCTGCAGTCTGAACAAAACCTGTCCCTGTCGTTCGCCAAATACATTTTAAAAAGTCTGACATATCCACGTCAACCCCGTGTGTATGCCTTCTCCACACCTAGTTCAGTCCACAGCAAGCTTCTGGTGAGCTGCCACTGTGTCTCGCCATAGAACCTCAGAGAAGGAGCCCCCAACCGGAGGACGTGGCACCAAGTCCTTCTCCTACCGTTAAACACCCCCTAGTCTTGCGTGGCCAGACTGTTGCCTCCCATAATTTTCAAATGCTCATGAGTAAAATATAAAGCGGATGTGAAGCCTCCTCCCCGCTGCCGTTTCGTCTTTACAGTCGCGCAAATTTATCCTATTATAAATCAAAATAATCTAGGCATATATAGCTTGCTGCAGAAATGGAAAATAAAAAAAATAAAAAGTAAAGATATTTTAAAGTATATTTTCGTGAAATGCCAGCTTCCTGACTCGGATTTGGGGAGGTGTAGTTCCAGACTCTACATAGCATTCGGAGACTGTAAAATAGTTGTCTGGCTACGCGAGAGTAATCACCCCCCGATGACAGGCGCCGCCCAAGCCTGTAGGAGTCGCTGGTGCAGCGACAAAGATTGCTCTCCCCACCCTGGCTAACCCCCCCCCCCCCCCCCCCCGAACATGGCCAATTGTGCTTGTATAGACCACTGGTTCTCAAAGTGGGGTCCCGGGTACCCACAGGGGTCCCAGGGGGTCTCCAGCAAAATGAGCTAATACAGCATCACAATCAGTTTAACCACTTTAACCCTATATACAGTACTGTACATCGGCTTATTTGAAAATATAATATATAAATATAATCTACAAGCTCACAACATTGTGCGATGCAACGCGTCGTGACAGTAGGACAGTAGGTGTATATCTAGTGTGCGTGTGCGTGTGCGTGTGCGTGTGTGTCTGCATGTGCGATGACAGGTAGGTTTTGTAAGCCTTGTAAAGAGCTGCTCTGGAAGTTCTTGGGAGCCATTCCCAGAATTGTGTTTCTGTTGGAAATCGTAAATGTTTCAGAGCAATCTTGATGTTCACCAAGCTCTCTCTGCCTGCCAGGTTCACATGCTTACAGCTCCATTCTTACACTTTGGATGGGGGGCGTTTTAACCAGTTGAGTCCGATATACTTTGTGGTACAAAGAGAAAACAGCTGATCTACAAGCTCACACCGTGTCCCGATGAGTCGTTTGCTTGTAGATAGACTATTTCCGCTGTAAAAACAAAAACCTTTTGAATTTCTCAGAAACTTTGCCCAAAATAGGGAAGCCAGTGTTAATGTGGTTAAAAGATCACCTGTTATTATTAAGCCACGTTAGTAAAGCAGGAAAGCACATGCCTCCGTTTTTTCCCCCTTCACTTTGGTGTTTGTGGGATCAAGGGTAGAGGATTCGATGACAACGTCGTTTCTCACTTTTCATCTGGAGGCGATATGCAGGCAGCTTTTGTGAACCGTGACTACGGTTCATACGAGGGATTCAAATAAACACCGCTGCTGTTTTGATAAATGTCTTTTTGAAGTGAAAAGGACTATGGAACACGAGGCGGCCTCAACCATTCTGCTGTTCCCATCAACACCTCCTTCGGGTTCGCTGCCAAGTATTGATAACGACGAGTGATTTTCACAGCGCATGGTGAAATGGAAACCCCAAAAGTGTCCCACAATAATATTCCTAACCTCACTTAACCCATTAAAGACCTGAGGCCGATTCTACAAATGTCTTCTAAATCCAGTGGGTTCTTTCTATATCAGTCATGGAGCCCAAAAATGATATGTATTTGGGCCGCGACCCCCAGGCAGAGGCAAAGATTAATTTTTAAATGTTTGATTTGTATATATTCAAAGATTTGCAAAAATGTTCTTGATTTTTCAAAAATAGCAGATCAACAAGCTCATAGTGCCGCACGAAGTGACGCGCTATGAGCTATATGTGCTATTCTTGAATAGCCAAATGTGCTTTGAGAACCAATGTGCTATATACTGTATATATAAATAAAATCTAAAATGACACACATGCTTTCCCGGTGTTAATGGGTTAATTGAGACAAATCGGGGCTTCTAAACCGGCCGCCCCTCAGCCTCACTTTATTACCAGAAATGAATTATGAAACACACTGCTCTGGCAATTTAGCTGTCCAAAAAAACCCAGATGCCAGATTTCAATCTTTTTTTTGTAAAGTACAATGAATGACGAGGTTACACATGTGTGGGTTAACCACATGAACTGTAGCGTGAGCGTCGCTATCCCCAGGGGGGGGGGGGGGGGCGAACATTTGGCGAAAACAGACGATTTACAAGCTCATCCCACGTCGCGATGCGACTTGGTGAGCTTGGACAACGGCTAATTTCAGCAAAGAAAAAAGGAGGAGATGAAGTATAGACCCCTGGGGGACCCCGGTCAACTAAGTATAAGTTTAATTAAGGGGAAGGAAGAGTGCATTAGAGATCAGCCAATGTACCACCCACCAGTGGTGTAAAGTAACTAAGTACATGTACTCAAGTATTGTACTTAAGTAAAAAATAAAATGTTGAGATATTTTTTACTTCCTTCAGTATTTACAATTTTCAATACTTTTACTTCTACCCCCCAAAAAAGGAAAATATTGTACTTTTACTCCACTACAATTATATGAAAACTTTAGTCACTAGTTAGATTAGATTAGATTTTGATTATTATTTTGATTAAAACACACTAACCACTTCAGCCCTATTTCGGAAATGGGGACATTCTGCACAATTTGGTATTATATTTTGATGCCGATATTTTTGCACTTTCACACAAGTACATTTTGAACACGGGACAACTACTTGTAACAGAGTATTATCTACATTGCAGTATTGATTATTTTACTTAAGTAAAACACGTGAGTACTTCTTCCATCAGCGCCATCCACCCCCCCACAACGCCTTCCACAGACGTGACAACCGATGACGAGTAGTTAAGTGTGACACCCTGGCCGAGGGGATTGTTTTGGCTCGCTTGCTCTCTGGTTTCATTAAATGATTACATTACCATTCCCGTTCCCCCTATCGAGCACACATTGTCTCCATTTGGGGCCGATTACGTAACGCTGGTAATTGGGGCTGTGGGACAGACTGTCCGCCCACTGAGACAGGCAGCAGTTCACAGATGTCTTGATAGCGGCCTGTCAAGACATCTGTCCCTGCTTTGGTCTCCTTGTTTTCTCATATAGTCGATGTCGGGCAAAAACTAAATTTATAACCTTTTTATTGTTTGTAATAAATCAGAGCTATCGAACACCCTTTACGACTGTGCAGTATTGATTTCGTCGACTAAAACTATGATGAAAACTAAATAAAAACTAAGCTAGCATGACTAAAACTGAGACTAAATATATTGACAATTTCGTCAACAAATAAAAACTAGACAAAAATGTTAGTGAGGGACGAGTGGAGAAGAGATCCAGTAGAACTAAAAGACAAGTCATTTTATGTTTGGTTGCGCTCGGGTGTTGAGAGTGTACAAATGGAACCAAATGGACCCTCCATTTGTACACTCTCAAGAGTTATGGTGGTCCGTGGTCTAATGCAGGGGTTCTCAAAGTGGGGTCCAGGGACCCCCATGGCCCTATATACATCAGCTATTTTCAAAACATCTTGACATTCTTTGAAAATGGGGGGTCCCTTGGCACAAAATCTTTTCAGATGGGGGTACGCGGCCAAATACACATGATTTTAGGGGTCCTTGACATGACAAGGTTTTAGAACCACTGGCCTAAAGCATATCAAGCTGGGAGTCCTTGAAATGAAAAAGTTAGATAAACTGTCATATACAGCAGTGGTTGTTTACTAGTGTAGCCCCGCTACAATAGTTTTTCAGCTGAATACCCCCTGCCTTCACTAGCACTACCGCTGATATGATGTTTTTTTTTGTGTTTCTGACATTAATTTAAAAAAAATTCCCCTTTCTTTTTTTGTGTCCACTAACCCTACGCACCCTAACCCACCCCTAGGAGTACCCCCAAAGTACCCCTATGAGTACTAGTGCGCCAATTTGAGAAACAGTGACATATACGGTAAGACACTCAGTGGTCCCATGACCGTCAGATTTAATATGCACTGCAAAAAAAAGGGTTCATTTTGGTTACACTTTGTACACTCTCTGCGTCACAGATGAATAAACCTCAAGTACTTGGGACAAGTCTAAACAAATCATTTTCAATTTTACTTTTATCCTTTTTGTTTTTTTGGCCCCAGGGGTCTGAAATGTACTTCGCACCGATGCTCTTGGCAGAGGAAGTGTGAATGTGGTTTTATAAGTGTATGTTTGTGTGGGATCTGCAAAGTTATTATAGTTCTTATTTTCTTTTGAATTTATGTTTTCATTTTCAGTGAGTTTTAATTAGTTTCTAAAGCAGGTTTGCTAGTTTAGTTTAGATTTTGTGAAAGTGCATAGCGTTAGTTAAGTTTCTATGAGTTTGATAATATTGTATGAGTTTGATAGTTATTGTAATATGGGGTAGTCAGGGGTAAGACTCAACAAGGTCAGAACATTTTTGAAAATGTCCAATCTACAAGCTCACAACACGTCGCAATGCTGTTGTAAGCTTGTAATCGGACATTTTCAAAAAACAGGGTCGTTCTCCCCAGCCATCTTTTTTTATCTATCATCCTCTTCCCCTTTACTGTCAAATAAAGCAGAAATGAAACCAATAAATGAATGCATAAGAAAGAAAGAAAGAAAGATAGAAAGAAAGAAAGAAAGAAAGAAAGAAAGAAAGAAAGAAAGAAAGAAAGACAGAAAATAAGCATCGTAGGAGTGAAAGACAGCGAAGGGGTTGGCCCAAGGTCGTAGTGACAGACGGACGGGTAGACAGAGAGCGGTAAAGGAAGCGACCGTGCAAGATTCTACACGACGTCGCTGTCAGGCGAAAACCTTGTATGTCCAAAACCGTTACTTTTCAGGAAATGGAAAGAAAGAAAGCTGTGTTCCAATGCATCCAATGTAGTTAGTATTTTAGTCACAAGTTCAGTCACAACACTTGTTAATACTTTTCATTGATTCAATATTTATAAAATCCACAGACAAACTGAAATACGTAAAGGGATATTCCACCCCAATAATTTGATGATCGGCAGCGGTTCCGGTAGGAGACACAAAGAATCTCCTTTGTGTCTCCTACCGGAACCGCTCCCTACCGGTCCGCTGGTCATCAAATTATTAGCTTAGGAATACGACAAAAACAAAAAAATATCCATGAATTCAAGACTCCATGTGGTGACTAATTGAAAGATTGGGTGAACTATCCCTTTAACCCATTTTGGGCGGGAACCCCTTTTTGTAACTATACCTTTCAGGACAGGGAACCCCTTTTGGGGTTCTTGTTGCTACAGTATGTACAGTATATAGCAACATACATTTGTTGTAATTTTTGAATACATATTTGAAGTTTTTTAGAAAACTTGGGTCAGGATTTAGAAGGCGTTTTTAGAATCGGCCTCAGGTCTAAACGGGTTAAGATAGCAGATCTAAAAGCTTTGTGTGATACTGTCGTATGACGAAGTAGGGCAAAAACGGGGGAAAAAACATGAAAGTTGAAATATAGAGATACAAGGTTTCAGCCTGACAGTAATGATGAGAGGAGAGAGTGAGTCCTGGCTTGAAGAGACAGATGAACAGAGAGAGAGAGAGAGAGAGAGAGAGAGAGAGAGAGAGAGAGAGAGAGAGAGAGAGAGAGAGAGAGAGAGAGAGAGTGTGTTAAAGCACCTTTCACAAGATCCTGCATGCCTGGGAATTCGCTTATTGTTACTGCCTTCAGGATTATTTATGGGACTGCCTGGGAAGGCCAGGCTGGCAGAGCGCGTGGAGAGGAAAAATCGCTGTCACCGCACAACCGTCTAACTGTATAAGGCCAGGGGGGCCATTATCTCGGTCCAGAGCCTTCTATTGGAGAGTTACGTCAACTAGGAGGGCAGAAAACAGCGCCGCTCACGTGGTTCGTGTAAACTCAAAATAGTGACAAACGCTCATAGATTCAATAAACTTCTGTTTCAGGGCTTTGTCACTATTATTCGCCAATAGAAGGCTCTGTAAAGACTGGCCCGATGAAGTGAACGGAGGTGACGCAACTCTCCTTATATGGCTCTGGCTCGGTCCCCTTGCTCTGCTCCTCAAGTGATCATTTAACTCAGAGAGTGTACAAATGACCAATTTGGTCCCATTTGTACGCTCTCTGAGTTACAGACCAGTCAAAGGGGCCATATCTGGACCCCTGGTGGTTCCCGGACTTCAATGTAGAGAGAGATGTGGGCACAGTGACAACATACCTAACTGAAGATCCAGCCAACCACCATTGGACGAAATGATGGGGCCGGCATTAAAATAAAAATGTAACCCACTGATTCACAGCTATAAACCAGTGACAAAACTGATTCGGATGGAGACTGGGGTTTGACTCCCCGAAGGTGCATCCGGCTTCAATGAAAACAATTGGCTGTGTTCAATGGGAAGCCGGGTGGGGGGAGGGCGATCTCTGCCGCTATACATTTTGTGGCTCCTCCTACAGTGAATGCAAACTTGTTTCTGGATTTTGGGGACTAGAAACCTTTGCCACTCTATTGGCATAACACACTGAATTGGGAGAAACCAAATAAATAAAATACAAAACATAACTGAAAGACTGGATTCTCTCTGGACTCAGCACAGTAGGCAAGTGGATGCCATTACACATGGGGTGAGGATGAGGTCAACCATATCACACGGTTGCATGATATTGGGCGAAATAGACACGGACATGGACATGGAAAACAGTCAGCAGGGTTTGTTGGCAGGTCAGATAGCTTATACAGTATAGCGTGTGTTATTATTCGCATTCGCCATGGTGTGTAACGTCGCACACACACACACACACACACACACACACACCCGTGTGCTGTCCACTCACCACTTAGACAGATGCCCTGCTTCTCCACTGTGTAGTTCAGCACAGAACATGCAGCCACGGGTGACTTGGCTATCACTATCTAGAGAGAGAGAGAGAGCGAGAGAGAGAGACAGACAGACAGATTTGACAACATTAGTATCTGCAATTAAGCAGCAGATGTGTCCCAATCTTGAACAACTTTCAACCTGAAGTCCCTATTTGGGGATAGGTGAATCCTATATTAAAATTGGCTTAAGGGAGGACCGCTGTTAGGCAGGCCGGCGGGCGGACGGACGGACCTCTGACATCACGCTCATGTCATGGGCAAACCTCTGACATCATAACCATATAAGGAGTTTCCAATGAAACTCACACACACACACACACAGGTTGCACTTTTACGCTGGGATAAAAACAAAGCCACAAGAAGCCAAGAACACACACAACACACTAAAACATGGGTTTTCAACTGGTGGTCGGTGAAGGTATTGCATGTGGTCCCTGACCATGCATTTAGTAATGTAGGAAAGTGAAGATTTGTATTATATTTTATTTTATCGACCACTAGAGAAACAGTATGATGTATGATGACGCATCAATGTTGTCAGTTACTTGGAAGTCGGATGTCAAGAACTTCCACAGAAATGGGAGTTGGTTTACCTGGTTGAGTCATCATTAGTAGGAAATGTGCCCATATCAATCGCATGTGCTTGCTCATACATATGTTGCAATGAATCAGTTAACATGAGTTTAATACGGAAGGTTAAGAGAACAGAATAAGGGCAACCATGGGAAAGGAATGGATCAGTGGTTCTCAATCTTTTCTGAGCTCTGGACCACTAGCATATCTCAGTTAAACAATGACTGTTAAGGGCTTGATTTAATTCACCTCGAATTAACAAATTAAATTAAGGCCTTAACAGTCATTATTTAATTTCAAGCGGTCCCCAGGTTGATTCTCAGTCAGGGTGGTGGTCCCTGGTTCATAATCAGTTGAAAACCCATGCACTAAAAGGTATTTTGAGGTCGGGGAATCAATATGATTGACGATGTATTTGAGAAATGACGGTGATTCTGCTGTCCTGCTCTCACTGACTGTCCCCTGTGGTTGCTGTGTGTGACTGTCAGCGCGTGAGCGAGCTGTCCGAGTATGCGATTCTGGGTGTCTGACGACCAATGAGAGTTAGCGGTTTCAGTGTTGCTAAGATACGGTCTGTGCTCCATAGACTGTAGGGTAAAACGGGGAGGGGCTACTGGCAACGTGTTGTGAAAAAAGAACAGATCTACCAGGCCACAACGCGTCAACGCGCGAGGCGTTGTTAGCTTGTAGATCTGTTGTCCAAAAAGTTGTGACGATTTTGACGTTGCACTACCTGCGGAAGTGATTTACATAAGTATTGGGTCATAATGCGTTTCGTGCAAGTACAGTAACGGTATGGGAAGCAGCTGGTGTTATAGGCATAATATTGAGTAATATTTTGTGCAAAAGTGTGGAGTTATATGGAGCATGCATCTACCATTTTACCGTGGCGGACACTGACTATCCACTCCATGGGTTTCGGCTCGGATTAGAGTAGCAGGATGTTGACAAATCAATTGGTCTTATGAATCTTATGAACAGAACATCCATTTGCTGTTGGGCAATACTACTTATATTCGCCCATTAGCCATTAGTCATGCAGATGGGAAAGTCACTGCTGTTTTGTGCAAACGAAAGTATGTTATTGTGCGCAGAAGGGCTCCGCTAGGGATTTAGCAGGGCATGGGGCACAGACATTTGGCCGAGCTTCACATGATCAGTTATGGGGCACGGTTTCTCAACATCGGATCCGGGGACCACCAGGGGTCCAAGAAATTGACCCTTACGGGTCTGTAACTCTGACAGTGTACACATACAACCCAATGGACCATTTAGCTCCATTTGTAAACTGTGAGTTTAATTAATACTGAGGATTTTACAGTAGAGACTGGGGTCACAAAGATACATGTTTTGTATCAAATGGGTATGCGTGGCCTAATGCAGTGGTTCCCAAAAATATTTGGTCGAGACCCAAAAGAGACATTTGATGTCTTCCCAGGACCCAAACTAGTGAAAATAGCCGATCTACAAGCTTTGTAAGCTCGTAGATCTTCTATTTTTACTACTTCTAAAGTTTTTTTAATGTATGTTTTTATGGAATTAAGATTTTTTTTATTAATAATTGTGAAAAAAAGTGAAAAAGAAAAAGAAAATCTTTTGAAATCTTTTCCAAACCCACTGTTTGGGAACCACTGGCCTAATGCATATCAAACGGGGAGTCCTTGAAAATAAAAAAGGATGAGAACCACTGAATTAGAGGAAATGGTATAGCTAAGCCCCCACTGTCCCTCTCATCCTCCCCTCACTCACCACTACCTCTCATGTCATCCTGCGGGTGCATTCCACAGCAACCCTGCAGCAAACCCTCTGACGACCCTAAAAGGCTCAGTTTTCCTTCTTACACATTCCCAATTCTATTGAAAGAACGATGTTGTGAAGGGAAAGCAATGGTCTGCAACTGCTGGTCCATTAAAGCTGGCAGCATACACTACACACAAAGACAAAAACTATTCAACTTCAGCAGGGCTTGCAAAAAGATGGCTAAGAAAGTGTTTTATACTCAACTCAATTCAATTCAATGAAGCTTTATTGGCATGAGAAAACATACGTTTACATTGCCAAAGTGAGTGTCAAAATATGATAAAAACAGTTGAAAATGGGGAAAGTATATACAGTTGGAGGGGGTTCAGCATTGTGTAAACAGAGCTATGTCACATTGCATCGATACATACATGTTACTGTACATGTACAGGGTATAAAGCTTTTTGAAACAAATAGCAGAAATCTTTTGCAGTCATTTTGGAACAAATAGCAGCATTTTTTAAATAGTATTTAAAAAAAAAGGCTCAGATTTAAAATGCGTTTAAAGGTAGCAGCTCTGTTTGTATGTGCAGTAGGTCTAGAGGTCTACTCGGGACACTCAATGGTTGGTAGTCCTTAGGGTGGTACTCACTCACTATACTCACTGCAGCTCCACTCTGAGTTCTGAACGTTAAACCCTGCCCACTGCATACAATGCTGGAATGGTTGGTGATTTTTCTATGGATCGTCGCTGTTTGTTTACATCAAGCTCCGACGTACTTTGACATAATTTGGCAAAGCGATTTTGCCATTTCTAGTGACAAGACACAGTCGACAATATGTGTGCTATCTCTCTCCATTGAATAATTGCAGTGAGGTTGTGTTCGGAGTCGCTCAGCAACTGATTCTAGAGGTTTGTACCTCTAAACATCGTCGGCCAACTTTTATTCAAAACTGTCCACGGCGCATTGCTTGCATATTGCGGAAATAAAACAATATAAATCAGACTCTCAAGTGCATTGAGAGTCTGACCAATGTTCACATTGGTGTCCAGCCTGAAATGCCTAAATGAACTTCGTCAAGGCACTGCGTTTGTTCGTTTGGTCCACATTAATTGTGTTCTTATTGACCTGCCGAAGCCGATAAAAGTGCAACGTCTGTAGGATGTTCCAGGCTTTAAGTTTTGGGCTTCGAACTCCTGGCCTATTGCTGAACTGGTTCACTGACACTGCCAGGAGTCTCCCAAACCTGTTCATGTCCTGTCCTGTCTAAAAGGATTCGGCCTTAACCACTTTCAACCTGCCATCCCCATTTTGGGCACATCATTATCATTGTCTCCGCCGTAGATATGTTTTCGCTTCGTCCCGCCGTGTGTGAGCAAACATTGTTAGCCAAGCTAACATTGGTCAAGCTCCACGTGACACGTGTCAATATGTTGACACCAATGCTTTTGATTGGCTAGAGGGACGCATGACGAAATAAAATTCTATAAATAGGTGTGTCACTTCAAAAAATATTTTTTGAAGTGAGGTAAGACAGGATCAATCAGTCTTGATTGGAACAGTACCTTCCAGTCCAAATCACCCGTCCGTGCGTGTGTCCCTCTGAGAACACCTAACATTTGTCAAGCAAAGGCGCAGAAGGCCAAAGCTAAGAAAGCATACTCATCTACAACAGGGACATCAGGCAGTCTCCTCCACAGTTGCCCCTGTCAGCCTCACAGCTGAAGAGCTGGAGGAGGAACAGCAGAAGGTTCAAGAAGAAGAAGAATCGTATCCAGAAGGCTTTCCGTCGTACGTCGCTCGTTCCTCTGGGCAGAGACAGAATCTACAAACAATACTGTTTTTTCCCTTCCACCTGTGCTCTGTTTGTGGAGGATGATTACTTTGGGCTGACGGAGGACATGCTGGAACCCCACCCTGCATCTCTACAGGATGAACAGATGGAGGATGAAGGACAGCAGGACACACAGATGGACACCATACATAGCCCCACCTGTATCCCTGCCAGTTGCCTGCCAGTCATACGCCCCAACCAATGGGCCTTCTACAGCTCGGTGGAGGAGGTGGAGCAGCTGATGGAGGCATTGAACCCGCGAGGTCACAGAGAGAGCAGCCTCAAGGAGACGCTACACCAGGAGAAAGACAGAATCACACAGATACTGAACAACACTGCTGCTGTCAAATATAATTATAAAACCAAGGCCCCAGAATCCCTTGCTACAGCTGAGAGTTTCGTGGAGAGCCGACTCAGAGATATGCTGTTGGACATTGAGGAAAGAATCTACGAAGGAAATCTGGAAACGCTGAAGATAACGGAGAGAGAGACATGGAGATCAGCATTGGAGAGAGGACAATATGAACTGCTGGCTGCTGATGGCAGAAAGAACGGAGAGATGAATGGTGGAGAGGAGATGGAGGTGGATGACTCTCAGCCAGTGAACAGTACCGTCCACTGCCTTGCTCATGCCCTGTTTCAGATAGAACAGGAAATCGAACGCAGGTTCCTCCAAGTTCCTCTGGGCGGCGAGGAGTCCAAGAAAGACAAGAAGAACGGTAAAAACAGGAAGAAAAAATGACGACCCGTCCAGTGACAGTGACAATGGCAGTGCCAGTGGTAAGATGGTTTTGGAACGTTGGAGAGAATCTCTGCAGTCCTGCTCCAGTCTTTCCCAAGTGTTTGTCCATCTGTCCACTTTGGAAAAGAGCATCATTTGGGCAAAGTCTCTCCTCGACGCTCGCTGTAAACTGTGCAGACGGAAAGGAGACGCAGAGACTATGTTACTGTGTGACGGATGTGACCGAGGACATCATTTGCAGTGTTTGAGACCCAGACTGAAGTCTGTCCCGGAAGGAGACTGGTTCTGTCCAAGCTGTCGTCCCAAGCAGCTCTCTGTCCGTCCCGTGTCTGTTTTCGCTTCGTCCCGCCGTGTGTGAGCATGGCCCCTAGCCAAGCTAACACTGGTCAAGCTCCACGTGACACGTGTCAATATGTTGACACCAATGCCTTTGATTGGCTAGAGGGACGCATGACGAAATACAATTCTATAAATAGGTGTGTCACTTCAAAAAGCCGTTTACGTTTCTTGAAGTGAGGTAAGACAGGATCAATCAGTCTTGATTGGAACGGTACCTTCCAGTCCAAATCACCCGTCCGTGCGTGTGTGTGTCCCTCTGAGAACACCTAACATTGGTCAAGCAAAGGCGCAGAAGGCCAAAGCTAAGAAAGCATACTCATCTACAACAGGGACATCAGGCAGTCTCCTCCACAGTTGCCCCTGTCAGCCTCACAGCTGAAGAGCTGGAGGAGGAACAGCAGAAGGTTCAAGAGCTGCAGAATCGTATCCAGAAGGCTTCCCGTCGTACGTCGCTCGTTCCTCTGGGCAGAGACAGAATCTACAAACAATACTGGCTTTTCCCTTCCACCTGTGCTCTGTTTGTGGAGGATGATTACTTTGGGCTGACGGAGGACATGCTGGAACCCCACCCTGCATCTCTACAGGATGAACAGATGGAGGATGAAGGACAGCGGGACACACAGATGGACACCATACATAGCCCCACCTGTATCCCTGCCAGTTGCCTGCCAGTCATACGCCCCAACCAATGGGCCTTCTACAGCTCGGTGGAGGAGGTGGAGCAGCTGATGGAGGCATTGAACCCGCGAGGTCACAGAGAGAGCAGCCTCAAGGAGACGCTACACCAGGAGAAAGACAGAATCACACAGATACTGAACAACACTGCTGCTGTCAAATATAATTATAAAACCAAGGCCCCAGAATCCCTTGCTACAGCTGAGAGTTTCGTGGAGAGCCGACTCAGAGATATGCTGTTGGACATTGAGGAAAGAATCTACGAAGGAAATCTGTGAACGCTGAAGATAACGGAGAGAGAGACATGGAGATCAGCATTGGAGAGAGGACAATATGAACTGCTGGCTGCTGATGGCAGAAAGAACAGAGAGATGAATGGTGGAGAGGAGATGGAGGTGGATGACTCTCAGCCAGTGAACAGTACCGTCCACTGCCTTGCTCATGCCCCGTTTCAGATAGAACAGGAAATCGAACGCAGGTTTCTCCAAGTTCCTCTGGGCGGCGAGGAGTCCAAGAAAGACAAGAAGAACGGTAAAAACAGGAAGAAAAAATGACGACCCGTCCAGTGACAGTGACAATGGCAGTGCCAGTGGTAAGATGGTTTTGGAACGTTGGAGAGAATCTCTGCAGTCCTGCTCCAGTCTTTCCCAAGTGTTTGTCCACCTGTCCACTTTGGAAAAGAGCATCATTTGGGCAAAGTCTCTCCACAACGCTCGCTGTAAACTGTGCAGACGGAAAGGAGACGCAGAGACTATGTTACTGTGTGACGGATGTGACCGAGGACATCATTTGCAGTGTTTGAGACCCAGACTGAAGTCTGTCCCGGAAGGAGACTGGTTCTGTCCAAGCTGTCGTCCCAAGCAGCGCTCTGTCCGTCCCGTGTCCTCCCGTAAGCTCTCCACTACTATATATCTTTTACCCTATTGTATCTCATTAGTTATTGCTATGATAATATAATAATATATAATATATAATATATAATATAATATAATTGCTATATATCAGATCATAGTATATATACATTTTTGTAATACAGTAATACATTTATGAAAATTAGTATTATTGTCTGTTCACCTGCCGGAGGTTGTATCTCATTACTTATTGTATCTCATTACTTATTGTTATGATAATATAATTGCTATAATATAGTAACATGTTCTATTTTACGTAAAAATTAGAACATTCCTAAAGAACTATGGTTAGAGATAAGGTAGGTGATTTCATTTGATTAAAATAGCACGGGTCCGCTGGCGGAGACTTGTGCTCCGAGGAGCACATTCTCTAGTTTTAAAATATTTTCATAGTGAAAATAGCCAATCTACAAGCTCTACAGTTGTGAACTTATTCGTCGTATGACGAAGTATGTACAGTAGGTGTAGAAAAGATTCACCTAGTCAGTAACAGCAACCCTCCCCCTGGCCTATTCCCATGGCTTGGCTCCACCCCTTTCACCTGCTCTCACTCACTCTCAATCCCTAATCACACCTGTCCTCACTCACTCCTAATTAGAGGCCTGCTATATATACTGCTTGAGTGCCTGTCCCTGCAGTTCTTGTTTGTCAGCAGCAGCAGCAACAACTCCTCTGTCCTGGAGTCTCAACAGGCCATGGTTATGCGTCATTGAAGTGAGTTCTGTTGTCAATTTGTGATCCCTATGTTGCATTATATTGCTTGTGATAAATATAATTAATGTTAGTTCACCTGCTTGCCTTTAACATGTTAGAGAGGATTGTGTGCAATGTGTTTGGTGTTTAGTACTCTGATGTATTAGTGGTAGGCCTACCCACTCCTCCAGAGTGCTACTCAGCATTGTCTTAATTGTTGTTCATTGTTAATGTGTTGAGTTGTATAATAATTATGTGTTTATTTTTCTATAGTAAAAAAACATAACTGAAGCCTCATCACCTCCTTGCCCAAACATATGCTCATGTGTGCAATGGATAATAAATGGCTTAAATGGAATCAGTTGTCTAACATTCTTGCCGATGTTCCATGGCGATGTTCAATTACCTGTGAACCACCACTCTATCTTATATGGTCCTTCGAGAACCGGAAGTGAACATTGCCATGGCTGAAGAGGAGCCTACCGAAGGAGCTCGCCACTCTCGAGCTACAAGCACAAAAAGCACACATGAGCTAGAAGAGGAGGAGGAGGAGGAGGAGGAAGAGGATCCTGAGTACCTTGAAGAAGAAGGTGACCACCCTGACGATGGCCAACTCCTCACAAGTCCAAGCAGAGCCCTGTCAGCAGATGCCAGTGCACCAACTGAAGGCAATCCAGAGCCAAGCCAAGATGACATCATCAAATACCTCCTTGAGACGGTGAAGCAGCAAGGAGAAATATTGCAGCGCCTCCTGGAGCGACAAGCAGCTTCCACCACAGAAAGCGGCTCTTCCCCTTTGACCAGTCACCAAAATGCGTTAAACCCATCCGCAGAGACTGACCCTAGCCAACCACACCGGATTGCAACCAGGTCATTTCCAGCGCCTCCCCCCTTTCTTCCTTCAGCCCATAACCAACTGGTTCCACATCACCCAGCCCCTCGCCAGTCTATGTCTTCGCATCCTTCAGTTTCTCATTCCTCCATGCCTCCACATCTTCCAGTTCTTCACCATCAGCCAGTGTCGCCCAATCCTTCATCTTCCCATCCTCTAACGCAATCCCATTCTCCAGTCCATCAGCCTGCGTCTACAGCACCCCCCACTGGTCGATTCAGGCACTATAGGTCAGTTGAGGCTCCCAAATTCCCCAACTTTACTAAAGAGGATGAGGTACAATACCGGATGTTGCGAATGGCACTGAACAACTTGCTTGACCCAGAAGAAACCGAAGAATTCAAGTTCCATGTCCTTCTTGACCACCTTAAGGTGGACCAGGCCAGACGCCTGGCCTTGGCACACTCTTATGCCCGCCAGCCATTCACTGAAGCCTTGAGAGCCCTCGATGATCGCTATGGCCGGCCACGTCAGTTGGCACTCAAAGAGCTACAAACCATAATGGCTCTCCCCCCTGTACGTTCTGGGGATGGTCATGCCCTTGATGACTTTGCCCTACGCGTCCAAGCCCAGGTTGGGCTGTTGAAAACTATGGCTGACGAAGGCGATGCCGAACTCCTCTGTGGCTCCCATGTGGATCGGCTACTGGAGAAACTCCCCTACGAACAGATTAGCCGCTTCAAGCGTAACATGCACAGACTCAAGGTAGATGCTTCATACAACCTTACCCACCTTTCTGAGTGGCTGCAGATGGAGTCCCGTTGCCAACCGAGAAGTGACTGCCCAGACCTCAGTTCGTCGATCAGTAACTAGCAGCAGCAGGCAGCAGCAGCAGCAGCAGGCAGGCAGCAGGTCAATCTGACATAAATCTTGATAATCCCATATATTTTCTTACATTTAAATGTATTGAAAGTGTATGTAAGTGGGTTCCTCACCATAGGAGAGTGAAATTAGCAACTGTAAGATTAATTTGTGACGGAAACCAGCTCGGGCCCAGGCTTCAGTTCTTCTGCCTGGCCTAGGCTGCAGCAGCAGCCCAGCAAACACCAAGGCCAGGGCCAGCCACCAGGCCCAGGAGCAGCTAGCCACCACCAGGCAGCAGCCGGCCTTCACCAGGCAGCAGAAGCAGCTAGCCACCAGGCCAGGCCTAGGAGCAGCCAGCCACCACTGGGCAGCAGCCAGCAACCAGCCACCACCAGGCAGCAGCTAGCTGCTACCACCACCAGGTAACACCGGGGAGCTGCAAGCAGCTAGCCACCAGGCCGGGCCTAGGAGCAGCCATCCACCATCAGGCAGCAGCCAGCTTGGGAAGATGGCTGGACGTGGAGGAGTAAGAAAGAAGCTGGGCAAGAGCAACAAGGGTGATGAACAAGCCAGTGACTACGAGGGAGAGGCCTCCACTCCAGCTGAAGAGGAGGCTGAGCTGGTCACCATGGTCTCTGTCAGAAAACTGATCAACCAAATGCTGACACAGCAGAAAGCCCACTACGTGGAGATGCTGGACAGACAAACTGACACCTTTAATAAGTTTGTCAAGGTGATTCTGGACTCCACCAACGAGCGTCTCGACTCTATGAACAGGAATGTACAGGAGATCAAAGACAGTA
The DNA here is from genome assembly GCF_963280865.1 of Gymnoscopelus braueri. NCBI lineage: Eukaryota > Metazoa > Chordata > Actinopteri > Myctophiformes > Myctophidae > Gymnoscopelus > Gymnoscopelus braueri. The sequence continues at coordinate 10,573,730 of NC_137616.1, read as the reverse complement.
TTCATTACACCCAGCGAGAAGTAGATGAGATTAAAGCTAATGTATCCAAAGTCTCAGGTGACCACAACACCCTTGAAACTGGTATGCGCACCATTTGTGACAGTCTTGTCACATTGGAAAACAAGGCTGAATATCTCGAAAATCAGTCAAGAAGAAATAATCTGATTTTTGAAGGGATTGAGGAATCAGCACGGGAGAGCTGGGCTGACACTGAAGGTAAAGTCCGCAACTTAATCTCTGAAAAATTAAAGCTGGATGCTGGAGCCATGCATATTGAAAGGGCTCACCGCAGTGGAAAGCCAGATCAAAGAGCTGACAAGAAGCGTCCCATTGTAGTGAAGTTCTTAAACTTCAAGGACAGAGAGCTAATCTTGAAGAGGAGAAAGGAACTGAAGAAGACCGCCCCTGGGGTTTACATCAATGAGGACTTTTCCGAGGCTGTACGGCAGAAACGAAGAGATCTTCTGCCTAAACTTAAGGAGGCATGGGATAGAGGGGACATTGCCTACTTAAGATATGATCGCCTTGTGACCCACCCACCTAGGGAGCGAGGGGCTGCATCGCCCCCGCACTTGTCCTCCACCCCATCCTGAATGAAGAGGAGTGGTATGTAGGACTCAGAGATGAGGACCTTCTGTTTTTAGTTGATTTTTTTAATTTTTAATGTCTATTAAACTACCGAAAAAAGGTTTAAGGTTTGCTCATTTAAATATCTGCAGTTTAAAGAACAAGGTTCAAGAGTTATGTTCTGTCTTACACAAAAATGATATTCATATTATGGCTGTGTCAGAGACTCACTTGGAAGAAGCCATAGAGGATGCAGCTGTTTCAATTCAAGGTTATAATATATTTAGATTGGACAGAGACAGGTATGGGGGAGGTACTGCTTTCTACATTCAAAATCATATTCCGGCTAAAATAAGGAAAGATCTAGGTATGATTGGAGTAGAAGCCTTATGGCTTCAAGTTCATATCCCACATCTGAAACCTATACTGACATGCTGTTGTTATAGGCCGCCATGCTCTAATGCTGAATATCTGAATAACATATGCTTGATGCTGGATAATGTAACTGATAATGACAATGATATTTACATTCTGGGTGATATGAATATAGACTGGTTGTCCAGTAATTGCACATTGAAAAGGAAGTTGAGCAATGCAGCTACATTATGCAACTTATCTCAAGTCATAAGTGCACCCACAAGAATTAATGTCAATAGGGATGGAACGGTCACGTCAACGTGCATTGATCACTTTTTTACAAATTGTTCTGAAAAATGTTCAAAAGCTGTGTCGGTACCTGTGGGCTTCAGTGACCACAATATTGTCGCTTTAACTGTGAAAACAAAGGTTCCTAAAGCAGGGCCTAAAGTAATTCACAGAAGAACATATAAAACCTTTTTGGAAAATGAATTTAATGCTGATGTAGAAAATATTGAGTGGGATACTGTGCTTGAGAAGATGCAAGTAAATGCTGCATTAGACTCCTTTATGAATTTATTTGCTGCAGTGTGTGATAAACATGCTCCAATTAAGAAGTTCACTGTTAGATCACTTAGAGCACCTTGGTTGGACGAGGAATTGAGAAACTGGATGAGAGAAAGGGACCTACTGAAAAAGTCTGCCATCATGTCAGGTAATGTAACAGATTGGCAAGCCTACCGCTCACTAAGAAATAAAATAACTAAATTAAATAGACAAAAGAAAAAATATTACTATCATTCTAAATTTGCGGAGTGTCATGGAGACAGTAAAACACTTTGGAGAGTACTTAATGATGCTATGGGTAGAAGTAAAATGGCCAAAACACCTTCATTTATTGAACTGAATGGAGCATTCATTACTAAACCATCTGAAATCGCAAACTACTTCAATAATTACTTCCTCAGTAAAGTGAATACACTAAGAAATCAAATGATGCCTGTGAGTGGTGGGCTGTCCAAAGCTATAATAAAAAATCATATTATGTCTGTTAAGGATTGTGTGTTTGAATTCAAGCCTATCAGTGTTGATCTTATGGTAAAGCTACTTCACACAATTAAGTGTGATAAACCCTGTGGGTTTGATAATATTGATGGCAGACTGCTTCAGTTATCAGCTAAATCAATTGCTAAGCCTGTAGGCCATATTTTCAATTTATGTTTTAAGGAATGTGCTTATCCTGATTTGTGGAAAATTGCAAAGGTTACTCCTCTGTCAAAAAACAGTAGGGAGCCATTTACAGGTCCAAACAGTAGGCCTATCAGCATTTTACCTGTCTTGAGTAAGCTTCTGGAGGGAATTATGTTTAAGCAGATCCAGCAATATCTTGCAGAAAACAACATTAACTCAGATCTACAGCATGCATACAAAGCTGGTTACTCTACAAGCACTGCACTGACATGTCTTACTGATGAGTGGTTCAAACAGATTGACATAAAGTCAGTTGTTGGGGTGGTGCTCTTGGATTTCAGCGCAGCCTTTGACATCATAGATCATGAGCTACTACTCATGAAACTATCGGCATATGGATTCAAAGACTCTGCTATTGGTTTATTGAAGGGCTATTTAGTGAACCGGCAACAATGTGTTATGTTCAATGGCTCCCTTTCAAATATTGAGACACTTCAGTGTGGAATTCCTCAGGGAAGCTGCCTTGGCCCCCTTCTCTATTCTATTTTTGTAAATGATATGCCATATGTATTACATAATGCAGGAATGGGGATTTATGCGGATGACACGACCATGTATGTATCGTCAGAGAGCATTGAACATGTTAATAAGGTGCTTCAGTTAGAGCTAAATCTGGTTTCTGAATGGATCATGGAAAATAAGCTGAAGTTGAATGTCTTAAAAACGAAATGCATGGTAATAGGCTCGAAATATGCTCTCAAGACAGATCAGAAATTAAGCTTATCTTTGCAGGGTGCTACTATTGAACAGGTTAAAGAAGTCAAACTGTTGGGTGTCACTATTGACGAAACACTGTCATGGTCCACCCAGATTAATAATACAGTGGTGAGAATGAGCAATGCCATCTATACCATTAGAAGGAGTGCTTATCTGCTAACTAACACAACAATTAGACTAGTCATACAATCTCTTGTTCTGTCAAATCTGGACTACTGTCCTGTTATCTGGTCTAGTGCATCAAAGCAAGAACTTAGTAAACTTCAGCTTGCTCAGAACAGAGCGGCAAGACTAGCACTTCACTGCTCTGTTAGGAGTAGTGTAGATGCTATGCATGCCAGGCTGTCATGGAGGAGGGTGGATGAAAGACTGGCATGCAGCCTTATTCTGTTTTTAAAGAATGTGCATTCCTCACAGAAACCCTTTAGTTTGTTTTTACAGCTATTACCTGCAAATGAAAGACATGGTTATAATACTAGACAGGCATCAAGTGGTCACTTTATTTTACCTCTGCCCAGAATCAATGCACTTAAGAAAACAGTAATGTACAGAGCCATGGCATACTGGAATGTGCTCCCCCCATATTTGACTCTAACAAGAAATACATTTGGTTTCAAAAAGAAACTTAAGGAAGCAATAATCAAAAAGGAAATTAGATTAGATTAGGTTATTATTTTTGGTATTTTCGGACAGACAAACCTGTTTTGTTTTTAATTTAATTTAATTTTTTATTGTTAATATAAATGATGTTCTCCAAGTTTGTGTTTTTGTTCACTAACATTGATTATGTTGTACTGCATTTTATGATTTGTATTGTGATGATTTTGCTTGGACCCCAGGAAGAATAGTCTCCACTAAGGTGTAGACTAATGGGGATCCTTAATAAACAAACAAACAAACAAACAAACCCAAACCCCCTTGGATCCCACAGACCACAAGCAACTACCCATTCCACGACCATATTCCATGGAGCTGACAGCAGTGGTGAGCACTTTGAACATCAAATGCCCCCTGTGTCCCCCTGTGCCTACTGTGACTCCACAAGCCACCATATAAGTCAGTGTGAAGATTTCAAAGTCTTGAACAAGCAGCAAGTCACCGACTGGATCAAGGGAAATAGGAGGTGCTGGCGCTGTGCCCGACCACATCTTGCAGCTAGGTGCACACTGAAGAGAAACTGTAACGCCTGCAAAGGGAAACACCTACAGATCCTTTGTGATATCAACAATACCTCTGATACAAACTCGTACCATGTCAATTCCACAGCCCAGAGCTTCTACCTTGATCGCCCAACTCGCACAGGTCATGTTCTTCTGAAACTCATCAAAGTCATCCTACGCAATGGCAGCCGCACCCTGGAGACCTTTGCACTGCTGGATGACGGGTCAGAGCGAACCATCCTCCTACAGTCCGCAGTTCAAAGACTCCAGCTGGATGGAGAACCAGGGACTTAGCCATCCAAACAGTACGGCAAGGGGTGGAGAGGCTGCAGGGGGCTTGTGTCTCCTTTAAGGTTAGCTCGGCCACTAGCTCTAGAGAATTTTCCATCACCCATGCCTTCACTGCAGAACGACTTGCCCTGTCTGAGCACACGCACCCTGTCCGTTCCCTCCAAAGACAACACAAACACCTACGTAGACTGCCACTGTCACCAATGCATAAGGTCACCCCACTACTTCTAATTGGCTCAGATAATATTCACCTGATCTCCCCTATTGCCCCAGTTCGATTTGGCCCACCAGGAGCACCAGCAGCAGTTAAGACTCGTCTTGGCTGGACACTACAAGGTCCAACCAGGTACACTGAACCTCACCCTTCTGTTGCCAGGTGCTTCAATATCTCCAATACCTCTCCATCTATACACGTAGTGCCCCATCGAGAGGAGATCCAGCAGCCGCACCAAAGCCCTCAATTCCTTTACCATGCTGACACTTGGCCCCAAGCCCCAGATGGCCCTAACCAAGACATGGATCGCCATCAGCTCAAGATCAAGCCTGCCTTCTGTGAAGAAGTTGCCACCATCATGTCTATTCCAGATTTCAGCCAGTGCAAACCTTACCAAACCCTCCTTGATGCTTCAGCCCAGCTGAAACCTTCTCCAGATGCTGACATAACCCCCACTGTAGATGATCATATTCAGCCAGAAGTCCCAAGACGGGCACAGGTGGACAGCATTGGAGAAGACCTCACCCATCTCAATACTCAGAGACCCCTACCATTGACCAGTCACTTACGCACCCCTACCCCAGGAGATGTCCCCAGTATCACACACCCTGACCCCGTGAGCCCAAATTTGTTCCTAATGGGGCGGCGGGACCCCTCTCATCCAAGCTCTGAAGTCCTCAGCCACTGGCATTATGTGTGTCCACCCAGTTTCCCTGCCTGAAATCCCCAAGGACCCCCAAATCACACTTCCTAGTATGACTCTTAGGAGTTGCAAATACTTACAGTATTTGGGGGCGGCTGTAGAAAATATTCACCTAGTCAGTAACAGCAACCCTCCCCCTGGCCTATTCCCATGGCTTGGCTCCACCCCTTTCACCTGCTCTCACTCACTCTCAATCCCTAATCACACCTGTCCTCACTCACTCCTAATTAGAGGCCTGCTATATATACTGCTTGAGTGCCTGTCCCTCCAGTTCTTGTTTGTCAGCAGCAGCAGCAACAACTCCTCTGTCCTGGAGTCTCAACAGACCATGGTTATGCGTCATTGAAGTGAGTTCTGTTGTCAATTTGTGATCCCTATGTTGCATTATATTGCTTGTGATAAATATAATTAATGTTAGTTCACCTGCTTGCCTTTAACATGTTAGAGAGGATTGTGTGTAATGTGTAGTGCACATAATGTACTTAAAAGTAATCTAGGAAATGCAGTAAGTTAACTTAGAGAATATTGTGCAATGTGTTTGGTGTTTAGTACTCTGATGTATTAGTGGTAGGCCTACCCACTCCTCCAGAGTGCTACTCAGCATTGTCTTAATTGTTGTTCATTGTTAATGTGTTGAGTTGTATAATAATTATGTGTTTCTTTTTCTATAGTAAAAAAACATAACTGAAGCCTCATCACCTCCTTGCCCAAACATATGCTCATGTGTGCAATGGATAATAAATGGCTTAAATGGAATCAGTTGTCTAACATTCTTGCCGATTTTCAATTACCTGTGAACCACCACTCTATCTTATAGTAGGGCTTAAGTGGTTAACGTGGTTGTGAACATGTAAAGATGATTCTCCAGTCTCCGCGTTTCAGTTTTTTAACAGTGCGGCTCATTTTTCATGAATGTATAATGAATGAATAAATTAATTAATAAATAAATAATGATAATTGCTTTAGGCTCTGACCACCCAAAACTGAAACCAATAACAAAACAACATTTTGTCAAATAGAAACTAAACCAACATGAGCAAAAAACCCCGTCTCTATACAATGCAATTCAAATGTTAAGAACGTAACTTCAAAGTTAACCAAGTCAGACCGCAGAACTCAAACAATCACGCCCCAGACTCGTTCGCCTGCAGTGTTTCTTTAGGTTTAAGTTGTTAAAAGGAAACGCAATTCACGCTTCACACACATGGAGACATGTCCATCACGGTAATGACATGTTATTGTGGCGGCTGCGGTTTTCAAAACACACTCACGCACGCAGGCATGCATGCACATGCACACACACACACACACACACACACACACACACACACACACACACACACAGGGACGCGGTCTGCACAGTCCTTCAGCTCTGTATGCCTGTGAGAATCAACTGAGACTGCATTATTCACACCGGCCTAATTCAAGAGAGGGGTTGGCGGCGGGGGGGGGGGGGTCGTAGCCAAAATAACTGATTACCGACCACAGGTAATCTAATCCACTGTGAAATAGCACTCCCGAGTTTATTTTTAACCAGAAATCAAGAAAACAGCAGACATCTGCAGCCCGTTAGGCCCTAAGTGGAGATAAATGCTTGGGTTCGGATTGCCCACCATTGCCGCCCCGGCCCCCCCTCCGAAAGCAAGCCCATTAACTGGGCACTGTGGTTGTTTTTCTTAATCCGAGACCCCCACCCGCTATCATTCCACACCACCACCATTTCAGCTTTAAATATTGCTTCAACATGTACTTAGTGCTTTGGAATGGTTTCATAATAGCAGGCAAAGAGATGCTGGGCCTATAGCCAAAAAACTCACATGGAGACCCTGTAGCGGGTCAAAGTGACAACTCAACCCTTCTGGAAAAGGGGGGAAAACAGTAATTCTAGCAAATTTCTCTTGATTCATAATCTAAGACCCCCTCCCCCCACCCACTGTAATTTAAACATGCTGACTGCTTCAACATGCAGTTTCTTGTGCCTGGGAATAGTAGCTAGAAAACAGACAACTTTGGCCAGAAAACCTCTAAGCGATGTAGAAAATGTGACAGACTAGTGCAGCGGTTCTCAAACTTTGTTCATGTCCAGGACCCTCAAATTGATACATAATAAGTAGTCTTGCGTAGGCAGGCGATCAGAGATCTCCGCCTACTGATACGACTGGGATAATCTAAATTGAATGTATGGGTTGGAGAACGGTGGAGAAAAAACAGCACCAACATTTGCAAACCAATCCTGATGTCGAAGCAATATGAAGGACTGCTGCCCGCATCGCTTCTCCAATGCTGTTATTTTTTGGATTAGTTTTTTGCCCATTCATTGAATTTAGACACCCCCAGAAGGCGAATATCTATTATCGCATGGCTACGTGAGATTACATAATAAGACACAGACCCACATTTGATTAGATTTAGTCTCAGGGACCCCTGTCTGAGATGACAGTTGCTGATGTGATGTAACACTGTAGGTGGGCAGATAACAGTGGAGAGTGTGAAATGTATGATCAGAACAGTATTTTTTTATATGATAAATGATATCGTTGTGAAAACGTACAGTAAATAAACTATCAGTGAAATTAGACTACTTACCACTTTTCTTGGGACCCCCTGGGATCCCCTCACGGACCGATATGGGTCCCCGGACCCTGCTTTGACAAACACTAGCCTGGTGTGATGGAGTTCACCTTGAAGTTCAAACTCTTAAAGGAGCATTTCACCCCTGGAAGAAGTTCCAGGGGTGACCACAGGGGGGACCACAGGGGGGACCACAGCGTATCACTGCCTATAACTTCAACTCCCAGAATGCTTTGGTGCCTTGTGGCAGGGGAGGTTCCATGTGGGTGTGATCTCCAACAATAACATCCAAACAGCATGCCAGTGTCGCCATGTCTGCTTATTATAAGCGGCTTCTTTCTAAAATGTAGTTGATATTTGGGCTTGTTTCCAAATGTTTTGATTGCTGTTTAAACCAGTGGTTCTCAAACATGTTCATGTATTTTTCCACAGACCCCCATCTGAAATTATAATTTGTGGCAGGGAGCCCCTAACAAATATGTGTCAAAAATATTCCACATTTTGAAAAGCAAATAAAAATATTTTGCAAAAATCCACATTTTGGACTTTTTCCCCCTCAAGATTTTTTTGTAAATAGCAGATCTACAAGCTCACAATGGGTTGCGAAGCGTTGTGAGCTTGTAGATCAGCAATTTTCAAATATATAATATCCCATGTCTAGGTAAAGTGCTCTTGGCATAGTTATTTTTCTTTTGGGCTTGTTTTCATAGACCTGGCTGCTTATTTCTCTCACAATATCTGGCAACACTGGCTGTCCTCGCAAACGTTCATCTAGTTACATATTATGTCCAAGGATTCGTTAGTGATGTCATATCACTGGGACATATAAGTATCTTCATGCAGTTTCACTTACGTGTCGCATAGTATTGACATCACTGTCACATCCTTGGTATTATGATCCTAGCCTTTCGTGACGGTGTTTGTTTACCAGCGCTGCTACTCCACGCTGTATTTTTTTTTTCAAGCTTGCGCTTATGAAACACTACACAGGATTATTATTTCATGTCAACATTCAAGTACAACTATCAGAAGATAACTCAGGTAAAGTAATGCCTCACTCTGCAAGGGCCGCTGGCCGCAGCTAATGGGAGTGGCCGAGTGGCGAAAGAAGGTTGAACAAAGTGTTACGGACACCCCATTGGGGCTGTCTTTTGAGATGGTCTGACTGAGACACGCCGAGACATGTAGTGCGGAAAGGAATGAGACCAATCTCTCATGATGCAAATAACGTCACGAATATTGCGAAGATTACTAGATATCTAAAAACACAGATTATTCACAAAAAAAACCCAGGATCTTGTTTCTTGACTCCTAAACTTCATTAAAAGACCGAAAACTTCTTCCAGGGGTGAAATGGCCCTTTAACTCATCGAGTGCCATTGACGTGTTTCATATGTTTTACCGCTATGGCGCAACGTGCCAATGACGTGTTTGACGTGTTTTTGAAAAAAAATACATATATATATATTATTATTTTTCTTGGGAGGGGGGGGGACGTTCAGAACCCAAGATATCATTATCTGAAGATTTGCTGCTCCATTCACTTCTTGTTTAACTTATTACTGAAAAAGGCTGTATCTCAGCTCCTGAGCACTTTTTTTTTACAATGTATTTTTGGCCCAGACATGTTATTTTCAAAGGCAGACAATTAATGTCAACAAGGTCGCGATGACCTCGTTGACATTTGTGAAACTACACAGTGCAACCCTCAGTGATTAGCCCCCGATTATATTGTGTTAATATTAAGTGTGGTGCTGATCTTCATATTATTGGTCCTCACTAATGCTCATTATGAGATGGCACCATTTCTGTGTACTCGCTCCGTGACAAAACACTGGCCTGGTGCAATGGAGTTCACCTTGGAGTTCAAATTCGAGGTGGAAAAACAGTGATTCAAGCAAATATCTCCTCATTGTTTTGACGTTAGGATTGTTACAGCGTACCTAGTAAGCCCGTGATTGACCCAAGGTTTCCAAAACAATGAGTCACATGACTGATCTCCTCATTATTCCTGCACCGTTTATAGCCGTCTACTGTATGCAGGAACTCTGGCCATCCTGTTTTTGCCCCCAATTATTTCCTGTTCGTATGCTTTTGTTTGGTGCCCATGCACTGCCAGGAATGGATTCTGTCTGCTTTAGATCATGAAAGGGCTTTGGAGTGCAGCATGGCCTGAGAAAAAGCAGGAAAGGCATTGGTTGTGAGAAAGAAAAGAAAAAAAAAAAGAAAGAAAGAATAATACTAATAAAACCCACCAAGGTGGCTTGTAAAAACATCTCACCTTCAAAGAAGCTTGACAACTGTCATGTCAGGTTTTGGCCATAACCACTTAAATGTAAGGGATAACTTGAGATATTGAGACACTAGTCCATCTTTAGACAACAATATCAGTTGCTTTTATATATATATAATTATTATGTGGAAATTACTTAAAAAAAAAATAGAAGTTCTGAAAAGGTGACTGTACAGGCAGCATTTGTTTTTACACATTTTAGCTATTTTGTTTTTGGTACACTGGTTTTAAATGTTTTGTTTCAGTTTCTAATATGTTTTTTTGTTTTGATGATTCTTTTTTTATGCAATTGCCTATTGTAGCACTTTGAGATTCTCATTATAAATAAAATCCATTATTATTATTAATGACATGCTTTCTTTAAAACTTTTGCTTGACCTCACTGCTGTGAACGTGCAGGGTTAGTCCATTCATCAGTAAATCCCAGCAAGGGGCTTGTAAGAACATCTCACCTTGAAAGTAGCTTGAAAGCCATGAACAAAAAAAAGAAAGAAAAGAAAAAAAAAACTCCAGATGAGAAAGAAAAACACAAGCAAATTGGATATCAGACACTCACAATGACAGCAAGACTCAACAAGGGAACGACCGTTGGACCAAAAGCACATTCATGAAGAGAAAGGGAAATCAAATCTGTATAGCGGGTGATGCAAACCGACCGAACATGGGCAGGTTGGCAACTTTCAGAGGTTTGACGCAAATACTTTGCTGCCCCGCGGGCAAATTCTGGTAACCTTATACAAGCTGTGTGGTGCTGGCCATGGGCCATGCCACTCTAAAAGCTGTGAGTGATTTAATGGATCTCCTAGGATCCGCAAGAGAGCAACAGGTACCGTAACCCAGCGGTTCTCAAAAAATGAGCTTGTAGATCTGCTATTTCTGGCCAAATATTCACATATTTTAGCTGAATGTTCGACTATTACGACATGCTCAGTATAAGGATGCTAGGTTCATGTTTTCAAGGTTTCTTAGTGGAAAAACACCTCTAAAAAGGGTTCCTCGAAGAACCTCCCATAATACTGTACGTCAGAGGTTCACAGAGCTGTACTGTCATTATTCCTATGATTAGGAACACTCTGTAAAACCATGGTAGTCAGGTCATCGTCAGTGGTTTCCCCTATGGGTCTATAAACAAACCCTAAAAGGGTTCCTTGAAGCTTCCTTTGTAGTCTTCAGAGTGTGCCGCTCTCGCGTTTCACTCCGTGGCGGCCCGGGTTTCAGACGGTGTGACAATAGGCGTAACACTGGAGCATGCCCACTGAGCGCGTCTCTTCAGTTCAAGTGGGGTGTGAAGATGACTGCGTCTCACTGTGGCATAGAACAACTCTCACTTAACTGAACTCAAGTAGAGTAACTTGAGTTCACTCAGCAACTGGGTTTCCTCTGTGGAAACACGTTTGACAAACAAAACGACCTTTGTCTCTCCGCTCCCTCCTATACAGTACATCTCCCTGTCTGCCTTCCTTGTTCTGCTTTCCTTTCTGTGTCTGCCCATCTCATGTCTCTCTCAACCCCCTCTTCCTTTCTCTCTAATTTGTCCTTCTCTTGTACTGATCTCTTTCTTTAGCAGGTTTTGAGCCAGGTTTTTGAGTCTGATGCCGAGTTTGGAGAGTCCTATAGACCAGGGGTTTTCAACTGATTGTGAACCAGGGACCACCACCCTGACTAAGAATCAACCTGGGGACCACTGTTGTGTTGGGTGGGGATATGAGCTAAGATTAGTGCTTTTCTAACACTTGCTACTATATGCATGCATCCCATGATACATCCCACTGTTTCTCAACCAATGGTCCATGGACTACACAGACACATGCAATTATATGGCCACATTTCCTAATAATGATGACTATAATAATGATGATCATCAGGCAATCCGGTACACTTCCCCTTCTTGAGATTCTATCTCCCTTTTCTGTGGAATTTGAATACCTATGATGACATTGACATGTCATCATAGGTAACCAGGTCAATAATATGCACTGTTCCGTGGAACAAGAAGAAAAAAACATATTGCAACATGGTCAGGGACCACATGCAATACCTTCAGGGACCACAAGTGGTCCACGGACCACCTGTTGAAAACCCCTGCTATAGACTACCAAGCCTTCATATTTGTTAATGAAAACATGAACATTCGATCATTTGACTAACCTAATGGACAGCAAAATCCTGAGTGTTCATTTAAAGCAGTGGTGGAGTGATGGAGAGTTGGTAACCAAATGGACCCTTATAGATATTTAACTCTTGAGAGCATAAAATGAAACCAAAATAGTAAAATTATTGTTAAACATCTGCATTACTTAATTAAATAATTGTTATTTGATCAACGTCTGCCTGTTGTCTCTCCTATGGTACCAGAATCAGAATCAGAATCAGTTTTATTGTCACATCACAGGTTTACAGGGTAAAAAAGTGGGTGAAATTATTTTTTGTACATCGTTCCCATCGCAACGTTAGTTTCCATAGAAAGAAGAGGGGGGGGGGAGAAGAAGAGGGTGGGGGGTAAGTGGGAAGGAGATCAAAACAAGAGAGAAACAGAAGGCCAGACAAGTTATCTACATATTTACAAATTACCTGAGATAATAAAAACTAAAAAAAACTAAACTAAGGTGCCTGAGCATAGCAGCAATGTACAGTATTGTATACTGTGCATGTTATACTTATACTGTACCACATCAATACAGCATGGAATTGTGGACAAAATCGTATCCAACGATGACAAAATATTCTAAGTCTTGGGTCTAAATCTCATCAAATGGTGGTCCGCGGCGGCTCAAATGTCCAATAAATAATGGACCGTGATATGAAAATGGTTGAAAACCACTGATTTAAAGTGTAAACGTTCCTCACCTGTCTCTGGTGAGAATCCAGATATTGCACGATGAGACGCGTGTTGACCGTGTGACTCCATGTATTCCCAAGGGCTGCCGTCACAAACCCAGCATCCCCCTCTTCAGATGGGATGGAACCTGGGAAAAAATATTTGGTATGCATTAGGGCCTAGTGCATACCAAAATGGGGTCGGCAACCTTTTTTGACATGAACTGTCATGTTTTTATTTTCTTGATAGTCAGTGTGCCATGTCAACATTAACTTAATTATGACAACACATAAAAAAGAAATCCCAACAGATTTTGGCTGTCCATATACTGTACATACAAACTTTTTCTTTCACGTCAGGACATTGTTGTGATCGTTAGACTCAGAGGAATAACCCTCCCACCTATATCTCCCAGACTCCCAAGTCATCTTATTCATCAGTCAGTTCAGAGTTTGCATACCTGGACACATCACGTTTTATTGACTCTGCCTTGTCTGCTTGAGCTTATCTTTGAAAAGAAAAAGATAATTCTCTCACACTTATGTCAGTGATTACCCTTCCCCGTGCCAATGATGGCACCCGTGCCTAAGGTTGCCTGCATTAGGCCATGGTCCCCCCATAACAGACCATAACATTACAGACCTGTAAGGCAGCGGTTCTCAATTTTTTTCATGTCAAGGACCCTCAAATTGATATGTATTTAGCCACGGACCCCCATCTAAAAAATTGTTTGCGAGGGACCTCCAGCAGCAAAGATTTTAGTTAAAAATGTTCGCTTTAAAAATATATATTCAAAGATTTGCTCACATTTTCATAATTTAAAAAAAATAGCAGATCTACATACTCGCGATGAGCTTGCATATCTGCTATTGTTGAATAGCCAAAGCTCATTTTGTTGGGGACCCCCTGGTACCTCCCCAAGGACCCCTAGGGGTCCCCGGACCCCACTTTGAGAACTAATGCTGTAAGGGACCATTTTTGGTTCCTAAATTATCAATCAATATGACTGTAATCCCATAAAGCTCAAGGACATTTAATCATCCAACATTCAGTTTATATACCCTGACTGAGTAGCTGCAGATCAGTTTTAATGCTTTAACTCGCATAGCTTTCTGCTGAATAGTGCCGTGTCATGAGCAGTGGTGGAAAAAGTACTCAAATGTTTTACTTAAGTAAAAGTATCAATACTGCAATGTAGAAGTACTCCGTTACAAGTAAAAGTCTGGAATTCAGAATTTACTTGACTAAAAGTACAAAAGTATTGGTATCAAAATGTACTTAAAGCACCAAAAGTAAAAGTACTAAAATGTTTGAAGATAGCAGATCTACAAGCTCTATGCGATGCGACGCGTTGTGAGCTTTGTGAGCTTGTGAGCGTTGTGAGCTTGTATATGTGTATGTATAAAATAGGGCTGAAGTGGTTAATGTATGTTTTAAAATATAATCATTTATACCTGCAAAGTAACTAGTAACTAAAGTTTTCAAATATTTGTAGTGGAGTAAAAGTACAATATTTGCCTTTGACATGTAGTGGAGTAGTACGGAGCCCCTTAGGGGACATTACTAGGTAGATTGTTTTAAGGGTAGGTACATTATTTTAAGAGCTAGGTAGATTGTTTTAAGGGTAGGTACATTATTTTAAGAGCTAGGTAGATTGTTTTAAGGGTAGGTACATTATTTTAAGAGCTGGTGGTTTGTTTTCTGGTATGGAAAAAAGAAACAGGCTAAAACATTTTTTTTGAGGGATGAGTTTTTTTTTTTGAGGAATGAGTTTTTTTTTGAGGGATAAGTTTTTTTTTGTTGAGGGATGATTTTTTTTTTTGAGGGATGATTTTTTTTTTTTGAGGGATGAGTTTATTTTTTGAGGGATGAGTTTATTTTTTTGAGGGATGAGTTTTTTTTTGAGGGATGAGTTTTTTTTTTGAGGGATGAGTTTTTTTTTTTGAGGGATGAGTTTTTTTTTTTGAGGGATGAGTTTCTTTTTTAGGAGGGATGAGTTTTTTTTTTAAAAGAGGGATGAGTTTTTTTTTTTAGGAGGGATGAGTTTTTTTTCAAAAAGAGGGAAGAGTTTTTTTTTAGGAGGGATGAGTTTTTTTTTTAAAAGAGGGATGAGTTTTTTTTTTTAGGAGGGATGAGTTTTTTTTTAAAAAGAGGGATGAATTTTTTTTTTTAGGTTAGTTTTTTTTTTCATGCATGACAAAAAAAAAAACTTTGAAAAAAAAAAAAAAACTTGGACCAAAAAAAATATTATGCCTATCTTGAAATAAAACCTCTCCTTTTCAAAGTCGCTATTTATAGAATAGTGGAGCGGCTAAGAGAAAAATCGTTCACTTTGTGATGCAAGCATGAAATTTGGTACATTTACTCTTCAAACCCCACTCTTTTCAAAAATACCGCTGGCCACGCAAAATTCCAAAATGGCGGCCCACAAATCCAAGATGTCTGTCCAAAAGTGAGGTTTTTCCTTTATAACTCGAAATGTATTGATTTTAAGCACCATAAATGTATTAAAGTTGAATATAAATTTGGGCATTGTGGATATTTTGGTACCACGTACATGACTGTATCTATTACGGTTCTTGAGATACAGCATATAGGTACTTTTACAGACTCAGGAGAGTAAGAAATGTGCAACATTGATTGTTAATAAGTGAATATGGTGATATTTGGTGTTATTTTCATAACCTGTTATTTTCAGTAGGGTTATAACATACAATTCTAAATCCAAGATGGCGTCCAAGATGGCTGCCATTAACTTGAAGTAATCATCTTAGCAACTATGACTTTTTTTTTGGCGTGCATATGTTTTTTGGTCTATGAATCCAATTTGGTCTATTCCATTGCAGTACAGAATTTAGACGTTGATAAAAGTGGATATTTTGGTACCTAGTGCATGTCTACATCTATTGCGGTTCTTGAGATACAGCTTATAGGTTCTTTTACGGAATCGGGAGAGCATAAAAAAAGAGGTTTGAGTTACACCTCACAGTTGCAACTGCACAGAGCTGTACACATGAGACCCAGTTTATAGCACTTGCACCTGCCACGACAGCCACATTTACAGCCACATTTGGTAAGCTGTTTGCACGTCTTGGCTATTGGAGAGTTGGCTGTCCAGAAGACCTGCCATTCCTCACCAACCTTCTGCCATCCCCAGTCTGCAGGGTCCTCTGCTCCTGGCTGACACTGGGTTGCCTGGGCCCACACACAACCAGCCTGGTAGGCAGCACGCCTGGTGTGTTGGAGCAAAGCTGCTCTGGTTGGTGGGATTGACTCTGCTTTCTGGCAAACATGTCAAACCTGGCCTCATCCACAGTAGCAGCTGTGCTGGATCTGTCATACATTAGGATGACAAACCTCTCCAGAATCTGTAGGTCACAATCCTCCACTGTGGGAGGGTAAATACCCAGTTTGGAGAATACAGGCGAGACCTCTGGGCATATGTCCCATGTCTGCCAAGCAGTTTTCTTGCCTTTGTCGCGGAAGGCTGACACGGTGTCACATCCTGTAAAGGCATGAAAGAATAGCAAGCTGATAGCCGCATCTTTGTGCACACCAAACATGCTGCAGAACATGGTAGCCAATCCATCCTGATCAAGGCAAATGACACAAATGTTCTCATCTTAGCAAGTGTCTTCGCTGCTCTTCAAGAGGCTGGACTACAGCAGATGTGGGTTGCATTTGGACAAGGTCAGAGCCTGCGCTGGATCAGTGTGCATGACCTATTTCATTTTGTTGGCCAGGAGAAGGTCAAAGGCATGCTATTCTTTCATGCCTTTACAGGATGTGACACCGTGTCAGCCTTCCGCAACAAAGGCAAGAAAACTGCTTCGCAGACATGGGACATATGCCCAGAGGTCTCGCCTGTATTCTCCAAACTGGGTATTTACCCTCCCACAGTGGAGGATTGTGACCTACAGATTCTGGAGAGGTTTGTCATCCTAATGTATGACAGATCCAGCACAGCTGCTACTGTGGATGAGGCCAGGTTTGACATGTTTGCCAGAAAGCAGAGGCCTTATGAGTCAATCCCACCAACCAGAGCAGCTTTGCTCCAACACACCAGGCGTGCTGCCTACCAGGCTGGTTGTGTGTGGGCCCAGGCAACCCAGTGTCAGCCAGGAGCAGAGGACCCTGCAGACTGGGGATGGCAGAAGGTTGGTGAGGAATGGCAGGTCTTCTGGACAGCCAACTCTCCAATAGCCAAGACGTGCAAACAGCTTACCAAATGTGGCTGTAAATGTGGCTGTCGTGGCAGGTGCAAGTGCTATAAACTGGGTCTCATGTGTACAGCTCTGTGCAGTTGCAACTGTGAGGTGTAACTCAAACCTCTTTTTTATGCTCTCCCGATTCCGTAAAAGAACCTATAAGCTGTATCTCAAGAACCGCAATAGATGTAGACATGCACTAGGTACCAAAATATCCACTTTTATCAACGTCTAAATTCTGTACTGCAATGGAATAGACCAAATTGGATTCATAGACCAAAAAACATATGCACGCCAAAAAAAAAGTATCATAGTTGCTAAGATATGATTACTTCAAGTTAATGGCAGCCATCTTGGACGCCATCTTGGATTTAGAATTGTATGTTATAACCCTACTGAAAATAACAGGTTATGAAAATAACACCAAATATCACCATATTCACTTATTAACAATCAATGTTGCACATTTCTTACTCTCCTGAGTCTGTAAAAGTACCTATATGCTGTATCTCAAGAACCGTAATAGATACAGTCATGTACGTGGTACCAAAATATCCACAATGCCCAAATTTATATTCAACTTTAATACATTTATGGTGCTTAAAATCAATACATTTCGAGTTATAAAGGAAAAACCTCACTTTTGGACAGACATCTTGGATTTGTGGGCCGCCATTTTGGAATTTTGCGTGGCCAGCGGTATTTTTGAAAAGAGTGGGGTTTGAAGAGTAAATGTACCAAATTTCATGCTTGCATCACAAAGTGAACGATTTTTCTCTTAGCCGCTCCACTATTCTATAAATAGCGACTTTGAAAAGGAGAGGTTTTATTTTCAAGATAGGCATAATATTTTTTTTTGGTCCAAGTTTTTTTTTTTTTTTTCAAAGTTTTTTTTTTTTGTCATGCATGAAAAAAAAAACTATAAACCTAAAAAAAAAAATTCATCCCTCTTTTTAAAAAAAACCTCATCCCTCCTAAAAAAAAAAACCTCATCCCTCTTTTAAAAAAAACTCATCCCTCCTAAAAAAAAACTCTTCCCTCTTTTTGAAAAAAAAGTCATCCCTCCTAAAAAAAAAAGCTCATCCCTCTTTAAAAAAAAAAAGTCATCCCTCCTAAAAAAAAAACTCATCCCTCTTTTAAAAAAAAACTCATCCCTCCTAAAAAAAAAAACTCATCCCTCAAAAAAAATAACTCATCCCTCAAAAAAAAAAACTCATCCCTCAAAAAAAAAAAACTCATCCCTCAAAAAAAAAAACTCATCCCTCAAAAAAAACAACTTATCCCTCAAAAAAAAAAACTCATCCCTCAAAAAAAAACCTCATCCCTCAAAAAAAATGTTATAGCCTATGTTTTTTTTTTCCATACCAGAAAACATAAACCACCAGCTCTTAAAAAAATGTACCTACCCTTAAAACAATCTACCTAGCTCTTAAAATAATGTACCTACCCTTAAAACAATCTACCTAGTAATGTCCCCTAAGGGGCTCCGAAGTAAAAGTACTGAAAGTTGGAAATACTATAGTAAAGTAAAAGTACCTCAAAATTGTACTTAAGTACAGTACTTGAGTAAATGTAATTAGTTACTTTACACCACTGCAGATGGGTGAACACAGCTTAGCATGGCGGCTCATCGCAGGGGGTTCAAAGTCACCAAACAACACGTTACAGCTGTGTGAGTCCTGCATTGTCCCGCCGATGTTTTAATGAGGCTTGACCGAAGCACAACACAGCATTAACTGGAGCGCTAACAGCTGGCTAGCACCTGATACTCTTATCAGCTCCGGCTGCCTCTGTGTGACTATGACCCCCACCGGTTCACATGACAACTATAAAACCAAGTTACAAGTCCACAAGGATGAGAGCATGCATGCATTTTTTCTTTTTTGCCATTACCGATACGTTTCCAGTGAAGGGTTTAGCATGAGCATGTGTGCTCTTTTGCAGTAGCAAGTCATTTCACATTTATTTAGTGTTGTTTTTTGATATTAAAGGAGTAGTTCACTCAAAAAATAACCTTTTTCTATCGACTACTCACCCCATGGAGACTTGAATTCATGGATATTTTTTTGATGACCAGCAGCGGTTCCGGTATAGGAAATATAAAGGAGACTCTTTGAGTCTCCTACCGGAACCGCTGCTGGTCATCAAATTATTGGCTGAGGAATGCAACAAAAACAAAAAATGATCCATGAATTCAAGTATCTATGGGGTTAGCCATGGTTCACATGACGCTTGTATACAAGCGTCATGGTGCCGAGTCCCCCTGGTCTAAAGTTGTGTTCGATTTTTTCACATTGCCATCTCTCACATAAACATAAACGTTCAGATTTCAAATATAAAGTGCTTACCACCGAGCCACGGATGTTACAAGGCGCTGCGGACCGCGATGAGTACCCGTATCTCCCGTATTGTTCAATAAAAAGCATTTTTATCCCATCGCCGGCCATTTTCTCCAAATTGTCTCCGATACTTTCAACCATGCGACACTAATGGTTGGGAGGTGTATTGCACTCTGATACATTACAAAACCAAAAAAAACAAAATGGCCGGCGATGGGATTAAAATGCTTTTTATTGAACAATACGGGAGATACGGGTACTCATCGCGGTCCGCATCGCCTTGTAACATCCGTGGCTCGGTGGTAAGCACTTTATATTTGAAATCTGAACGTTTATGTTTATGTGAGAGATGGCAATGTGAAAAAATCGAACACAACTTTAGACCAGGGGGACTCGGCACCATGACTGTCATGGTATGACAGTCATGTTTCAGGGCTACTATGGGGTGAGTAATCGATGGGAATTTTTTGGGGGTGAACTATCCCTTTAATGTTCCATAGTTGTAATCCATCATTGTCAACATGTGGACAAGTGAAACATCTAATCATGTGGATCTCAGCATCCACATGGAAATGGCGTGGCTTGGACTTCATGGTTCCAGCCTGTGAGTAATCATACAGTACATAGGGCCACAATAGAAACAAGTCCCCAGGACTTTTTGGGACTTTTAGCCCAAATGTTTGACTGTACCTCGTGCTGTTTGTTTGCATTACTGTCTAATAAAGCAGGGGTCTTCAATGTTTTTCAGGCCAAGGACCCCCTAGCTGAGAGAGAGATGAAGCAGGGACCCCCTCTACTGTATAAAATTGTGTTTCAGATTAAACTTTTTTTTTTTTACTTGGTCTGCTCTTTTTTCCCTCCAGTCTACACCTGAACCTCTTGGCCAAAAATAGCCGATCTACAAGCTCACAACGCCTTGCAGTGCGAGGTGTTGTGAGCTTGTAGATCTGCTATTTCTGGCTTAAGTTCTCCTCAGAAAAGGGATGCTAGGGTTCAAGTGGTTAATAATATCTATGATGATCTATGACTAAAAATTTGGGCAAGGTTTCAGCGCAATCAGCCCTTTGACTTTCATTATCAAATTAAAGAATATTTCAAAAAGTATAAATGTTTTTTTTCACATATTGTGTGCAATAGTGGAGGTACTTCTTTGGCCTACTGGCAGTGTTCATACCAAGTGTGGCGCTGATCTTCATATTATTGGTCCTCACTATTGCTCATTATGAGATGGTAACATTTCTATTTTAAACAAAAAATACAGATGACAGTTAAAAAGGTGAGTATTGTCCGAAAACCGATGTACGGCCGATAAACTGGTGCATCCCTACTTCTCCCTAACCTTTATATAACCACTGGGCTCTCACAGCGAACACCTCGGCCACTGACCCACCTGCCCTGGTCCTTCATGTTTTGTTTTTGGGTTTTCTTTCCATGTGCTAAGCAGGGATTGGCCTTCATCAGTGTGAGCATCAGCAACTCTCAGTTCCTCTAAACATTTCCTGGGGAAACGTGCGTGTGCACGAGGAGAACGGGGGGGCGCTTCATGTGACAATAAATTGCCCTGTGTGCTCGCAGCAAAAGGGAAACTGGTCGACTGTAACTGCAGGTTTATGATCAAATACCAGCGCAGCAGCTTTATTTCAAAAGGGAGCTTCACATGACCTCGTCACTTGACTGTGAACCAAAAAGGTTGGGCATCGTTGTTGTACATGATCACTGTGTGCACTGCAAAATCCTGAGCATAAAAATTGACCTGTAATGGCCATTGCACCTAGAAATCGATGTGATTTGATTTTTAACGCATCCGAAAAAGCGCAGGAATTGGGTTCCTTCTTTTTTTTTACGCATCTTCTTCACAGCCAGTCGGACGGCAATGTCAGAGTAACCGTGTAAAAGACGTCATAGTGAAGCGTGTCTTTGTTAAAAATGTTTGTTTCGTTATTGACTCTGTGTGCAAGTGAGCTTCAGGATCACCCCAGACCCGTTGAAAGAGAGAGTCTGACCTGAAGCCGATTCTACATGTCTCCTAAATCTCAACAGTATTCTGAAAAACGTATGTTTCTATATCAGTGGTGCTCAATCTTTTTCATGTCAAGGACCCCCAAAATGATATGTATTTGGCCGCGGACCTCCATCAAAATATGCTGTTCCAGGGACCCCCAGAAGCAAAGATTTGAGTTAAAAATGTTCGCTTTAAAAATGTATATATTCAAAGATATATACAGATCTACAAGCTCGCAGATCTACAAGCTCGCAGATCTACAAGCTCGTAGCGCGGCACTCGGTGCCGCGCTATGAGCTTGTATATCTGCTATTTTTGAATAGCCCAAAGTGTAAAATAATGCTTTTTAGCTCAAATCTAAAAATGACACAGTTCCAGGTCTTAATGGGTTAATCTCACTGCAACATGATCACGTGGTTCATGTATCGCATGTTGTGCTTCTTCAAGATTTTTGTTGTTCAAGATTACTTTGTCATTTCCTTCTGAGAGCATCAGAAAACTAAATTGCGTTTCTCCTATAAAAAAAAAAGACAGCAAAAAGTGCAAACCCCAATGTCTAAATCTAAACCAATCATTATTACCATTAATGAGGATTCAATGTTTTAGAACTATACAGTACTGTTTGGAACTATTCGGTCGAACGGGTGGCAAGCGTTCCAAATAAACTGTAAGTTGGTTTCGCCTATGGGAAGTCTATGTGAGCTGCCAGCAGTGGTGTAAAGTAATACCGGTAAGAGTATTTCCAATTTTCTTACTTCTACTGCACTGCATCTCAGAGACAAATATTGTACTTTTTACTCCACTACGATTATTTGAAAACTTTGGTTATAGTTACTTGAAGGTTTTGAATATTATGACAGAATAATGCGACGCATTGTGAGCTTGTAGATCTGCTATTTTCAAAAGAATTTCATACATTTTGAACTTGTAAAATGGGACATTCTGCACAATGGGTACTTTTATTTTTGGTACTTTAAGTATTATTTTGACGCCAATACTTTTGTACTACATCTAACATTGCATCAGTATTGATACTTCCTTAAGGAAGTATAAATACTGATGCAATGTTAGATGTAGTACAAAAGTATTGGCGTCAAAATAATACTTAAAGTACCAAAAATAAAAGTACCTTTTATTTTAAACTTTTTTTCCTTATACTGCCAACGGTCTCCACTGGTACTACAGCCAACGTACAAACGAACGTACGTCGGCCTGACGGTGAATGTCGACTGCACGGACGGAAATCCTGGAGCCGTAAGTGACGGAGGGGGAGACAAAAACGACAACGCAAGGAGCGCTGGCGCTTGTTACGTCTCCTTACGTCCGACTATGAATGATACTTTACACGGTTACTCTGACATTGCCGTCCGACTGGCTGTGAAGAAGATGCGTAAAAAAAAAGAAGGAACCCAATTCCTGCGCTTTTTCGGATGCGTTAAAAATCAAATCACATCGATTTCTAGGTGCAATGGCCATTACAGGTCAATTTTTATGCTCAGGATTTTGCAGTGCACAGAGCTTGTAGATCTGCTATTTTTTAATAGCCAAAGTGTAAAATAACGCTTTTTAGCTCAAATGAAAAAGTGACACAGATGCGTTCCAGGTCTTAATGGGTTAACCCATTAAGACCTGGAACGCATCTGTGTCACTTTTTCATTTGAGCTAAAAAGCGTTATTTTACACTTTGGCTATTAAAAAATAGCAGATCTACAAGCTCGTAGCGCGGCACCGAGTGCCGCGCTACGAGCTTGTAGATCTGCTATTTTTGAAAAATCGTGAAAATGTGTGCAAATCTTTGAATAAATATATTTTTAAAGCGAACATTTTTAACTCAAATCTTTGCTTCTGGGGGGTCCCTGGAACAACACATTTTGAGATGGGGGTCCGCGGCCAAATACATATAGTCTTGGGGGTCCTTGACATGAAAAAATTTTAGCACCACTGATATAGAAACATACGTTTTTGGCTGCCCAACAGAGCTGAAGGGAGAAAGAGAGAGAGAGAGAGAGGGAGGGAGGGAGAGTGAAAGGCAGCAGGATGGAGATGCAGACTAAACAAGCTGCATGTGTCTCAGACCTCCCTCTGGGTTCCCTGGAGGAGGACATGAGGTTGTTATCAGCCTGCTGCTCCACCTCCAACACAAACACTGAACAAAACCCTGAATGTACTGCTGCTGCCCTCCTCCTCCACCTCCTCTGCTGCTCACCCAATCACCATCCATCCAACTGCTGCTGCTCATCCTCCTTTCACTCACACAGCTAATGCCAATGTTCACTTAAAGGAGAATTTTGGACTAAGTTTTTCTTACCTTTTCTATGATGATATCTTAGGATGAATGGTCCGCTACAGCTTAAAACGTGCGCGGATAGGCCTTGCGTTAGATCACATATTTTAATAGCTTTATTTTATTATTTTTTTGGCGAGATCTGACGTTCATAGTGACAGAACACTGTCAAAAAAAAAAAAAAACGCTAGACGAGATTGAAATCTTGAGATTTCAATCTAGTCTAGCGAGACTTAGATTATTTTTTTTTGCATAGTGTTCTGTCACTATGAATGTCAGATCTCTCTCTCTCAAAAAAAAAAAGCTATTAAAATATGCGATCTAGGGCAAGGCCTATCCGCGCACGTTTTAAGCTGTGGCGGACCCGGGATGGAGTTATGACATTTTTCTACTGTAAAATTCATCCTAAGATATCATAATATCATAGAAAAGGTAAGAACTAGAACCAGGAGACCTGGTACTGCCAGACCCGTAGTGGTTGAAATCTGAATAGCCGGACTTCGCATGACGTGTGTGCAGAGGAAAAGAGGAAAAGAGGGACAAAAGAGGGATGAAAGAGGGACAGACAAAGCCTCATGTAGGCCGACCCTCTGGGTCTGGCAAGGATAGACCCAGACATGACGTCATTCAAAAAGCTTGTTTACTTCCTGTTTATTAGTTTTGGAAAATGGCTTCATCTTAATGTTTTACAGAGGAAAGGTTTTTCTCCCATGTGGACACCCTGGTGTTCTTTCAAACTTCCGACCCACATAGGGGATTCTACGAGACCCCTGTGTGTGTAATGAGGCGTGAGGACGGCCAACGATCACGGAAAATATACCATGATGTTTCAAAGGTTAGAAAAAACACTCGAAAATCGCTGGCAGTGGCGTGGCAAACAAAGTGTTATTTCGTGGCAGTCAAAGAGTTAAGCCCCGCCCCATATATGTTCCTATTGGCTGGGGTTTAAACAGCCATAACTCCAGTTCCCAGTATGCTAAATGCTTCAAAATTGGTAGGTGGTCTTGTTACGGGACAGGCTGCAATTGCTGAAGCCCCGCCCCCTCTGCTCTCCTATTGGCTGGGGTTTAAACGGCCATAACTCCAGTTACTAGATAGAGAAAATCCAGTCCTATATTGCGCTGATCAGAGCAATGGTCACCGAGTTATGGCTGTTACACTGCTGCAGTGCTCCGCATGTGTGCAATTAAGTATTTTTTTGGGGTATGACTATTATCATGGCGGATCCCTGAACAGCATTTGTGCCATGTTTGTTTGATGTTTGGTGCTACAGGGGCCACTGGCACACTGGTGTGGCACACTCCCGTGTCAGCCTGGTGTGACTCTTGTCATGGCAGACCCCTGAACGGTGTTTGTGCCTAAGTTTTGTTCTAATTAGAGCAACGATGCAGTTGCAGCACCCAGGTCCACTGTGTGGACACACCTGTGTATTTTCAGGTTACCTAACAGACTGAAACTCTTGCTACACTGCTTACAGCCAGGGGTGAAAGTGGGCCGGCACGGTCCGGAACGGCGTTCCGGTAAAAGATTAGGTGCCGGAACGCCGTTCCGTTAAGAAAAATTCGAAGGTAGTTGTGAAAATCCCATATTAAATAACCTGCCACAGACCCATGGCCATGTTCAAGAAGAAAACATAATCTACTAACGTCAGATTAACATACACAATTATTAAATTTTCTAATAAAGTGCTTTTGAATTGTTCCACTGTGTGTTTGTGTCAGCTTAATCCGTGCTATTTTTACGGTGTTTATTTATTTTACGGAGCGGAGAAGCGTCTCCTCTTCTCCAGCGAAACGAAACTGGGACTGGGATCAATTCACTTTGCAGCTTGGAGATCCGGTATAAAACGGATACGGAAACGGCCGTTGTCCGTGCGTATGTGTGTATGTGCAAATTACCGGATAAAGAAGGCGGGCTTTACGACGAATTAAATCCCACCAACGTTCAAAACATGTTTCTGGTTGGCTGACAGACTAGCATAGTTAGTTCTGATTGGTTCAACACGTCTTTTCTGGAGAAAAAAAGAAAAGAAAAGAAACGCGAGGGGAAATAAACACTGTTTTGATGAAGAATGCAATTTTAAAAATAAATGAAGCACAATGCAACGAAAACTAACTGAGATGTTTAAGAGAAAAGAAGACAGAGTTGAAGAAGCTGACAATGTGGTTAAAAACAAAGTTTGTAGAACAACAACGCCCAGGTACAGTGGTGGGAAAAGTACTCAATTACTTAAGTAAAAGTATCAATACTGCAATGTATGTATGTAAAGCACTCTGTTAAAAGTTTGGAATTGAAAATTTACTTGAGTGAAAGTACAAAAGTATTGGTATCAAAATGTACTTAAAGTACCAAAAGTAAAACTACTAAAATGTTTGAAAATAGCAAATCTACAAGCTTGTGGAGCTTGTAGATCGGCTATTTTCAAATAGCCTAGGTATAAAATAGGGCTAAAGGGATTAATGTATGATTTATAATGTAATAATGTATATATGCAAAGTAACTAAAGTTTTCAAATAATTGTAGTGGAGTAAAAGTACAATATTTCCCAAATCCGCCATATAACCACATTTTTTACATTAGTATAAACCCATTTTGTTTGAATATTTTATTAGGCAGAAATTGATTTTTGTGATAATAAATTGGTAAAATCAGGCAAAAATATGAATTAAATAACATAACCCTAACCTAACTCCTAATCCTAACCCTAAAACCAAAATAAAGAAACCAAAAACTGGAAAAAAAACGAACCCAAATCCGCCCAGAACCGCGAAAAAAACGGACCCAATCCGCCCAGAACCGCCAAATTTTTTTCCGGCCGCGCCGCTTCGCCGCGCGGCCGAATGCACTCCCAATCAATGCAATCAGGCAAAAATATGAATTAAATAACATAACCCTAACCTAACTCCTAATCCTAACCCTAAAACCAAAATAAAGAAACCAAAAACTGGAAAAAAAACGAACCCAAATCCGCCCAGAACCGCGAAAAAAACGGACCCAATCCGCCCAGAACCGCCAAAATTTTTTTTGGCCGTGCCGCTTCGCCGCGCGGCCGAATGCACTCCCCCGGCCGCGCGGCTTCGCCGCGCGTCCTACCAGTTCCGGCAAGAACTCTCAGCCACTTTCACCCCTGCTTACAGCGGAAAGGTTAATTAGAGCAACGATGCAGTTGCAGCACCCAGGTCCACTGTGTGGACATGCTGGTGACCTTTCAGGTGCTCTAAGCGACTGAAACTCTTATGGCGCTGTTTACAGAGGAAAGGTTTTTCTCCAGTTTGAATACGCTGGTGTTTTTTCAAACTACTTAACCGACCGAAACTCTTATGGCACTGTTTACAGAGGAAAGGTTTTTCTCCAGTGTGAATACGCTGGTGTTTTTTCAAACTACTTAACCGACCGAAACTCTTATGGCACTGTTTACAGAGGAAAGGTTTTTTTCCAGTGTGAATACGCTGGTGTTCTTTCAAAATACCTAACCGACCGAAACTCTTATGGCACTGTTTACAGAGGAAAGGTTTTTCTCCAGTGTGAATACGCTGGTGTTCTTTCAAACTACCTAACCGACTGAAACTCTTATGGCACTGTTTACAGAGGAAAGGTTTTTCTCCCGTGTGGACACGCTGGTGACCTTTCAGGTGTTGCATTTGACTGAAACTCTTGCCACACTGTTTACAGTGGAAAGGTTTTTCTCCAGTGTGAATATGCTGGTGTTCCTTAAGGTTACTTAACAGACTGAAACTCTTGCCACACTGTTTACAGTGGAAAGGTTTTTCTCCAGTGTGAATATGCTGGTGTTTGTTCAAACTACCTAACTGACTGAAACTCTTATGGCACTGTTTACAGAGGAAAGGTTTTTCTCCTGTGTGGACACGCTGGTGTGCTTTCAGATTGCATAACTGACTGAAACTCTTGCCACAGCGTTTACAAAGGAAAGGTTTTTCACCCGTGTGGACCCTCAGGTGACTTTTCAGTTGCTGTAACTCACTGAAACTCTTGTCACACTGTTTACAACAGAACGTTTTTTGTCTGGTGTGGACACTCTGACTTTTCAGGTGATGCATGCGACTGAAACTCTTGTCACACCGTTTACATTGGAAAGGTTTTTCTGCAGTGTGAACACTCTGGTGTTGGTTCAAGTTAGCTAACTGACTGAAACTCTTGTCACACCGT
Source organism: Gymnoscopelus braueri (assembly GCF_963280865.1). Taxonomy (NCBI): domain Eukaryota; kingdom Metazoa; phylum Chordata; class Actinopteri; order Myctophiformes; family Myctophidae; genus Gymnoscopelus; species Gymnoscopelus braueri. The sequence continues at coordinate 10,545,788 of NC_137616.1, read as the reverse complement.
TTACAGTGGAAAGGTTTTTCTCCTGTGTGGACACGCTGGTGTGTCTTCAGGTTACCTAACAGACTGAAACTCTTGGAACATTGTTTACAGATGTGAGTTTTCTTTCCCGTATCAGTCAGACAATGTCTCTTTACTTCCGATTGCGTTAAAGTCTTGGTAGACTCTTGACTACTGTAAGGACTTGATTCTTCTGAGTTTCCTTGCTGCTGGCTCGTTGTCGGGAACAGTGGGTTCATCGTCAAAGGTGCTGCTATGCATCGGCTGTAATGGTCCAAGAACTAGTGATATGTGGCCTTACGATCCGGACCTGGTCACGGGGCAATCACCTGGATCTCTGCTGGAATAGTTCCTCTTGTAGGTGATGAAGTCTTCCTCGATGGCTCTCTCCATATGTGTCATTCACACTGTGCAGTCTGGTTTTAAGCTGATTCAAAGCTCACGTCATCATTATGTTGTCACTATGATGTCAGCCATGCCCAAATATGGAGTTCCTTTTCATTTACCGAGATAACGTTTCAGCCCAGTCAACCCTCAATTGTCGTCTTCCAGTATGAAATTAAGTTCTACAAATAAATGGAAAAGATAAACTAGAAAAGAGTGCTCCTCGGAGCGCAAGTCTCAGCCAGGCCGTGTTGCCTACCAAGGGCGTGCAAACTTTGGAAGGCAGAGTCATAGCCAATTAGAATGGAATCTGGACAATCTTGAGTGATACATCTTGATCAAATTACCCCAGATAGGCGCTCAGGTCGCACAGTGGTAAAGTCTCTGCCCATACATTATATTAACCCATTAAGACCTGAGGCCGATTCTACAAATGCATTCTAAATCAGTAGTTCTCACACTTGACACGGATGGCTTTCCTATATTATTCCTAATCCTATATTAAAATTGCCTAGTAGGTTGGTGGACGGACGTCACAAACGTAACGTGCGGACCTGCGAGGCGCACCGTTGCTCCGATCCGCACCAAACTGGGCACCAACACTGGCCAGCGGTCTGCCATCAGAATAGCCACATCTGGAACCATGTGCAGGAACCAGGCGCACCATTGCTCCACCTCTCTGTGTTCCTATTGGCTGGCGTTTAAACAGCCATAACTCCAGTTCCCAGCATGCTAAACGCCTTAAACTTGGTAGGTGCTCTTAGACGGCCAATAGGGACAGGCTGTAATTGCTTAAGCCCCGCCCTCTCTGTGTTCTAATTTGCTGGTCTTTAAACAGCTATGACTCCAGTTCCCAGTATGTTAAACACTCCAAACTTGGTAACTGCTCTTAGACGGCCAATAGGGACAGGCTGTAATTGATTAACTCTTTGCCTGCCACCGATGATACTTCTCGTCAGATTCTGCTAAGGCGCAGCCTGCCATTGACGAGTTTGACGAGATTTTTGTTTTTTCAGTGGTTTTCCACCGGATGGTGCTGTTCGCTAACCTATGAATTATGCCTCGCCTGTCAGAAAAAGGGAACCAGGAGACCTGGTACTGCCAGACCCCTAGTGGTTGAAAGATCAGAGCACTACGTCACGCTAAGCTTGGCCAATCAAAAAGAGGACAGAAGACAGACCTCTTTTATGCCCATGTATGGACGAAAACGTTTGGAGAGGGGGACCGACAAAGCCACATGTACGCCCGACCCCCTGGGTCTGGCAAAAACTTAGTCCAAAATTCTCCTTTAACCCAGTGGTTCTCAACCTGTGGGTCGGGACCCCCAGGGGGGTCCCCACATGATTTTGGGGGGGTCCCCAGATGACAGTTTAGTGACAATTTAAGGACTTTTAAGACCTTTTTAATACATCAAAAATAAGAAAGAAAAAGAAGATAGCCGATCTACATAGCTTGTAGATCTGCTATTTTTACAATATTTATCTGTGGAACCGAGTCAAACAAAATGTAATGCCTCAAGTCCTACAATTCCAAGTGCTTGTCAGGGTGGGAGGTCCCCAGTTCAAATATGATTATTTTGGGGGGTCCCCGGGTCCCCAGTTCAAATATGATTATTTTGGGGGGTCCCCAGTTCAAATATGATTATTTTGGGGGGTCAAGGCCTGAAAAGGTTGAGAACCACTGACTCACCCCATTGAAACCGGGACAGCATGTGTCATTTATTTTAGATTTTAGCTTTAAATCTTTGCTGTCGGACAGAAACCTCTTATCTCCACTTGTTATGTTTTTCCGGAAATTAACGCCCTACTAGCCTCGATCTCCAGGGTTTTATTGTTTAGTTTTGCTAAAAAATAAAAGCCTGGACCAGCGCGTCGGTGTACCCGGCATAGGAAGTGTTTCATTTCCCCAACCAACCAGAGTGCAGTGGGCGTCGCTCGTAATGTTGTGTTGACGGGGCGGGGGCTGACGGACAGATCGGTGAACCAATGGGATCAGGCGCATTCTCTCCGCGCTGATTTTAAACCCGCCCCTCTATACACGAAAGCAGGAAGGCTAGTGCAGCCTAACGCCCTACTTGATCATACACAAAAGCATCAAAAGCGACGCGAAGCGAGAGACAATGCAGTATATAGCAACATACGTTTTTTGTTTTAAATCGTTAGGATTTAGAAGGCATTTATAGTATCGGCCTTATGTCTTAAAGGGTTAACTCTCAGAGGGGTCCATTATTCACACTGAATAACAGAATAATCAAGAAATGCTTTTTCAAATAATTAGAAACAAACATCAGGCGCTGGGCTGGCGCTGTGGTAAAGCACCCGTCCACCTCCGCGGAGTCTAGGCGTTCCAACCCACTGCGGTGCATCCGGCTTCCTCGAGCGTCTACATATACGAACACAATTGGCCAGTGTTTGTCACTGTGCACGTGTACTCCTACAGGCTGGGGCGGCACCTGTCAGCAGGGAGTGTTGGAGTGGGACGTAATTGGCATAAAGACTAGTGAAAATGTTTTAGAATTTGTTTTGAGATATAGAGATATAGATATATATGCACACACATACAGTATATACAGTATATAAATGAATCAACATAATTAGTCTGATTAACCCCATAGGTCCATTTTTTACAACAGTGTCACGTACGTTCAACGCGTTGTAACACAATGGGCTTGTAGAGGAGCTTCAACCCTTGTCCTGCTACTACCTTCTCCTCTCATGGATACGCATAATTTCCCCCCCTGGTTCCCACTGGTCCATAGAACTCAACTAACCAGAGTCTATATAATTTACCGCAGCTGGAATAAGATGAAGAGACGAGAGCAGACGTGATGATGATGATGTTGGAACTCAGTCGGGCGTTTACGCTGAACGATTTACAGTCCTAATAAAAAACAACAAACATGAAGAACATTCTCCTAACCTGAGTCTCAACTCATTTCATGTCTCAGCACTCTTTTCTATCACTCATCTATCTGGTTAGATAAATGGACCGTTATTGATCCCGCAAGGGAAATTCAGTTGTCATGGCAGTATACCGCAGTACGAAACACAGGACAGATACAGAAAAAATAAATTAGATACAAACTTAAACTGAATGTACTGTAGTCTATACTGCATACTGCAAGGACAATGGCTCCCAAACGGTGAGACAAGTCCAGGTGTGCTTTGGGATTTTCTGAGAAGCACATATTTTTATTGCAATATATATCAAACATTGGCCAAATTGTCAAATCATATAAGAAAGAGGCGGCAAAAAAAACAATTGCCGATCAACAAGCTCGCGTTGCGAGGCGTTGTTGTGAGCTTGTAGATCTGCTATTTTCACAATATTTATCAGTGGAACCGAGTCAAACGAAATTGAATGCCTCAACTCTTACATTCCAAGTGCTTGTCAGGGTGGGGGGTCCCCAATTCAAATATGATTATTTTGGGGGGTCCCCAGTTCAAATATGATTATTTTGGGGGGTCCCCAGTTCAAATATGATTATTTTGGGGGGTCAGGGCCTGAAAAGTTTGGGAACCCTTTATACATTTTGAACAAGGGTTCCATTGCACTGAGATCATACTGTAACAGCGGGTATATTATTGACCCTTATCCTCCTGGGTGGCTGTTGTATTGTAATGTTGGTCATCTACTGTAAGCTGTTACCCTCATTTCAAACAACTTTGGACAAGAGAGGGCAGTTATCCTCCAACTTGTAAAAATTCTGAGCGAGCGTAAAATGTTAAAAGACTCTCAAACCCCCGGCTCGAAGGCGCCCCGTCGACAGAATCGCATCTGGAGGCGGTGTTTTGTTTCCCTTTACGGAAAAAGGCATGGATAAAACATTATCAATGACATCTGATCAGCGCACTGGCTCTCAACGTCGCGTCCGGGGACCACCGTGGGTCCAAGAAATGGTCCCTTACGGCATCGGTTCTCAAAGTGGGGCCTCCAGGGGTCCTTGGGGGGGGGGGGGGGGTCCCCAGCAAAATTAGTTAATATAGCTTCATGATCATTTTAACCACTTTAGCCATAGTTTATACTTTGGCTATTGAAAAATAGCAGATCTACAAGCTCATAGCGAGGCACTCGGTGCCGCGCTATGAGCTTGTAGATCTGCTATTTTTGAAAAATCGTGAAGATTTGTGAAAATCTTTGAATATATATATTTTTTTAACTCAAATCTTCGCTTCTGGGGGGGGGTCCCTAGAACAATATTTTTGAGATGGGGGTCCGCGGCCAAATACATATCATTTTGGGGGTCCTTCACATAGTTTGAGAACCACTGCCTTACAGGGGTCTGTAACTTAACTCTGAGAGCTTACACATGGAACCACAATGGACCCTGGGCCTTACATGTCTATTTGGTTCCATTTAGCACACTCTCAAAGTTAATTATACACTGAAGATTTTACAGTGGAGATTCGGGTCCCAGAGATAAACATTTGATCAAATGAGGAGTTTGTCGGATAATGGATATCAAACTGGGGGTCCTTGAAATAAAAAAAAGGTTGAGAACCACTGATAGAACATTTTAGTGATTGCAAAATGTTAAAAGATTTTCAACCCCCCCCCCCCCCCCCCCCCGGCATGAAAGCGCCCCGTTGACAGAATCGCATCTCGGAGGCGGTATTGTGTTTCTCTTTATGGAAAAATAAAAAAAAAGGCATGGATAAAACATTATCAATGACATCTGATAGTGTGCTTTAGGGAGAGGTCCCCCAGCGAGAGGCAGAGGAAGTGGCTCTCATAAACACAACTAAATCACATCTCGGCATCTCTTCCCCCTTTTGTCTGTTCCTCAGCTGCTCTCCCTTTCAATCCACTCTGGCCCCAAAAATATGCTCACAGAACTCGGTTCCGTCTCTCAGAGTCTATCTCCCTTCACCGGTTGGCAAAGTGGGGGCCACCAGGGGGACCAAAATGGGGTAATATATATATATGTATATATATATATAATATCTCTGCTGTCCGGCAGAAACCAGCTAACTCCAAAATGTTCATTTTTCAGGAAATGAAAAAAAGTGGCATTAGGAAGTTTTGTCCATCATTGATAAGAACAGCTGAATGGACCTCCAAGCTCACAATGAGGTTGGAGGTCAAAAGGGGGTGGAGCCTGGAGTCAGCAAAACAAGCTAACTCCGGTGGAGTTAGCTGGTTTAGCAGAAAGTTTGAGGATCCAATGGAGTTAGCTGGTTTTGTCAGAAGCGCTTTTTAATGCTTTTCCTTGGTTCAATTTTTTTTTTTACCACACACAGACGTAAAGGGTGTTCAATGGCCCTGATTTATGGAAAAAAATGCAAAAGTGTCAAAATGGAGTTTCTGCCGGTCCAGGTGCATACCACATATAGGCTCTGATGCAGCCTGACAGTAGCCTGGTAAACCCTCCCTCCGGAAATCTCATTTCCATTTGATTTCAGGAAAGAGTCTGGCCTGAAGGCTTGTCTGGGCGTTTCTAGCCCATACACCAAATGGACGAGCCTATCAGCGTCGTCGCACATCGTTCTGTGATTGACAGCGACAGTTGGCCAATCAGGTGGCGAGTCCGAGTGAGCCCGAATGGGACCGAGTGCAGCCGACAAAAATGGAACGATCCGCCATTGTTTCTGTGGCCAGTTACACTTTTTACTTTCGGTTTTAACGCTCTCAAACTTCTTTTTTGAGGCACGGAATTTAGTTTTAAGATATCGTTTGGATAGAATTTAGTTGTTTAACTTCATATATGTGGTCAATTAATCATGACAGAGCCTATTTCTTAAAAAAAATGTAGAGAACTATCAAATATCCAATGTTGATGGGAACCACCCGAAAAATCTATAACATTAAGATCAAAACAAGTGGCACGTTAAAGGGGGAAAACGATACCTGTGTATAAACTCCAGGCAAGTTTCATTCTCGTAAAAAAATAAAGAGAAAAAAAAGGGTTTTAATCTGAAACCACAGCTGATAAAGAGACATCTAGCAAAACCACACAGCAGTGGAAAACATTTCCAGAAAGACAGATAACTGTTTAACTTTATTTGGACAGTATTCACCGCCTTGTAATCTGTGTCTGTAATGAGAGGGCTGGCTTTGCTGCGTTCAAAGTTGGCTACTGGTGTTAGCTGCACATCGTCTCTGTATGGGTGGAAACCTCATATGTCCAAAACTGCAAAAATAGCAGATCTACAAGCTCAAAACGTGTCGCTTTACGCTGCAGTTCGAGCTTGTAGATCTGCTATTTTTGATACTTTTGTTTGACGCTGTAGTATGATCAAGTAGGGCATTCATTTACGAGAAAAAAAACGCCAAAAGTTAAAATATGGAGATGAGAGGTTCGGCCCGGCAGCAGCGATATACAGTACGATACTGTGTCCAAGGCTCGTGATATGCGCTGCAATGTTAATTTGCATAAATGTGACATCATGCTATACATTTAACCGCGTTTGACCCGCAGTCCACGTGGACAAGTTTACTAAATCTTCGTCCATAATGGAGGGCTCTGTGGCATGAATTAAGCCTGATTTATGCTTGGGTTGAGCATTGTGTCCCACGACCGAAAATAGGAGATCTACAAGCTCACAACGTGGCGCACACTGTGACAAATAGTGAGCTTGTAGATTGTCTATTTTTGGTATGAGACACTGCACTTTATCCATATTTTATACTTTGGCTGTTCAAAAATAGCAGATATACATGCTCATAGCGCGTCACCGAGTGCCGTGCTATGAACTTGTAGATCTGTTATTTTTGAAAAATCTTATAATATTTGAATATATATATTTTTAAAGGGAACATTTTTGACTCAAATCTTTGCTTCTGGGGGTCCCTATTACAAAATATTTTGAGATGGGGGTCCGCGGCCAAATACACATAGGCCTAATTCTGGAGGTCCTTGCATGAAAAAAAGTTTGAGCACCACCGATATATAGCAACAATAGTTTTTCAGAAAACTGTTAAAACTGTCCAAAAACAGGAGATCTACAAGCTCACAAACGTGGCAGCACCGCGACAAATCGTAGAGCTTGTAGATTAGTCTATTTTTGGTACGAGACGCTGCACCGTGCGTGCGACTAACAATAAATCAGGCGTTAGTAGTTAGTGGGTTGACCACTGGATCGTTTTTCTGAGCCCGGATGAGGATGTGTTGACTAATACCACATTTGGCCTTTTTCTCGCGTGTCATTTCATTTTGTTTTTTCCAAGCACTTCTTGGTGTGCACGAGGCTCTGACCTTTGGTTTTCTGGTCAGACTGGTAATCTAGCAAGCCTCAAGCTGCTCCTTACATTTGCACTCATTATAACGTCACTCCAAAAGAAGAGTGGTGCCCAGGCTGAATGCCCTGCAATGTGCAAGGCAAAGAACTGTTGCCGGGCAGAAACCTCATATCTCCATATTTCAAACTTGTAAAATTAACCCATTCAATCCGGGAACGCATCTGTGTCATTTTAGATTTTAGCTAGAGCCATTATTTAATACTTTGGCTATTAAAAAATAGCAGATATACAAGCTCATAGTGCGGCACCGAGTGCCGCGCTATGAGCTTGTATATCTGCTATTTTTTAAGCTTGTAGACCTGCAATTTTTTTGAAAAAACATGAAAATGTGTGCAAATCTTTGAATATATATTTTTAAAGCAAACTCAAATCTTTGCTTCTGTGGGGGTCCCTGGAACATTTTTTTTAGATGGAGGTCCGCGACCAAATACATGGGTGGTCCTTGACATGAAAAAGTTTGAGAACCACTGATAGCAATTATAGCAACATACGTTTTTCAGAAAACTGTTAAGATTTAGAAGACATTTGTAGACGCGTTCCAGGTTTGAATGGGTTAAACATATTTTCGTAAATGAATGCCCTGCTGTGTCATAGAAGTGTCGCGCAAAATAGCAGGTCTAAAGCTAGGTCCATAGCTTGTAGATCGGCTTCATTACATTCTTTTTTTTAATTAGTAATAAAGACTGAATGGTTTTGGACATACAAGGTTTCCACCTTGACAGTGACAAAATGCAACTGGGGGAAAGAGGAAAAAGGCATCCTCAGTCATGCAGATAAAGCTGTGGGCAATGGAACAGTGTCACTGTGGGGGTGTGTGTCTGTGTGTCTGTGTGTGTGTGTGTGTGTGTGTGTGTGTGTGTGTGTGTGTGTGTGTGTGTGTGTGTGTTCCATACAGTGGCGCGTACGGACAAGCGAAGGCCCGCGGGGGCTTGAATCACTGCAGTCTCTGTCACACGCAGTCAATGAAGGAGGTTTTTTTTTTTTACCGCAGACAAAGAGAGGCTGTCTGCAGAGCCTGTGACAGGTCGCACACCACTGCCCTCCTGCTCTCATTAAAAGCCCTACTGGGTCAAGGGGAATGGGAGGAGGGAGGATGAGGGCAGTGGTGGAAAGTAACTGAGTACATTTACTCAGTGGTGTAAAGTAACTAAGTACATTTACTTAAGTACTGTACTTGAATTACATTTTGAGGCTTTCACTTTACTTGAGTATTTCCATTTTTGAATTCTATGTAGTTCTACTGCACTGCATCTCAGAGGCAAATATTGTACTTTTTTACTCAATCATTTGACAGCTTTAGTTACTTTGCAATGTATATTTTGGCTATTCAAAAAGAAAGCTGATATAAGCTCACAGAGCGCTCGCAACGCGTTGCGAGGAAACACGTTGAAGGCACGCAACTTTTAACCACTTTCAACCTGTCATTACAAGGGCTGTCGCGATCATGACATTTTACTTGACGATTAATTGTCATACAATAAAGTGCGATTATCGAACATGGGAACATATAAATAATAATAATTTCTGTTTTAGGCTTGCACAGGGCAGATATGACAATTAACGTAAATATACAAATCAAATTACTGCCATATTTAATAACTTTACACTTTCACAAAAATGTTTGATAGTGGAAATAGCTGATCTACAAGGGCTTAAGTGGTTATTAACCCATTAAGACCTGGAACGCATCTGTAGCACTTTAGATTTCTTTGGCTATTCAAAAATAGCAGATATACAAGCTCATAGCGCAGCTCATAGCGCGGCACCGAACGTTAAATGTTCTTTCATATTGAAGTTGTATTTATCTATCAAAATGTTATTTGTGATTATCTTTTTTTTTACTTATAAGTGAAAATATTTTCATAAAAACTTTAATTAAATCTAAAAATCACAATATCGGTCAAAACACGGGTAATCGGTGATGGGGGACTATCCAAAATTGGGATTGGACGCAAACAATATGGTTATGTGTAAAAGGCTCTGCTATTTATTGCAACACAACAATACTTCCTACCGAGTGTGTAAGTGTGTGAGTACAGACATATGATAGAGCGGTAACAAAGCGTGACAGATTAGCAGTCTATCCAGAAACAAACAAGACGGTATCAAAGGGCGGTTGTATGCAGCTGTTTACTACTCAACCCTCAGACAAAGAGTCAATTATGTCGTTTAGTCTTTGCTACTCATTTTCTGGGCTCTTCAAGGCCAGGTTTACATGATATTCTGCCCTCCTGTTGGCATGTGTATTATGATCCTTACAGTGGTTGTCTTCTTGCATCGTTGTTATTCTTGATCATAACGAGTTGCGTTGTTTATTTCCTATGTTTTGTCAGTCTGTCAAATAAACCAAATATACAACCACAGACTACAGACACGGCAACCTGGAGGTATACACAGCTGTGCCATTTCAGCACCCTGCACTGCACCACCATGCAGAGACAGACAGACAAAAACAAATAAACACACAAACAATTGGACTGCTGGCGTAGCGGTCCAGGCACCTAGGCTCCAAAGTAGCCTGACAGCACGTCACGGGTTCGAGTCCTGATTCCAACGGCCTTTGCTGCACGTCACTCCCCATCTCTCCCCCCATTTTTTTAAAGAAAATTAAAAAAATTGGACATCCTTGTTACAATACTTTCGCGTCCCTATTCTGGGCAAGTCATAATAGGCAGTTAATCAGGATCAGTGATGTGACTTTATTGTCACATCACACAGGTTTAAAACAGTGGGTGAAATTCGTTTTTGTGCAAGCTCCATTGTTTTGTTATTTCCATAAAAGAGAACGGGAAGAAGAAGAGGGGGGGGGGGTAGGAGAAGAGAGAGAGAAAAAAACAAGACATGACTCAGTCATGTATACCAGCTTGCTTTCTGTTTTCTCTGATTTGTCTCGCAGAATCTGGCAACACTGCTAGCGGCTCCCCATTGGCTTAGACCTGTTGCTTATTTCTCTCGCAGAATCTGGCAACACTGCCATAGAGGCGTGTCTAGTACCATAGCTTGGGAGGACGAGACCGCCCGTTCAGAGTATGGGAAAGTATCCCCATTGGCTTAAAGGACAGCCAATGATGAAAAAGTGTCGAGGAAGTGTTGAGAGAGTGTTGACTAGGCTCAGCTTTGCAAGCTGGTAAAAAATCTACATATTTACACATAGTATATCTATCCCGTGCGGTAAGTACATGAGGTAAGACATAAGGTGCTCGAGCATAGCAGCAGATATACCGCACATGATATGCTATGGACGTTATAGCGAGATGCTATGGCGCGAGAATAATAAAAAATCAGCACGTTGTACATTCTGTGAAACATTCTGCGATCTACAAGCTCACAACATGTCGTAGCGTGAGCCTGTAGAATGGCTATTTTCAACTAATTTATTTGGCGTAGAGGGGGGGGGGGGAAGAAGGGGCCCAAGTATAGGCCTCTGGGGGATCCCGGTCAACGAAGTATACACGGTTCAAGTTGGTTAAATTACATTAAACTCTTATAATGCTGTTTTAATGTCCAATAAATCAAATTAAGCTAGACTAGACAAGTCTAGACCAAAGTAAACTGAAATAAGCTAAACAAATCCAGCATGGCCATATCCCAGCACTGACGCCTCGGGCTTGGCTTTGCAAATAAGCAGCTGCAGCTTTGCTATATCCATGCCTGGGCATTGGGCAATGGCTGATAAAGACTGCACAAGTAAACAACTTATGATATCGTCACTGTCAGCTGGAAACCTTGTATTTCCAAAATCGTGCCTTTTTTATTATAATAAAAACAATATATATATATATATTTAAAATTGTGAAAATAGCGATCTACAAGCTCACAATGCAGCAAAAACATATTTTTGTAGATCAAAAAAAAGTTTGTAGATCAAAAAAAAGTTTGTAGATCTGCTATTTTCACTACTTTTGCACGACAGTTTATTTACGGGAGGGAACAATAAAACATTATGGAGATACAAGGTTTCTGCCTGACAGCAACGTTATGTGCTGCTGCCTACAATTAATCCAATTCCTGCATGTCTGAGCCTCTTGCACATTATCGTGATCTTCCTCAGCTTAATACATTCTTAATGTAGTGTCAAGTAGAACGTCTTTCGACATTTACCGCAATAATTAATGTTTGAGAAACCAAGATAGGAAAATATGCGCTATTAATTATATGCTCCCCTCCTTGCAGCCCAGTGCTAGTACGTCCCGGCTGTGTTGTGATCTTGGAGATATATTTTATTTATTTTTCTTAGGTTTGATGACATGTCCAAAAGTAGAGACGCCAGCCTTAATGTGGTTAAACTGAGTAGCTTAACGACATGAACCCTACCATCCCTATTCCGGGCATGTCGTAACAAGTTAAAGTAGACAAACGTTCTGTGAAAACCAGACAAACCTTTGGTGAAAATAGGCAAATATTCTGGAAAAAAACTAATCAATCTATAAAGGTCACAACGTTGGCTAGAACCTAGATAGCCGATCTAAGGTCGTAGATCAGGCTATTTTCGCTACTGACGTACAACAAAGCGAATAGGGTTTTAAGTGGTTTAGGTTCTGTCTTAATAAATTCGTAATCAAGCGCCAAGTAAAACGTCTTCGGACTTTAATCGCAATAATTAATTGTGAAAAACCCAAACTGGAAAATATGTGCTATTAATTATGCTGCTCTTCTATCTGCAGACTAGAGCGCTGTGAGCACATCCTCTGCTCCAGCCTGTGCTGTGTTCTTCTTCTAAGCCTGCAGTGTTCGGTTGGCACCCTGCTGCACACTTGGCACTGCCACCAGCTATTGAGTTTTCACTAAATGAGGTCAGAGGGCTGCTTGCTTTTTAGACCAGTGGTTCTCAACCTGTGGGCCGGGGCCCCGCTGGTGGGCCGTGAGGATATTGTTAAGTGGGCCCCCAAATAATTGGCAAAACACTACATTTTTAATGATTATCTATATAAATATATGTTAAAAAAAAATATATGTTTTTTTTTTATTGTGATATCGATAAACTCAAAGTATACCATGTTAGTTCCATTGATCCAATTTGAATGATCAATTGATTGCGCTTGCCTTTCTTTCAAAGAAGAAATAGCATTGAGAAAATGTACAACTGCCACTTACAAGTAAAGTCTGATCAGAAAGAATAAGCATGAACCCCTGTCAACAATCAACAAGTAAATAGTCACATAAGAACTACTGGGGTTCGATTGTCTATGAATACTAAAGGTGGCCTTACACTACGAGATAATCGGGGTAGAAAACAACTCTCCCGAGTATCGGTGGGGGGGCGTGCCCTACCCCAGCCTAGATCGTGGCCGAATCTCGGGCATAAATATCATCTGGAGTGAGGGTTCATAGATCCAATCTGAACCCTCCCGAGTTGCTCACAGGACGGTCGGGGCCGACCAGACCATTTTCAAACATGTTAGATATTTATCTGGATCGCTACTGTATGGAACACCACAGCAGGGGTCGGACCGAGAGAAATAAATATGTCCGCTGTTCTGACACCACAATGCCCCCCCCCCCCCACCACTTGAATTCATGGATATTTTTTAGTTTTTGTCACATTCCTAATCCAATAATTTGTCTCCTATCTAGTCTCCTGTACCGGAACCACTGCCTACCGGTCCGCTGGTCTTCAAATTATTGGCTTAGGTAATGCGACAAAAACAAAACAATATCCATGAATTCAAGTCTCCATGCGGTGAATAATCGATAGCAAAAAAGGCAATTTGGGGGTGAACTATCCCTTTAATAGACTCGTTAACTCATTCCCTGCCTAGAACGACTAAAACGACTTCTGTCCCATAAGCCCTGTCTGCCTAGAACGACTAAAACGATTTTTTTTTTTTTTTTTTTTGACTCAAAGTCCAAGGAGATATGATTTTTCGAAGATCTAGACTCCCATCCACTTCCTTGTTACCTTAAAACTTTAAAATTCTGTATCTCGGCTCCTGAGTACTTTTTTTTTCAATGAAAAAATCTCTGGCAGTGGGCAAACGCGGCCAGAAATAATTCAGGCAGTGAATGAGTTAATAGCTCTTTCATCAAGCAATTGTCAGGCAGTCCAAGTTCAACTAAAAATCGCCTGGTTTCTGCACTATTTTCCTAATCCCAATGTGCTCTACCTGCTTACTCTCTTATTATTATTTACCCCCAGCTGTGTCTTTTGTCTGTTTCTGTCCTGTGTTTAATAATAACTGCTGTCCTGGCATAACAATTGAATTGCCCCCATGGGATTAATAAAGGCCTGTCTGTCTGTCTGTCTGTCTGTCTGTCTAACGCCAGGTTATAGAGTGAAACCTAGCATCTGTCTGAGCAACATGCTATCTAAATTACATTATTAGATTTACATGATGCTAGGCATTTAGCCGATTCTTTTTTATTCAGAGTGGCTTAACCACTTAAGACCTGTTTTATAATTTGTCTATTTTTGAAACAAATTTAGAAAATGTCCGCCTATAATAACTGTGCCCAAAATATGGGCGCCAGGGTTAATGTGGTTAAACTGCTTTTAATTCCACAGACCATCCACATGAAAAGCACCAGTATGGTACGCTGTTGCTCAACGTCGGGTCCGGGGTCACACCAGGGGATCAAATGGACCCTTTCTTACGAGGGTGTACAGTACATGGTCAGAACCACAGTGTTTGAGGTTCTAAACAGACCAACCTTCTCTTTCAGGCACTTTATGGGACTCATTCTGTTTGGGGCCTCACCTGTCACACAATGTATTAGGTAACTTTCTTTTTTTTGACAAATAAAGGAACATAAACCTAAGAGAAGATGAATGAACAGGCGAGATCAGTTGGAAATCTTAAGCTTTTAACCTGTGGGAGTTCTGAGTGCTTTGTACACTCAGGTGTAACGGTAATTCCCTTCAGTATTCTTAATGCACAAAGAAACGTCAAATATTGACACAGACACTTTGCAAATGGTCCTTGCTGTACGGGTACAGTAGCCTGTAGAAACCGTTTGACCTGTGACTGCCGGTAACCACACCCTCGCTCTCTCAGACAGACACAGAGAGACTGAGGTCCTTATCAGAGCCTCACCTTCTGTTCTTGTGTTGTCTGTGCTAGATACATCTACCACACCTTACCTGAAGTGGACTTATAGCTGCTGCTTTGCATAGCTAACAAGACTAAGAGTCTAAAAGCCCTGCTAGCTGCACCCAACCGGTAAATAGCAACTTACTGTAAATTGTTCCACCGATCCAAACCATAACCCAATCGATTGATTATTAAAGGGATAGTTCACCCAATGTTCTATCAATTAGTCACCCCATGGAGATTATTATAAATTTTTTTTGTGGCATTCCTAAGCCAATAATTTGATGACCGGCAGCGGTTCCATTAGTGCCAATGACGTCTTTTGACGTCACCTAAAAAAAAGATATATATATATCTCAAAGCTACTAGGAGAAAACGATTTTCAAAAAGTTAATGCTCCATCCACTTCAATGTTAAAAAAGAAACGGAGAAAAAAAATCTAATTTTTCCATTTTGCCTAATGGTGGCACAGGGATCAACAAGCTTGAAATAAGCCTGGCAGTGAATGAGTTAAGTGGTCAGATGGGTGGGCCGCCAAAGTATAATCACCACATTTCAGAAGTGTGTATTGTATATTCACGGAAAGATGATCAAATATCGTGCGTGGCTCGATCCAGTGTCGATCTGGGATTTCACGTGAACAGCCTGTGACATCAGTCATCTATGACAGTGCTTCTCAAACTTTTTCATGTCAAGGACCCCCAAATTGACACTTATTAGCCCGCGGACCCCCATTAGAAAAGATAAGCCAGAGACACCCATAAGAGAAGATTTTTACGGCTCTAGCAGTGATTCTCAACCATTTTAATTTCAAGGACCCCCAGTTTGACATGCATTAGGCTACGGACCCCCATTTAATGGCATTTCTATCTCTGGGACCCCAATTTATATTGTAAAATCAATGTTAATTTAACTCTGAGAGTGTACATACATGTATGGAACCAAATGGACCCGTTAGGGTCCATTTGGTTCCATTTGTATACTCTCAGAGTTACAGACCCATAAGGGTCCATTTGGTTAACTATCCATCATTTAGCTGGGGACCCCCTGGAACTCCACCAAGGACCCCTTGAGAACCAACGATCTATGACACGAATCAGTAGGGTTCATCCTTCGGGACGCATGACGATGTGTTCATGATTTTTGGCGTTTTCTTTTTTGTAAAATAGGCCGCTTGCCATTTTTTCTCTACATACTGTAAGAGATAATGTGTAGTTTTGGACAAAAGCTGAAGGATTAGCAAAAAGTGTGTTTTGTAGAAAATTCTAAATGCCATTAAATGTAAGTAGGCGGAAAATTGACGTGGCCTACAGGGGAGTCCATATACTGTCCTCTCCAAAATGTAACATTTTATTCAAATTGATTCTTTGTTTTATTTGTTTGATTAACTGTTGCACAACAGAGATCAACCAGAGAAATCATATTATACAGGTACTAACCTAACTAAAGTCAGGTACTAGTAACCGAACCCAGGACGACACAGACAGACTGAGGTCCCATTCAGAGCCTCACCCAGTGCAACAACACAGGCTTGTCCTACTAAGTGACACGGGAGGCCCTGGGCAGCTCTGCGAAGAAAAGCCCACAGACAGTACAACCAACTGACACAGTGGAACAAGGCAACGTGAGACCTGGGATAGACCCAGGTTGGAACAAAAACCAATACGCTGGGGGGACAAAGGGTAGAAGGGATGGGAGAGAGAGAGAGACAGACACACAGAGAGAGAGATACAGAAAGAGAAACAGAGGGAGAGTGACAAAGAGTGTAAGAGAGAGTCAGGAGGATGGAGGTACAGAGTCAAAGAGAAAGAGAAAGGACAAACAGAGAGAGAGAGAGAGAGAGAGAGAGAGGGTGGGAGGGGGAGCATAAACAGACAGACGGAAAACATAGAGTATCGTCGCTGTTGGGCGGGAGACCTTGTATGTCCAAAACTGTTACTTTTCAGGAATAGCTGATCTACAAGCTTACAACGCTGATGGCTGATCTACAAGCTTACAACGCGTCACCAGGTGACGCGTTGTAAGCTTTTTGTTGTAAGCTTTTTTTAATATTTGAAAATTTGTGAAATGTTTTCAACATGGAAATGATTATGACGATAATGCAAAAATAATTGCGATTATCTCAAATAATTGCGATTAGACGATTATGTAATAATTGTGACAGGCCTAACTGACACAAAATAAATAAATGAATATGGAGATACAAGGTTTCTGCCTGACAGCAACAATATATATAAGGAGAGAGAGGGGGGGGGGTGTTGCTGCCAGGGAGTGAATATGTGAATCTGATTACATAGAAGGAGAAGAATTGGATACACACCTCTATTGTCTAATGCACTGTACCGTCCCCCCTCTAACTGGGGGGGGGGGGGGGAGGGGGTCAAGAAAGAGCGCAGTACCTCAGGGGAAATGAGGATTTAGAGGTGGAGACAGAGAGAATACGAGTGAAAGAGGGAGAGAAAGCCCACCGGAGAAAAGGGTGAAAGTAGGATTTTAAAAAAAGAGAGAGACGTAGAACAAGAGAGCGAGTGTGTTTCAATACCGTGTGTCTATTACATAACAGAGCAACTTGTTTGCTTTTATCCCAGTAAGACCCGAGGCAGATTCTACAAAATGTCTTCTAAATACACACAGTTTTCTGAAAAACTGCTGTTGCTGTATCAGTGGTGCTCAAACTTTTTCCATGTCAAGGACCCCCAAAATTATATGTATTTGGCCACAGAACCCCCCCCCCCCCCCCCCCCCCCATCTCAAAACATTTAGTTCAAGGGACCCCAGAAGCAAAGATTTGAGCTTTTTAAAAAAAAAGGAAAAAAAGAAAAAAACAATATATATATACCGTATATATTCAAAGATTTGCACACATTTTCACGCTAAAAAAGAAAATAGCTCATAGCACATCACTTCGTGCCACGCTATGAGCTTGAATATCTGCTATATTTTTTTAATAGCCAAAGAGATCTAAAAAACGACATGAAAAGAGGCTTTCCCGGTTTGAATGGGTTATTCAAAGCACGGCCCTGGTATAATGTTGTCCCAACATTCAGCGCCTCAGCCGCTCCGCTGGGACAGCCCCAGACCAGACACATACACACACACACACACAGACAGTAGATACTGAAAAGATACAGGAGATACAGATTATGTATCCACTGCCCACGGGTGTCTGCTGGGAGAGTTCTTATCACGGGACTACCAGGCCACAAACTAGCATTTCAATGTTTTGGGTTTTCCTTTGTTTTTTTTACACACACGGGCGTGGATTCAAAGGTTTACCTGCCATTGTAACTGTTTTGACCTCTCAAATAGGCTTTGTGCATAACTGTAGTCCCGGGTTTCCAGAAGGTGGCTTGCTTAACCCTGTTGTGGTTCAGTTTCCCATGGCTTTGTTTCGTTAATTGGCTCAGCAAGCAGATTTGAACCTGAAACACATAACGTGTTTCCGGTTCAGATCTGCTGAGCCGAGCCAATCAAACAAAGCTATGGAAAAATGAACCAGAACAGGACATGGGTATTTCTGGGTTCCTGTGTGGGACTACAGTTAGGCACAGATTCCATTGCAAAAATAATGCCAAAGATGTATAAACGCCTGAATTTGTTGTTCCACTAACAGCAAGCCTTAACGATCCTATTAGGTAATTAAAGTCAGATTTTGGATCCATCTGTCCTGTCAAAATGTCCACGTCAACAGACTGAACTTCTTACCCGCCAACTCCCTGGAAGTGAGGTCGCTCTAGATAAAGATGCCAGCGGAATGCCTAAACTGTCAAATAAACTGGGCCATGTGCAATTGTGGGCCTTTAGGTTTCAATCTCAAACGCATAATGATACAGTGCAATGTAGCTGTAATGGAAAACATGTACTAATAGTGATGCACACAGTGAAATCCTCAGTGCAACTAAAAATGTAAACATGTAAATAGTAGTACATGCCCAGTAGTGCTTTCCAGACGTAAGACAAGACCAAATGGGGACATTGTTGAGGTCCCCGTGAGGAAATGGGTCATTTCCATGGCTAAGAAAGAGTTTAAGAGCTAAGTTTACAATTAGTAAAATATTCAGGTTGCGGTTACAGTAGGTTTGGGGTTAGGGGTTGGCGTTTATGTTGGGTTTAATGTTATGGTTAAAATGGCAAAACGAAACGGTAAAAATTGCATTTTAGCAACAATTCGTTTTGACGTACCCACTGAGATATAGATCATGGAAAACACATAATCATAATAGTAAAGTACACTGTAAAATCCTCAGGGTTCATTTATCCACTTGCAACTCAAAGAGTGTTGTTTTATGCAACTAAAATATAAACGTTTAAATAAGTAGCACTGTATACGTACAGCAGTGCTTTCTAGACGTAAGACAAGTTACCCGCTCCTACGGTAGGTCTATATTCCAAGAAGTCCCACGCCTGGGAATGTTGAGGCCGAAACTTCACTAGAATAACATGCGTGGTTTGTGGCCAAGTGGAGACGTGGGTTTGGTAAGATAACATAGATAGCATTGTGCTGGTAGACCTCCCATCCTGGCTGTCCACACAGCATGCTCACCAACAGTGGTGGGAGAAGTACTCGGATGTTTTCTTTTTACTTAAGCAGAAATACTCTTTTACAACTAAAAAGTACTGTATTAAAAATGTTCCAAATGTACCAAAGTACCAAATGTAAATGTAATCTTCTTTAAAAATGTGGCAAACCTTATTCAAAAATAATTCTACACCACGCGTTACGATGTGAAGCGCTGTGAGCTTGTATATCGGCTATTTTTTAATAGACAAAGTATAAAATAGGGCTTAAATGGTTTGTGTGTTTTGTAATAATCTAAATCTACAAATTAACTTGGAACATGAGTTTTCAAATAATAGTAGTGTTGTAAAAGGTACACTATTTGCCTCTGATATGTAAAAGTATAATGTATTGAAAAATGGAAATACTCAAGTAAAGTAAAAGTACCTCAAAATTGTATTGAAGTACAGTACTTGAGTAAATGTACTTAGTTACTTTCCACTACTTGTCAACATGGTTGGACGCTTTGCACTCTGGAGTTCTGCACTCACTTTGACGCACGTCTCGCTTCTATGGTTCTTTGATAGTAGGTTTGCTTGCACTTACTAGGCCTTACACACACACAGGTTTGTGTATATATCCCAGTGGGTACGTCAAAAGGATGTTTTGTTAAAAAATGCTATTTGTATCATTTTGTTTTGCCATTTTAACCATAACATAACCTTAAACCTAACGCCAGCCCCTAACCCCAACCTACCCTGAATATTTTACTAACCGTAAACTTATCTTTAAAAATCTTTCCTAGCCATGACAATGAACCATTTCCTCACAGGGACCTCAAAAATGTCCCCCATAAGGTCAAAGTCATGCTGGGTTTTACCATCCTTGTGGGGACTTTTGGTTCCCACGACGTGGGTAGTTAAACAAGAAAACACGGACGCAAACACAACTCACCTCTATCTCCGATACGAGTCGTGATCTGGTTGGTCAGGACCACCTAAGGAGAGGCAAAACAAACAGATACAGTATGATGAGTTTCGCAACTTTCACCAATGCACAGTGTGTGGTGTAACCCGTCCTGGGAGTTGGGGGTGGGGGGGGGGGGTGTTGGCAGACGGGTGGCAAATAATTTAGGGACAACGGTTAAGTCGTCCCTAAATTATTTAACCCAACTCTAAGTCTGTCATCATCCCTCAATTACTTTACAGCTACAGTGACTGCACCTGCAACGTGTGCCAAGTCCATCTTCAACGCCTGAGCTGTTGCTTATGTCTGATTTAGACATGAAGGTGTACCATGTCACGCACCGAAAATAGCCGATCTGCAAACTCACAATGCGACGCGTTCTGAGCTCGTGTTGAGCTTGCAGATAGTCTGTTTTTGCCGTGCGACACCGCCGCGCAACAAAGTATGAATCACCCTTTTATTATGCCATGTTTATATTATTGTGTCGGTGTGAGTTTTCTGTGTGTGAGAGTTGGCCTTGGTCACAAAGGCACGACTAGCAGTGTATGATAACACTGTTTCCAGTAACAAGAGATAGTGTCCCAGTTTGCTTCACACGAGTAAGCATAATGTAATCTTTTGTCAAAACGGCACACTTTGGTCTGAAAAATACGACGTATGCCAAAATAACCAGCCAGACAGCTAACCGAAGCAAGTTCATAAGTGATAAAGTTTCCCGGCTGGCCAGATACAATTCATTAAAATACAATAATACTATTCTATTATCCTGTCTTGTACGCATTCAAAGAAACAAAACTCTGGTTTGCATTCATTACATTTTGCTCATTTTTCAGGTTTTTCTGGTTACGTTTGATTGTTCGACTTTTGACGCAAACACTGTCTGCTGCAGAGGTCAAACAGTTAGTTTTCAGTTAACCCATTAAGACCTGAGGCCGATTCTACAAATGTCTTCTAAATCCTAACAGCTTTCTGAAAAACCTACAGTATGTTGCTATATGACTGGTGCTCAAACTTTTTCATGTCAAGGATCCTCAAAATTATATGTATTTGGCTGCCAACCCCAGTCTCAAAATATTTAGTTCCAGGGACCCCCAGAAGCAAAGGTTTGAATAAAAAATGTTCGCTTTGAAAAATATGTATATTCAAATATTCAAAATTTTTCAAAAGTAGCTAAAATGAGCTTGTATATCAGCCAAAGTATAAAATAATGCTTTTTAGCTCAAATCTAAAATGACTGCTTTCCCGGTTTTAATTTTAACAGTCTCTTCAACGGATACAGGTGGAGTGGGCACCTAAACATTGTGGGCAACTCAATGTTAAATTGGCCATTTGTTTTCTTCCAAATAAGAATAAAGAAGAATAAATGTATGCTTTGGAAAATGGTCGGAAATAATGTAAAGTGATTTGAACATGCAGTCATGCACGGTACATCATCAGGCCTATATTTACCCTTCAACTTCTTGTTAATGAATGAAACCCTATACTTTACTCAGTTGACCCTCCTCTTTTTCTTCTACACTATCTTCACCGAAGATAGCCGATCTACAAGCTCACAACACGACACAATGTGACGCGTTGTGAGCTTGTACATCTGCTATGCTTGCAGAATGTTCGCCCCCAGAATAGGGACTCTCGGGTTCATGTAGTTAACCACTATGCCATGCTGTGCCATCCTTTAGAGATAGTTTTTATGTGATTCCATAAAAATGCTGTGTCTACCTTCAGGCTTATCTAGTACGATGTTTTTTCACCGCAGTCCATAAAGACGGCTGGTTTTTCAAAAGTGTAATCATTGCTTTACTGACTTATTCCTGGTATTTACAGGCTTTACAACTTTTCAGAATGCATGTAAAACACATTTGGAGTGAATGGCACATTTGGCGTGGCTGCATCGTCAGGTTCAGCCATATGGTTACATAAGTGTCGTCACAAGCTCACAACGTCATCGTGAGCTTGTAAACCCGGCTACTTTCAAACAGCCCAAGTATAAACTAGGGCTCAAAGACACAGGGCAACGGCTAATTTTAAATGGTGGAAATTCTAATAATGTGGAAAAAACTGTACCAATATTATGATTTTACATTCTCATAAACAATGCATACAGTATATTATTCTGGAAATTGGCGTTTGAACAGCTACATTAAATCTGCCCCGCCCCCACATTTCCCATACTCAATGCTGTGATGTCAGGAGTGGAAGAAGTCCAACCTGACAAACTCACCCAAGCTTAATCTCTATGGCGAGGCAGTTTGATGCATCCTAACACTGTGTGTTTTAAGGACATTTATGTGGACAAGGACATGTATGTTTTTAAGGACATTTATGTGGACAAGGACATGTATGTTTTTAAGGACATTTATGTGGACAAGGACATGTATGTTTTTAAGGACATTTATGTGGACAAGGACATGTATGTTTTTAAGGACATTTATGTGGACAAGGACATGTATGTTTTTAAGGACATTTATGTGGACAAGGACATGTATGTTTTTAAGGACATTTATGTGGACAAGGACATGTATGTTTTTAAGGACATTTATGTGGACAAGGACATGTATGTTTTTAAGGACATTTATGTGGACAAGGACATGTATGTTTTTAAGGACGTATGTGGACAAGGACATGTATGTTTTAAGGACGTATGTGGACAAGGACATACATGTTTTTAAGGGCATGTATGTGGACAAACACATACATGTCCTTTTCCACATACATTTGTAAAAATGTTAACAACACAAATCTTACATGGGATCCCTGGCAAAACAAATCATAATCCGATGCCAAATACATATTAATTTGGGGGTCCTCGACATGAAAACGTTTGAACCACTGCCCTGAACCATCTATCCATCACTTTGGTCCAAAACAAGATATTTTGAAAAACAAAGAAAACATTTCTTCCATTTTCTTGCACATCTCCCCCCTTACACTAGATGTGAAGCCCTGTGAGGCTCTACTGTGCCATGATGAGCATATCAGCGGACGTCAGGGCTCTATACTAGTGTCCTTTCAGTTTTCACTCGTTCACTAGTACATTAGATGTGTTCGCTGAAAATAGCTGGTCTACAAGCTTACAACGCCTTGCAGCGCGAATAGATCTGCTATTTTCTGACAATGTTTTTTTTCCCCAGAGTATGAATGCTGGGGTTTAACGCAACACCATGTATAAAGCAGGCATAATACATTCCTGTTGCAGTATCACAGTGACAAATTCCTCTAGATGTGTCGAAATGATGAAATAAAACTCTTGGAGAACAAGACATGTTTTGTGTTGTTTTTCTCCACAACACACGTCTGCAGGTCAGTATTGTTTTCGCACAAATATGCAGGTAAAATGATGCCAAACTCATAAGATGTGATATCCATTGTTGAGGGAATTTTGCGGTTCGTCATACCAGTGCGCTGAGCTCATCGCATACATATGTGTTGCAGACAATGCATCTACACATCTACTCCTATTTTTGTCACAGTACATTTACATGAAATGTATCCTGCTCTGCATTTACCCATCCCATTACAAACAGTGGTTACAGCGCCCGCCCGCCTTCCCGGAAAGCAGTTAGGGGTTAAGCGTCTTCCTCAGGGACACTTCGAAACAAGACTGGAGGACAAACCGGGAACCTTCTGATTTCCATTTCAGCTATGGTCACCCCAAACACCGTTTGGTTTTATTATAAATGCTGCACTTTCCAGTCAATAAAAGTGCTTACAAACAATTCCAGGTTGTTTATTAAGCTGTGAGGTGACAGTAGCCTAGAAGTTTGTTTCGTTGTTACATGTTATTTTATCTCCTTTAATTACCTTTAATACTTTTTTTCAGCAATGAACACACATTAAAACCTGGGAGCGTCCCAGTACAACCCAGGTCCAGTCTATATCGTTAGCCACTGAACAGCTCCACTGGAACAATTGGAGGTTGCGTTGCAGTTCCTTGTTCAAGGGCGGAAGGGAGGGTGGGGGGGTGGAGGGTATTGATGTTATTATTAGTACTATATTAACTTACTATTACCTTAAGTAAGCCTTGCCGAGCCATGTGGCCCATAGGGCAGGGGCTTATCTTCTGTTTCTGTAGGGGTACATCCTCCAGCCATTATGTACAAGTACACCCCCTGGACATGACGCTACGTCGCAGGGACTTACCCCCAATCCAACGTTTGATGCTGTGTGGCAAGCAGGAAGGCACTGGGTCCCATTTTTGTATTCTTTGGTATGGGCCGGCCAGGGAATCTAACCCTGACCTCCCAATCTCAGGGCGGACACTCTAAACCACAAGGCCACTGAGATGGTTACTATTACCGTGGCTACTATTAACTATAAGAGCAGGGGACCTGCTCAATGACAGACAGCAGAAGATGGTATTTGTACTGGGGTGACGCATGTTCACCCAGCAAACCCTGCCTTGGATAAATAAAGATGAAACAAACAAAAAAAGTACAGCTCTCTAAGGTATCAAAGTCAGACAAGGTGGTGAAACAGGGTATTAGCCCTGCAAAAATCTACTTAAGATAAATAAATGTCTTTATTTACTTAAACCCTGATAGGCCTGAAGAAAAAAAAAAGTGGGCCACAGCGAGGTAACCTCCATCCCATTGTGTCCTTCTTGTCTGGGCACATTTCAAGATAGCGAAAGGCGGAGAAAAAAAGGACGTGTTCTGGTCTGTTTGCTCCATCGAGTCAGAACAGCGCTCAGTCTAACCGCAAGCATCCATAATGTTAAGACAACACGAGTGCCGACACAGCACATTTTGGTCTCGAGCGCTGATCAAGAAATCACACGGCAGATGATAGACAAAATGAAAGAAAGAAGAAGAAAAAAACAGCCGGGGACATGGATAGGGCCTTTGGTTATGAAAAAGGGCTGAGAGAGAGAGATTATGGTGAACAAAAGCTCTGCGGTCGCCAAGCATCGCCAAGTCTCCTGTTGCTACGTAACGCCAAGTACAGGCCTATGTAAGATGTGTACATAAAGCCGGACAAAGCCTGCTCTTTCCCTCAAAGCTGAAAGGGTTTTAAAGTGATGGCGTACTACACCTTGATGGCAATAACAGTCTCTACACAGTAACGTGTTAACGCTGCAATTATTATTTCAATGAATGACATTTTATTTCAACCAACCTGTATGGTGGAGTATGTTAATATACAATATAACTAGCACACATGCAGTAGGACACCTGATGCTCACAAGCGCAATATCTCCCCCGGCCAATTGCCTATTGGTTGAGCAGTAGAAATTTGGTAGGTACAAATTGCAGCTTTACTTTAACTCTGAAGTGAGATTAGATTTGGTCCCCACTCCATTGTGGTATTTTTTGTCACTGTTTCATTTGCACGTACATGAAATGTATCCTCTATTTACCCATTTTAGGAGCAGTGGGCGCTATTAATAAAGCACCCTAGGGAGCAGTTAAGTGTCTTGCTCAGGGACACTTCAACACATAGACAGGGTGAAACGGGGGGCTAAGTGGGGACCTTCTGATTCCCAGGCGGCCTCTCCACCCATTCAACTATGGCTGCCCAAATGAAGGGGAGAGCGTTAACGCGGCCCCCCATTACGTGCAGTGGTGGAAAAAGTAATCAAACGTTTTACTTAAAGGGGTAGTTCACCCCCCAAATAACTTTTTTTCTATTGATTACTCACCCCATGGAGCCTTGAATTCATGGATATTTTTTTGTTTTTGTCGCATTCCTTCCTTTATTATTTGATTATAATAAATTTAGCCCCATTGATTCCGGTAGGAGACACAAATGCATTTGTGTCTCCTACCGGAATCAATGGGGACACATTTATTTTAATCAAATTATTGGCTTAGGAATGTGACAAAAACAAAACAATATCTATGAATTCAAGGCTCCAGATGGTCAGTAATCAATAGAAAAAAAGTTATTTTGGGGGTGAACTACCCCTTTAAGTAAAAGTTTCAATACTGCAATGTAGAAATACTCTGCTACAAGTAAAAGTCCGGAATTAAACATTTACTCGAGTAAAAGTACAAAAGTATTGGCATCAAATTGTACTTAAAGCACCAAAAGTAAAAGTACTCATTATGCATAATGTTTTAAAAAAAAATCTTTTGAAAATAGCCGATCTACAAGCTCACAATGAGTCGCATCGCGACACATTGTGAGCTTGTAGATTGGCTATTTTCAAATGGACGAAATGTACATTGAAGTGGTTAATGTATGTTTTGTAATAATAATCAAAATCTACAATGTAACTAGTAACTCAAGTTTTCAAATAATTGTAGTGGAGTACAAGTTTTATATTTGCCTGTTAGATGTAGTGGAGTAGAAGTAAAAGTACTGAAAACTGGAAATACTCCAAAAAAGTAAAAATACCATAATAAATGTCCTTAGTTACTTTACACCACTGATTTTCACTGACATTATGCAGTCAACTCACAGTGGTCAGCGTGGCCTGAGTGCAATGGCAGCGCCTCACCCTGGGTGAACATCCTTGGTGACCAACATGTCTCTCCCTGCCAAGTTAAGTCAATTAAAACTGAGAGACAACTTTCTTTGGTGTTCTTTTATCCCAGGAGGTTTTGTTTTTTGTGTGTGTTTTTTTTTAGACGCATAATCCATCTTATTAATACAGTTACAATATTGATACCTGGGAGCTGACCACTGCAGCGGCATTCCTCCACACATGGCTGCCGGTGCAGCATTTTGTGCGTTAAGTAGTGTAACAGTTAAGGACATCTCTGCGGTATTTACTGAGGGAGAAGAGGAGTGTTTTCACAATCAGGAGGGGGTTGGAAGTGGTGTATGGTAGCTAAGTACATTTACTCAAGTACTGTACTTCTGTACAATTTTGAGGAGTTTTTACTTTACTGGAGCATTTCCAATTTTGAGTACTTTCACTTCTTCTCCACTACATCTCAGAGGCAAATATTGTACTTGTACTCTACTACAATTATTTGACAACTTTAGTTACTACCGGTAGTTACTTTGTTGCAGATTTCGATTATCATTACAAAACACACATTAACCACTTCAGCCCTATATGCATTTCGGCCATTTGAAAATAGCCGATCTACAAGCTCACAATGCGTCATGATGAGACGCATTGAGAGCTTGCAGATCTGCTACTTTTAAAAGATTTGTATACATTTTGAACTTGTGAAATGGGACATTCTGCACAATGAGTACTTTTACTTTTGGTACTTTAAGTATATTTTGATGCCAATTGTGTACTTTTACTCAAGTACATTTTGAATACTGGAATTGTATTTCTACATTGCAGTATTGATACTTTTACTTAAGTAAATCATGCGAGGAGTACTGCTTCCATAACTGGTCACACTTAAGGACATCTCTGTGGTATTCACTGAGGGAGAAGAGGAGTGTTTTCACAATCAGGAGGGGGTTGGAGGAGGAGGCGCTCTGCTTGAGAACCATTGGACTTAAGACACCGGTTCTCAACATGGAGGCTGTGGACCCCCATGGGGTCCATTCTGCTTTTATGTGGGGTCCCTGGTGGATCCGATGAAAGCTGCCATTCACTTAAAAACGGTAGAGGAAGAGACTCTACCGTTTTAACATGAATGGCAGCTTTCACTCCAACGAGGCAGAGGGGTCTCAGTGAACTGGTTGTCAGCAGCCTAATGAGCCCGTATTAATACAATAGGAGCACATATTCAAATTTGCTGTATAGAGTTTCAGAAACTATTAACCCATTAAGACCGGGAACGCGTCTAGATTCCTTTGGCTATACAAAAATAGCAGATATACAAGCTCATAGCGCGGCACCAAGTGCCGCGCTATGAGCTTGTATATCTGCTATTTTTGAAAAATCGTGAAAATTCATGAAAATCTTTGAATATATATATTTTTTTTTTTAAGCGATTTTTTTACTCAAATCTTTGCTTCTGGGGGTCCCTGGAACAACATATTTTGAGATGGGGGTCCGCGGCCAAATACATATAATTTTGGGGGCCCTCGACATGAAAAAGTTTGAGAACCACTGATTATAGCAACATACGTTTTTTCAAAAAACTGATCATCATCACTTCATGTACATACAGTATGACTATATGAATACACTCCATTGCTGCTGCTCTGCAATTTACAATTTAGGCATTTAGCAGACACTTTTGCACTTGTATATTTGTGTAACATCGTTGTTCTTCTTTGTATTTTTTTGGTTCTGTATTCTGTGCAGCCCTTTGGTCAGCCTTGGTTGTTTTTAAACGCCCTTTATAAATAAAATTGACTTGACTTGACTCTTATCCAGAGGCGACTTAGCAAGTGCATAATCTCAATAAGCAGAGTAAGCATGAGCTCTAGTCAATAAACAACAAGGTAAACACACATAAGAGTGCAGAGAGGACAAAGTAGTGCCTCATAGAAACTTGGATAGCGAGTAAACGATGAACCTAGCATCTGTCTAAACAACACGCTATCTAAATCACATTCTTAAACATTTGTGGTCGAGGAAAAACAAACCCAAGAAACAAAAACGTCAGAAACAAGTAACCATATATCTGCAAAGTATGTTAAGATATGAGAGGATTGGAGTGCTAGATGGGGTGAGGTGGAGTCTGAACTCTGAAGCAGTGGCGGAAAGTAACTAAGTACATTTACTTAAGTACTGTACTTCAGTAAAATGTTGAGGTATTTTACTTTACAATTTCCAATACTTCTACTTCTACTCCGCTACATCTCGGATCCAAATATTGTACTTTTACTCCACTACATTTATTTGAAAACTTTAGTTACTTTGTAGATTTCGATTATTATTACAAAACATACATTAACCACTTCAGCCCTATAGTTCGTGCCAACGTCTCTTCACCACGGGGGGGGGGGGGGGTGGCATAGTAGCTGCAGACATACTGGTGGGGGGCAATGTAAGTCAACCTGTTTATACCTCACAAAGATGTCCGCCGCTACCAAATGACACTTGTTGACTTTTACTTTACAGAGTATTTCTGCATTGCAGTCATGGTGATACCATGGTTTGTGTGATGTAATTATTTTCTACACAGTAGTTCAAAATGTATATGATGTATTTTCAAATAACCAAAGTATAAAGGGAAAAAGTGGTTAATGCATGTTTTGTAATCATAATATAAGTCTACAAAGTAACTAGTAACTTAAGTTTTCAAATAATTGTAGTGGAGTCAAAAGTACAATAATTGCCTCTGAGATGTAGTGGAGTAAAAGCACTGAAAATTTAAAATACACAGTAAAGATTCCTCGGATTTGTACTTAAGTACAGTACTTGAGTACATGTACTTAGTTACTTTCCACCACTGACTCTGCCCCTGCTAGCCCTCTGCTTTATCATTATGATAATTAGCCCCACATCTATTGTAGACATAGCACCCAGACAAGACCTATTGTTTGTGGGTTAGCGTTGGCATGGCCTGATATTAGCAGAGAGCATTTCAGTCCATCTGATGTTCTGGTTAAGGCTGTTCAATTGCGTAGTGTTCATCTGATTGATGGTTTACACTTTTACAACCGTCTGTAACAATGGGCCAAGTGTGTGTGACCACGCTGACATCTAGTGGTGAAAACGTAGCACAGCGCCTTACTGTGCTCTATACTGCCCTACAAAACCAGTAACTACATTTTTGAAGACACTGACTTATTTATTTGTCTCAAAAGGTCAAATCAGCTTTCATTACATTGGGGGATAAACAAGTACCCCATGAACAGATATGCAATTAGTGCAATATCAATTTATTACCGATAACCTATTTGGCTGGCCAGCTGAAAAACTTAAAAGCCTTTTTGCACTTTGGCTTTATAGGGCAGTATAGTGCAACCTCATATGCCAACAAAACAGAAAAATAACCTTTTCATGAAACAACAGGCTCATGCATCCCCATAATTCAACTGGCACTATGATTGACCTCTGACCCTGGATATCCTTTCGGTTCATTACTTGGAATTGGTATTGACGCCATCTTTAGATGAGTTTAGTTAACCCATTAAGATCTGAGGCCGATTCTACAAAAGTCTTCCAAAAAAACGTATGTTGCTATATCAGTGGTTCTCAAACCTTTTCATGTCAAGGACCCCCAAAATTATATGTATTTGACCGCCGACCCCCCCCCCCCCCCCCATCTCAAAATATACTGTTCCAGGGACCCCGAGAAGCAGAATTTGAGTTAAAATGTTCGCTTTTAAAAATATATATTCAAAGCTTCGCACACATTTTCAAGATTTTTCAAAAATAGCAGATCTACAAGCTCATAGCGCTATAAGCTTGTAGATCTTTGGCTATTTTTGAATATCCTGAGTATAAAATAACAGTTGCTGTTTTTTTAAGAAAAACTCCACACACAGATCATTGCTTACAGGGATGCGGAACTCATGAGCCAGGTATTTGAGGGTGGAAGCCTCCTGGCCCAGCAGGTTGCTACGCTGGGTGAGGTTACCAGGAAGTGACGTGTCGAACTCCTTCCTCACCACCGAGGCCACCGAGTCCAGGATGATCAGACCTGATTTGGTGGAGATGATGTCCTCCTCCAGTCTGTCCACTCTAGAAGCAGCACATATACAAGACACATCAGAGTAGGAAATACTGTCCGTATGCAATCAAAGTGTGTGTGTACTTTGTGTACTGTATAAGCTGTATAATCAGATCCTGGGGGGAACGGAGGGGACATGCCCTCTCCAACTTTAGATAAATAAATTATGTATTTTGAAATATATACTGCATGTGTGTTTTTTGCGATGATTTCTCAAACATTTGAATTCATGTGACTGAATCACATATCAACCGCAGCTAAGTATGCGGGCATGTTAATGTGTTTGTTGTTAAGCATGTAACATCCAACTCAAATCTTTTATACCAAATGTCACACAAACTGTTATCATTGCAAACATTCTGGCTGGCAGTGTAAAATCCTAGTGAGACCTCTACGTTGATGACTGATATTACGGATGTCCCCTCCAGAAAATACTCTCTAAAAAAAATATCCCTGTTTGTTGTAATGAGATCTGCGCCCGTGTATCATTGTATGTACTTTATATAATTTATAATAAAAGTATCAATGTATATCTTTATATATAATAAGGGTATCAGTCTATGTATTTTATTTGTGATAAGGGTATCTATCACTAAAGGGAATATATAATAAGGGTCTCACTTACAAGGGTGGATTTCATAGTTTTTGTTGACATGTTGTCACAACCAGTGACATCCAAAGGGAAACTAATATAGTAAAAGCCATGGTAGTCCATTGTAGTAGTAAAGCCATGTGCTTTACTACCAAATGGATAGTAAAGCACATGGCTTCTATTTCCAGTCACTGCACAGTACCTGTTGAGGACATCCTGACAGGTGAGTTCCCTGAAGACATGCACACGCCCAGCCATCTGCACAACCTTCTCCCTGGAACAGAAGTAGTCTGGGAACCTGCTCTGGGCGATTTCCACCAGCCTGGGATTACAAGGAATATACAGTACATACTGGTTAAAGGGACATTGTTTGGTTAAAACAAAAAGTTAGTAGTTCAAATGTTACAAGCTCTATATTCTGATAGTAATCATTGCTATAGAGTAGACTAGTGTTTCTCAACAGGGGCGGTGCAGCCCCCCGAGGGGGCGTTCAGAGAACATCAGGGGGTGCTGAGGAACTGCTGGTGGGGGGCTTGAAACGTGGCATCCCTATTATGGGGCAAACATTCAGCAAAAATAGCAGATCTACAAGCTCACAACGCATCACAATGCAACGCGTTGTGAGCTTGTAGATGGCTATATTCGGCAGAGATAGTGATTTTAACTAAAGATTATTTTTCAACGCTGCTCAAAGACAGCCTGCTATGTAGCAAGGTGGATTTCCAGAAGCTGCCTGGGCTGTGATTGCGCAGGCGATCAATTTGCCATATTAGGGCGATCAACAGTCATCTGCCAACTAATCTCATCATCGGATTTGTCAAACTTTGCGTGACATTTGTGCCACTGAACCAATTAAATGGTAGCGCGCTCAACACGACTCCACACCTTTACAGAACAAGACCTGGTGAATCCGTCTTGATCCACGGCGAGACACATGTTGTGCTGGACAGTGAAACTGAGTGTAGCGGCAGGAAGAGGAAACTATTATGCTGCTGCTGTAGCGGGACACAGGGTGTACGCCTTTTGTGGATTTTATCATCATGGCGACACCATGGATCAGGTCGAAGTGCATATTTTTGACACCGTGTCTTTGCGCTGGATGACGTTGCCCCCAGTGACAGAAGAGGAGGACGCCCCCCGTGATCCTCCATCCTGGCGATACGGCCACACAGCTGTGACGATAGAAGACATCATCTACATCTGGGGTGGGTATCTTTACATAGAGCAGTACTGCAACATGCTTTATGCATTTGATGTTGACACCCACCGACGGTTCAAGCCCAGGGTTTATGGGACCGTTCCAGAGGAAAGGTGCCACCACTCAGCCTGTGTCTTGGGTAAGGTCATGTATATCTATGGAGGATGGACCCAACAGACTAAACGGCGTTCTAATGACATCTACAAGTTGGACACCACCACAATGGTCTGGTCTTTAATTAACACCAGAGGCACTCCACCACCCGCTTCAACAAGTCACTCTGCCACCATAATCGGGACAAAGATGTTTGTGTTTGGGGGATATGGGGGCGATAGGAACTACTACAACAGCCACAGTATGTTTGACACAGAGACCAACTGCTGGCTGAGCACGCCTTCTGCACAGCTTCTTCCAGAGACAGAAGGACGTGCGCGTCATTCAGCCTTTGTCTTCAATGGAGAGCTGTACATAATTGGTGGCAAATCCTGTGTTGGCGACGAGGACCGGTTATTTAATGATCTGTGGAAATTCAATCCACAGACCTTCTCCTGGAAGAAGGTTGAGCCCAATGGCCTAAAAGGCAGATGGTCATCAATGTATGGAATGTGCTGTTGCATGGTGGGAGATCGCATCATCCTCTTTGGAGGATGGCTCACACCTGATGAGCTGTGCATCTTAGACTTGAGTCCCAGTCTTAAAACGTTATGCAAGCTAGCAGTTACTCATCACCGTCTGGAGCAGTCGGAACTCCCACAAAACATCAGGTGGGAACTGGCAGCCATGACTACAAGTACGACAGCAACAAAAAAACGGTCCACTAATAAAAAACGAAAGTACAAAGCAGTTTAGCACAATCCATAATGTGCTTCTGTAGTTTACAGTGCAACCATTAATAAGAATGCTTGTTGTTTGTTTTGATTGTTGTTCAAAACCCGAATAACTGAGTGGAGAAACATAACAAATGCATCTACCGTACTGTACTTAACTACTTCCATACAGATGTACTGCATGATACAATTAAGCAGTTAACATCCTATCACACTCTGCTGCATGTATAAACATGCTGAGCAGACCCAGTTGACCTCACTTTTGGATCAAGATGGCAAGAGGAAAAGATCTAAGTGAATATGAATGAAACGTTTCTTATTGGGGCACAGATGGCAGGAGCTGCAGTCACAAAGACTGGAAAGTGCACATTCAATGACGGTGATGCTCATGCATTAGTGCTATATATGGAAGGAAAAAGAGAAGAGCAACTATTCCTCAGGTGACTTGAGAATGTCAATGCAGGACGTAATCAGACTGTGTCAGCAGCAGTCTGATCACTTCACAGTAAAAAAAACATAGACACTGGCCTACAGAGAGGTGGAAAAAGTCATAATAGCCAGATGAGTCATCCACCCTTCGCCATAATTCTCCACATGTGGGCGAGTGCTGAGTGCATGCGTGGAGCACAACAGGAGAATGTTACAGGCCTGAATACTTGACCCCTACAGTCTGGTGGCTCTATTATGATGTGAGTGGTCTATTCCAGCATGATAATGTTACGTGTTAGACAGCACTCTCTCCGCCACCATCATCAAAACAACACACATGAGGGAACATCAATTATTAAGTTAGAATGGTGCTCCATCTCTCCAGAAGAGTTCCAGAGGCTTGCGCAATCTATGACAAGGCACATTGAAGCTGTTCTGGTGGCTCGTGGGGACTCAATACATTGATTGATTGATTGATTGATTGATTGATTTTATTTGGTGATCAAAAGAAAGGGCACATCAGCACTTTCAAGAACAACACACGTAATATCACCGAGGATAAAAACACAATAAAGTCCTGAGGCTTATTGCCATTGTGGTCCTCTAAAAAACATAAAAACAACACAACATAAAAACAGCCAACATGTAACAACTAAGAAACCTATACGCAAACACAAAATATACCATACAAATAGCAGCACAGAGCAATAACGGTCTACGTCCTCTTACATATTTTCAATTACATTTTAAATATGTAATAAAACCAGGAGTTAAAAACAAAAAACCTTACTAAGACCCCTTTTTTTACCCCCTTTAATTTGTCCCCCATGCGTTCCCTTGGGGCTACATGCGTCTCACTGTGTACACTAGATATCTTAAAACGCTATTTGAGAACAAAGGTTATAGCATGGATACTTGTGACAAGAACATCAGTGATTTGAGCAGGAGTAATTGGGTGTTTCACTAATACTCAGGGAGTGTTTTTTTCTTCATTACCCATGTATATTGTACATCATCTATGACTGTTGCATAACTTATGAAACATCTCCAATGACCAGTATGTGTTTAGCATCCACTGAATAGGGCGGTCACGATCATGACATTTTAGTTGACGATTAATTGTCATACACAAAACTCAAATTAATGATTTAATTGTGTTTTTACTAGAAATGACAGGCAACTAGAAAAAGTGCTCCTCGGAGCACAGGTCTCCGCCAGGTCAGGTAGGTTATTGTGGGCCAGCAATGTTGATGGAGTATGAAGAATCGGACAGATCCATCTTGATCACATGACTATAGCGATAAATGTGTACCGATTTCTTTGTGTGGCATATTCAATGACTTTAGCAGATATTCCATTCCAACACTGTACTGTACCTCTCTGCTGAAAAGGTTGACTCTGTGTCTATGTAGATCACTCCACTGTCAAGGCCTCCCATACTCTTGGGCAGAGTAGCCAGCACACTGAGCATCATACACAGCTGGGTCTTACCACACCCTGACGGACCAGCCACCTAGCAACACACACACACACACACACACAGACACACACACACACACACACACACACGACTTCTTAAGTGGTTATTAACCACTTTCAACCTGGCGTCCGTCTAATAGACCTGCAACAGTTCGTAAGACTTATTGATTTCACGGATTATTAACAAAATGTATTTTAATGAAATAAAAATGTGACGCGACAGGTTGTGAGCTTGTAGATTTGACTATTTTCACTATTCGTTGTACAACGAAGTATACAGGGCTTAAAGGAGTAGTTCACCCAATTTTTTTTTATTTTCTATCAATTACACACCCCATGAAGCCTTGAATTCATGGAGATTTTTTTTGTTTTTGTCACATTCCTGAGCCAATAATTCTGAGAAAATAAGTATTTTAGGGGATGAACTACTACTCCTTTAAGTGGTTAATGGCTACCTTGTGAAGAGAAGGAGCATGTACATTTTGAAAACACTATAAACATGTTCACGTGTGGAAACGCCATTTTGTCCTGTTTGTACCTCTGTAATTGTTCCCCGGGGCAGACCTCCGTGAAGACGTTTATCCAGCTCCGGCAGTGAGGTGGAGAAACATGAATCCAATTTTTGCTTCCACAACTCCAAGGCCTATAACAGCGAGACAACAAATACAGAGAGATAACTAGAAAAAGTGCTCCTCGGAGCACAGGTCTCCACCAGGTCAGGTAGGTTATTGTGGGCCAGCAATGTTTGGAATTCGCCAATCAGGATGGAATAGAAAAAATCTGATGGATCCGTCTCGATCACTTGACTATAGAGATAATGTGTACCGATTTGCTTGATGTTTGGACAAAATTAAGTAATATAAAAAAAAGTTTTTTTTGCAAAACTCTGCCTCCTGGTGGAGCTATAATATCGCAATGACAAAAGGGTGGCATTTCTTCCTCTGCCTAGTGGGAATGTGCATGCAAAATTTCACGCCAATTGCACGCCGTGTTCATGATTTGAAGCATTTTGTTCAAAACGGAGCACTCCTGCAAACTCCTGCCAATCTTAACCAATCAGGAGGGAATATGAAAAATCTGAAAGACCCGTTTAGTTAAATGACTATAGAGATACTGTGTACCGATTTGCGTGATGTTTGGAAAAAATCTGTAGGAGTACCGTCAAAAAGTGTGTTTTGCAAAAATCTGCCTCCTGGTGGCGCTATAACAGGCCCATATGAAACATTTGGGTCAGAGGTTCTGCTCTTGCATCCAGGGAGTGTGTGTACACAGTTTCGCTGCGATCAAGCCAACGGTGCTGTGGATTAGCTGATCACAGACGGAACCACGGACGGACGGACGGACAGGGTGCAAAACATAGTCTCGCCCATGCCTTTTGGCCTGGTGGAGACAATGAATATGTGTTGTCTTGTGACTTGCTATAGCCCCATATATGACCTCACCCATCGCTGTAGTTCAGGACTTACAGGTCACATAGTGTTGCCATCTAGAATTCTGGGTGCCAGGCGAATACCTATTTTCCAAAGTGGTATAGTTAAAACGGGGTGCAATTCATCTATATACCTTCAAATTCAAGTTGGAAAATAGGTATATTACCTGTATCGTCTCGGGTGGAAACCTCATACGTCCAAAACTGTTACTTTCCAGGATTCAACTTCAAAAACAGCATTTCGCATTTCGAGCTTGTAGGTCTGCTACTTTGGATACTTATGTCATGTGTGACGTTGTAGTATGATCAAGTAGGGCATACTTTTATGAAAAAAGGTTAGAATATGGAGATTCTGCCCGACAGCAACGATAATACCTTTATTCACCCAGCACCCCCAATTCTGGATGGCAACACTATGTGACCAAGTCCCGAGGCTGGATAGGGGGGGGGGGGGGGGGTTACAGACAGAGCTAGACTTGCTTGTCTGTGTCAGTGTGTGACTATAGGGTTGGATGGGGACAAACCGTGGTCACAGAGGGCGCACATTCTCTGCTGACTGACTGCAGTAACGTCAAGGCCTTGTCGTAGCTCAGTCCCGCCAGCCTCATCACCTCCAGCGGTGTGTGGGACAGCACTTCCTACACAACACATCATCACAGGAAAAACAGTTTACTACCAGTGGGTTTTGATTGAATACTTTATTATCGGCGTTAAACCTGCAATCCTTATTTCAATGAATGAAACGTTACTTAACCAATCTGCAAGGTAGAGTGTGTTAATACAATAGAACTAGTACATCTGCAGTGGAGGTGGTCTCACTAGTCTTCTATTGAGACGCTACTTTTTATAGTCTATGACTTCTATGTTGTCTTGTACAACTACTGCCTGAAGCTCATAAGCGTATGATCTCCCCAGGTCAAGACCATTATATGTCAAGAAAAGCTGGGGTTCCCTCTTGTAAACGCGGTAGAAATGTGCTGTATTCCACGTGGGAGGGAGGGAGACCAGGGTTCGAATCCCGGGGGTAGGAGGAGATAAAAACCCTTTAATTTAACTGTGTGTACAAATGGAACCAAATGAACCCACATTTGTACACACACACACACACACACACACACACACACACACACACACACGGAGAGTTACACATCCATAAAGGCAGTGGTAACTAAGTACATTTACTCAAGTACTGTACTTAAGTAAAATGTCAGTACTTCAGTACTTTTACTTCTACTTCACTACATCTCAGACTGAGGCAAATATTGTACTTTTTACTCCACTACAACTATTTGAAAACTTTAGTTACTATCTACTTTGTAGATTTTGATTATTACTATCATCACAAAACCTACATTAACCACTTCAGCCCTATATACAATTTATACATTGAAAACTTATGAAATGAGTTACACATCCATAAAGGTCCCTTTTGCAGGGTTTGTGCAAGAAGGCAACTTTTTGCCTCCTACAGTAAACTTACCTTACAACTTAATATATGGTGGCGCTTGAAGCGCTCGCATATTTCTGGTGCCACACCTGCTCTTATAAGTGTTTTACTAGTTGCCATGATTACAACACCACGTTTATTTGTTTTATTTTAACTCATCTTCTGGTAGATGTATCATATCATGTACACGAATACAAACATAGCATTTAGATTTTGTCACTTCCTTGGTAGGGAGGAGCTTAGACAGCGTTGCCAGATTGTGCGAGAGAAATAAGCAACCATAGTCTATGAAAACAAGCCCAAAAGGAGCGAGCCTTTCGCCCTGTAATACGTTGGCTATTTCGAAATAGAAGCATCTACAGTGAGCTTGTAGATCTGCTATTTTCAAAAAACTATTTTAAAAAATGTATAATATTTTTGAAGGACTCCAATGGGAACTGTACTTTCATGTGCTTTTTTCTGCAAACTTCTAATAAAGTATTCAATCAATCAATCAATCAATCAAACATTTTAAAAACACAAATGTTGTATGGGGGTCCCTGGCATAAAATATTTTCAGATGCGGGTCCGCAGACAAATACATATTGATTTGGGGGTCCTTGACTTCAAAATGTTTGAGAAACACTGATTAGGAACCAAGACCAAGCAACTACACTTTAGAAATGAGCCACAAAAAAAAACGCAACCCGCAACTACCAATATTGTATAAGCGACCTTACTTTACAGACAAAGAAGCCCAAAATCGCTTATGGGGACATGGCAACGCTGCTAGGTAGGCGTTATTATAAATGGGAGGAGGAGAAATCCTTCCATTTTCACGCATTGCATTGTGGTCAATGTAGTCACCAGTGTAGGCTTGTGAGGCTGGATTGTTATTCAAACTCGCCAAAGAAGACATGGATGATTTACTTACAAAACCATTACAGGCAGTTGTTCCAGTAGATAAGACACTATTTACTTAATGAATGTTTTATTATGTAATCATGAGATTAAAAACTATTTGAAATCCGTTTTAGTCACATTCAGCTGCTGTCTGCATGTCCACTCTGTGTGTGTGTGTGTGTGTGTGTGTGTGTGTGTGTCTGTGTGTGCGTGTGCGTGCGTGCGTGTGCGTGTGCACGCATGCGCAAAATGGAGAGGCCTTTATAAGGATAGAATGGCTCTCTCCCAAGCACACTCTAAAACTGTGGGGTTTCACCAGAGGTTCTTCTATGAAACAAAAGAGACAATAAGCATCTGCTTCATCCTTCCAGGGCTAGTGGATGTGGCCACTGGCCGGGTGCATGAAAACAAAATGATGCACTATAATTGGGGTCAAAATTGTGCAGAACATTTTGAGGCTGTGGTGCAAGCCACTGCATATGTTCATTCTCATATGCACTGCTGACCTTTTCTGGATCAGGGCCCACTTGGGTCTTCTAAGTGGCCCACCCTCTCGAAAGTGGCCCACCCATCTGACCACGTGGTCAACACGTGGTCAGATGGGTGGGCCGGGCGTGCAATTTCAGAGCAGGTTCATTTTAATGATCAATCAATCGATTGTGTTCCAGCTTGGATCAATGGAACTATTGGTATCACAATGAAAACTCATTTTTGAAGATTGTAAAGAAAAATTATACCATGCCTTATTTTCGCTCTTCACCAAATCTCTTCTTCAAAAATAGCTGATCTAAAAGTTCACAACCTGTTGCATTGCAAAGCATTGTGAGCTTGTAGATGTGCTGTCTTCACCAAATGTTAATTGTAAATGTAAATTAAAGTGGGGTCCGGGGACCCTCATAGTCCTTGAGGGGGTTCCAGGGGCACAAATCTATTTTGCGGGTCCATGGTAGCCTATAACATCTTTTCAGAGGGGGGTCCGGGGTCAAATACATATAAATTTGGGGGTCCTTGACATGAAAATGTTTGAAAACCACTGATGTAAGCATACTCTGCCACCCTTAAGGGTTCCTCTTAACAACCTTTAGTTTTTTAGAATGCTCTCCATACACCCTCTGCGGTTGGCATGTGCCCAGGAGTGGAGGTAGCCAGACACCATGGCTCTGAGCAATGGGAGGAGTGTGTGTGTGTGTGTGTGTGTGTGTGTGTGTGTGTGTGTGTGTGTGTGTGTGTGTGTGTGTGTGTGTGTGTGTGTGTGTGTGTGTGTGTGTGTGTGTGTGTGTGTGTGTGTGTGTGTGTGTGTGTGTGTGTGTGTGTGTGTGTGTGCAATGACATCATAATACAATATAATTATGTCCTCTTCTCTCCAGGAGAAAATACGATGGAGATAAAACTTTATTTTCATTCATTCAGTCACTCAGTCATTCATACATTCAAAAGTTTACTGACCACAGATAACAAAGATGAGAGTGCTGAGAATTTTAAATATGCTCAGATGTCAGAAATAGCATCAATTATCCAGATTCAGAAATGTCTCACTACTTGGGGCAGACCATATCATGTTAATGTCATAATACAATGTTAGAAAACTTTGTAAAAATTAAGAAATGATTTAAATGACAAAGACATAAGAATACAAATCAAAGTGGTGCACATTCTAGAATCCAACATGGTTGTCTGGAAAAACCTTTTAACTAGATTGAGGGGGAAAATAACTCTCCATCAGCGACTCGTTGTTGGAGTCTGTGCCAAAACGAGGGACAGACCCAATCTAGAGATGTTTATTTTAAGATTAATGGATTCCCAGGCTCCCAGAGGGCCTCCAGGGTAAAGAGTGCTACTGTGGAAAGAGTTCAACACGGATTCCATCTTTATTGGATGTGTTTATATATGTGTTTATCTTATTAAAATGATGTATATCGCCGCCGTCAGGCGGAAACCTTGTATGTCTGAAACCGTTACTTTTCAGGAAATGGAAAAATAATTAGTTGTGTTCCAAATAATAGATCCAATGCACATGTAGTTATTATAGTCAAAGCTTACTTTTCCTTTGTTATATATATCATAAGAACCCACAGACACACTTAACCACTTCTACTTTCACTTAGTAGGCTACATTTAAGATGTGGGAATAAGCCTATATACTGTATATATATTTTAAAAAAATCAAAAATGGCAAAAAAATAACAGATCTACAAGCTTGTGTTGTGAGCTTGTAGATCGGTTATTTTTGCAACTTGTGTGTAGTATGGGCACAAAACAAAACATGGAGATACAAGGTTTCTCACCGGCAGCAACAATATGTACTTGTAGACCTTGGAGGTTTAATGGAATACTGTTTGTAAAAATCAAAAATCTAACTTAATCTTGTTTACACAAGCCTTTTCTTCGTGAAGAACCATGTCCAAATGTTTCATTTCATTTCATTTCATTCCAAGTCTTTATTTAAACACATAAGCCCCCATATGCTTTGTTGCCGGGGGTCACCCAAGGGTCTTTTACTTGGTCCCCTCCTATTTTCCCTTCCCTATTATAACATGCCCAGAATAGGGATGCTTAGGGTCCATGTGGTTAAACTCACAGTCCATTGAGGGGAGACCTTCATTTCTGGTGGGGCCGAGTGCACAACATAGAATAAATAAATACAACCGATAAGGAATAGGTCAATACGAAGCAACGAATCCCAGCATAAATCAAACAAAACAGACTCATGAAGATACACAGAAGTCTCTAGTCTTGGACCATGAACTGATTAAGAGACAGGAGGAGTCCTATTTTAAGGTGCTTTGAGGCAAGTTCCAGGAACATGCAACAAATGAAAAGGTGGTCTTGCCAAGCCAAATCACTCTTTCCTTGGAGGTACTTTCACACACTTTTTTGTAACTATGGTACAATACATTCTGTACCAATTAAATAACTGGTAATGAGGCTATACTGAAATTCATAGCCGACTGAAACACATAGAAAGCATGTAGACAAAGTAGACCTTTGTT
This sequence comes from Gymnoscopelus braueri, assembly GCF_963280865.1. Lineage (NCBI taxonomy): Eukaryota > Metazoa > Chordata > Actinopteri > Myctophiformes > Myctophidae > Gymnoscopelus > Gymnoscopelus braueri. The sequence continues at coordinate 10,503,922 of NC_137616.1, read as the reverse complement.
TGTCATAATAGGCAAACAGGCAAAAATAGCTGATCCACAAGCTCACAACGTTTGATATTGCAACAATTTGTGAGCTTGTAGACCTGCTATTTTCAGTGAAGAGATTCTGTATGAGGAGGAAAAGGAGGGGACCAAGCATAGACCCATAGAGGACCCCGGTCAACAAAGTATAAGCTATAGGGTTTATGTGGCTTTTGATTATGTTCTGCTTTGTGTATTATAGAGAGACAGGGAAAGGAGGGGAGCATTTGAGACAATTAAGATGGGACTCAGTCACAAAGATGATAAGATCATGTGGTCAGTGCACTAACTGGTTGATCCAGGCATCCCTAATAAATCTGTTTTAATGGGCAGAATGTACAGTAGCCTGGGCTACCCCTGGGACCTGCAGAGTATCACTTGACATTCCATGTGAAGCGGAGCGCTGTAACCTAACAACCGCAGCCAGGAAAAACAAACAGTGACTTTCAATTCAGAAGACAGAGATGAGCTTGATGAATGTGTGGGAGCAGACACCACCAGCGTCCCGGATTAATCATTGTTCCAAAATAGAGAGACACACAGACACCTGTAACTAGAACGATGATAAACATCTCTAGATGTGAGGTGTATTTATACCTCAAATATATTATTATTATAACACAGGGTCATTCATTTGTCCGGGTCATTCAGTGGTGGAACTTCTTGAGGTAACTAAATATATTTAGGCTACTCAAATACTGTACTTTTTGAGCTACTTTTACCATTTTTCCACTATTTCCAGAAAAAAAAGCTTTTTACTCCACTAATTATTTGAAAACTTTTATGGATCTGTAATTTGCAAGTTTAGATTATTATTAAATTCCCTAACCCCATTAGCCCTATATACTTTGGTTCAAAAATAACAGATACAAGCTCACAATGCAACACATCAGACCATGTTAGATCTGCTATTTTCTAAAGATTTTGACCATTTAAAAACATATATTTTGAAACAAATTGTGAAATGGGACATTGTGCATAACAAGTGATGTATATTTTCATGGCAAAACTTTTGTGCTTTTACTCAATTAAAATGATGACTTTTACAGAGGATTTCTATGTTGTTAAACAAAATCGTAGTTGCTTACTTCTTCCATCAGTGACAATTTGGCATTACTTAGTGGATACTAGACCTGCACCTCACATGTCACACATGTCCAGTGATGGAAGAAGTATTGGCATGTTTTACTTAAGTAAAAGCATCAATACTGCAATGTAGATATACTCTATTACAAGTAAAAGTCCTGTATTCAAAATGTACTTGAGTTAAAGTACAAAAGGATTGGCATTAAAATATACTTAAAGTACCAAAAGTAAAAGTACTCATTTTTTCAAGTTAAAAATGTATAAAAAATATTTTGAAAATATGATCTACAAGCTCACAATGCGTTGCATCGCTTGTAGATCGGCTATTTTCAAATGGCCAAGATATATATACATTAGTGCTGAAGTGGTTACTGTATGTTTTCTAATAATAATCAAAATCTACAAAGTAACTTGTAGTTGTAGTTGTCAAATAATTGTAGTGGAATAAAAAGTACAATATTTTCCTCTGAGATAGTGAGTAGAGGTAAAATATTGAAAATTGGAGATACTGAATAAAGTAAAAAATACCTCAAAAATGTACTTGAGTATAGTACTTGAGTACATGTACTCAGTTACTTTCCACCACTGCAATTGTCCGTTTGTAAGAGATGATGTCACCATGGGGGCGGGGTTATGTAAATCCAGGAGAATAACGCAAGGGAGGATGAGCTTTAATTTCCACTACAGCGAAGGTGTGTCCGTGTGTGAGTCAATGAACTGACTGAGAAGAAAGGCTTTAATACATGGAACATGGCATCAAAATGTCCCAAATGCGACAAAACTGTCTATTTTGGTAAGTGTATCATTTTATGACTGCTAAAATTGTGTAGCTTATACCTTGTCATATTATGTACCAGGCCTATGTGATATGATAACTAGACAAAGAATGATTTTTGTTTTAATTATAACTATTTTAATTGGGGTTTCACTGCAAATGACAAATATTATATTTGTCAATGATGATCACATGATGATTTATGTACCGTAGGCAGAATGTATTATTTCAGTCTAGGATAGACACATATGGTTCGGTCACGGTGTGATTGTAACCAAAACATAATTTCTCTTTATGCTGCAAATTATAGCCTATCCCATTCCCAGCCCAATAATGCGCAACCCGATCAGCTTGATAGTGTTCGATATTCAAATGGTTCAGATTTTCTGTACGTTTAACGTTCAAGATACGACACCAAATATCATACACCTACCTACCTTTTTAACAAAGCATTTTTTTAGCCACTCTGGTCTTACCTCTATGCTTATGCCCTCATGTTTTAAATGTTTTCTGTTTCTGATTCTTCTTCTTTTTTTATGCATTTGCTTATTGTAGCACTTTGAGATTTTCACAAATGTAAAGTGCATTATAAATAAAAAATCCATTATTATTATAGCACCTCAAATCGTGACTCGTGGTTTCCAACCCGACAGTTAGTTCTCCACCCACCTCTAGCTCACCACATCCTCGGTCAAGCCATAGTGAGTTTATACTATCTTTGGGGCAGCTTATAGTTAAGCCAGTAAACGCAGGGTAGTGCTGGCACAAGGCGTTCACAACAACAATAATGTTGTTGTGTTGTGTTGTGTGTGCGAAAAAAAGCAGACAAAAAGCAGACAGACTGTAGCCATCAGGGCAGGCAGTTCATAGCATTTAAAAAAAGCGATTGTGCAGTGGTTCTCAACCAGTGGTCCGGGGACCACCAGTGGTCCTTGAGGGGGTTCCAGGTGGTCCCCAGCTAAATGATGGAGAGTTGGTAACCAAATGGACCCTAGACCATAGATCTTTAACTCTTGAGAGCGTAAAATGAAACCAAATGGACCCGTAATTATTGTTAAACATCTGCATTACTTAATTTACAAGAAGTCTATCACAATTAGAGAATGTAGAAGAATTGTTCTTTTGATCAACGTTTGCCTGTTATCTCCTAATACAGCATGGAATTGTGGACAAAATCCTATCCAACGACAACAAAAAAATACTCGTACGTTTTGGGTCTGAGAGGCAAAATCTCATCAAACGGTGGTCCGTGGCTCTAATGCCGAATAAATAATGGACCTTGATATGAAAAGGGTTGAAAACCACTGTGTCATCATAGCAACACCACGCATAGCTTTTCATTTTTGGAGGCTCGATCGGGTGACATGCAGTGTGTGTGTTCTCATAGATAGACAAGCCCCCATCATGTTTCTGCATCCCATTGCCACGCAGCATTTGGTGATGAATAATTAATTACCTTCACAAGCGTTATATGGATCGAGTTTGTCCCATTCATTCCCCTTGAAGTCTCTTGAGAGAACAATGGGATCACAATTTCAGCACTAACTGGCATGGACAGCTCCCACGAAGGAAGAAACCCCACCCTGTCAATGGAATGGAACATTTCTTACTGTAACGTAACTAAGTACATGTACTCAAGTATTGTACTTAAGTACAATTTTGAGGTATTTTTTACTTTACTGGAGTATTTCCAATTTTCAGTACTTTTCTACTGCACTACATCTCAGGGGCAAATATTATACTTTTACTCCACTACAATTATTTGAACACTTTAGTTACTAATTACTTTGTAGATTTTTATTATATTATTACAAAACATACTTTCACCACTTCAGCCCTATATAGGCTACCATTCCATGCCATTTGAAAATAGCCGATCTACAAGCTCACAATGCATTGCTATGTGACTGTGACACATTGTGAGCTTGTAGATTTGCTATTTTCAAAAGATTTTTATACATTTGAAAACTTGTGAAATGGTACATCTGCATAATGAGTTTCTACTTTTGGTACTTTAAGTACATTTTGATATCAATACTTTTGTACTTTTACCCAAGTAAATTTTGATTACCAGACTTTTACTTGTAACAGAGTATTTCTGCATTGTGTTATTGATACTTTTACTTAAGTAAAACATTTGAGTACTTTTTCCACCACTGCTGGTCTGTTTGCTTATTGTCGCTATTTACTTAGTAGGCTATATGTTTAATGTACTCCCACATGTGCTATTTGCATTAGGCTAGCTGTCTGTAGGCTGTTGAAGACAAACATAAAAGAGAGAAACTAAATCAACTTAACATTTCAAAAGCCCCTCTCAACATTTCAACAGTCAAGTAGACCTTTAAATAGGGAAATAGGGGAATTGTTCCATAAGCTACCGTACATATTTGCTATTCGGATACACATATTTACCATAACCTACATCAATATTTAGACTTACTGTAGCTAAGTTGCAAACGTGTAAACTTAAATTCATAGAAACACTGCGAGGAGTTCAAGTGGCCTGACAATGGTCAGGTCATCCTGGAATGATCATATAATAGACACCACAGAAAGAAAAAAACGACCATAGATGAAAGGAGAAAAGTGGAATTTATATTTTTGCAAGGCTATATTGGACAAGTATAAAATGAATCCCTACGTGGGATAAGTAATGTAATTCAGAGGGAAGAGGGACACATGACTCTATTCCCCTTCGCCCCTTGTGACATTCATCTTTTTAATCTTTTAGTTTTTCTCCTGCTGTCAATCACAGAGCTATATTTGCCAAGTAGATCTTATTATGGATATTCAATAAGAGACAAACAGCATTGTGTTGAGTCATGAGCCCCACAGAGAGAGAGAGAGAGAGAGAGAGAGAGAGAGAGAGAGAGAGAGAGAGAGAGAGAGAGAGAGAGAAGAGAAGAGAAGAGAAGAGAAGAGAAGCGAAGAGAAGAGAAGAGAAGAGAAGAGAAGAGAAGAGAAGAGAAGAGAAGAGAAGAGAAGAGAAATTGAATAGTCACAAGAGTCTAGTCATGGTGTAAAAGTATGAGCTGGGACTGCGTGCAAGAGAAAAGGAGTAGGCGTAATCATTATCTCAATTATCTCTCTCTCTCTGTCTCTCTCTCTCACTTCATCACTCTCCAAGTACAGTATGCATGGCATGTCTATATGTCTGTGTATACATCACCCACTCACTCGACCCTATAGGGCCAAAGAGTTCACTGTTTGCCAAGGCTGCCTTAAATGTCACTCATCAGAATGCTGGGCAGTCCAATCTAAAGAGGAGGTCACATCTGGCTGTGCCAGTGAAGGGGTGGGTGGGGTGTTGGGGGTGGGGGTGGGTCCTTACCGGGATATTCTGGGATGGGGTCACATAGAGGGCTACAGATAGCTTTCTGAGAGAGCCTCTCATGCTCACATCTCTCATGCTACATCATACTTTCCATGGTCATTCTTGAGTGCTTTGTATAAAGGAATCCTTTACATTCTAAAATTCTTTAGAACCCCCCCCCCCTCCCCGTTTACAAATATAAAGGTTAGCGTACTCTACTAGCCTATTTGGCAGGTTGACAACTACTGTATCATTTGAAGGTTCTGCTCTGTTTTAAAAAATGTGGCTGGTTTGTTAAATAGCTATCTTTTCCCGTATCAATTATCGCTGAGTGTTTAATGTGCAGCACTAACAGCGGTCCCATGGTCTCTCCAGCTCTGTAGTAAACAGAGTGTTTGCAGTGGGGTTTAATACATTTTCATGTCCGGATACCAATTTTATCCAATCAGGAGAGAGAACTCACACACAGGATACAGGATAAACAAATAGAATGTGCAGACAAAATTGGAACTGGAACACACAAAAAAAACTTAAGCTGAATGATCATTGTGGAGTTCTCACTCTTGACTGGACAAAATTGGTATCCTGACCTGAAAATGCATTTTCTGTTTACTAACTGAACAAACAAACAAACACTATAGCAATGATTACTATCAGAATATAGTTTTAACTTTTTTAACAAAAAGCATGTTTGTTTGTTTTTACAATTCACTTACACCCACTTTAACAGGGTTTTCAGCTGGAAGGGGCTTCTGTGTTTTAATCAAGGACACATAAACCATGACATTCCTCTATGGAGCAGCCATTCTAATCACTTAGCCTCTCCTGTTAATAATACCTGCTTGTGTTTTTCTCCTCCATAGCGGAGAAGGTGTCCTCTTTGGGGAAAGACTGGCACAAGTTCTGCCTGAAATGCGAGCGCTGTAATAAGACCCTAAATCCGGGGGGCCATGCAGAGGTAGGACAACCTGGAGAAAAGTCACCATAGCACTGGAGGGCATTTCCAGGGCAGAGTGTAATGACGGTGGCTGGTGTTTATTTCCCTCTCTGCCCTCTATCCATCAGCGTATGACTTTGCTTATAGTTCAAGTACAGAACTGAAGAGTAAAGACTTGTCTATAATGTATTTTGTCAACTAGGGTGTTATTCTCTGCACATCATAGTTAGTGTGGTTGCCCGAATGGGCAACCAGACTATTGTTTTACAGAAACTTTATTCTTTCGGTGTTTCTAGATAAACAATATTTCAAACCACTACTCCTCCCACAGTTTAATTTTCCCAATTTTGTGCCATATGTCAAAATGACCGGCCTCACCGGGAATCGTGCGCTTGTATAAGGCTAAGAGATTGGTTGCATAGTTTTATTGATATTGATTTATTAGTGCATTAAATGTCCCCATCCACTTTAATGGAAAAGTGAAAAAACTCAAATTCAAGTATTTTTTGCTCTGAAACCGTAAGAGCTATAGTTACCAGATTTGGTGGGGAGGTTCATGATTTAGTCCGAAATTATTTTTTAAAAAAACATTACACCAGTCGGCCTCATGGTGGCGCTATAACAGCCCACTTTACGTTTTGGCCTTTAACTCTTGAACCGTAGGTCCTAGAATAAAAATCTTTTTCCCCCTAGATTCCTTGGGTCATGACGCAACTCCCCATATAGGCCACGCCCATTTGCGTCATGATAGATTTTCCGCCATTTTGAATTTTCTTCAAAACACACTTTTAGCTCCTCCTCCCACATATTTTCTTCAAATTTCACAAAAATCGGTACACATGATCTCTGGACCCATGCGATAATCTGGAGCGAAACAGAATTTTGATAGTCCATACCGTTCGTCCGTAAATGGCTTCCAAAGTTAGCGGGAGGGGCCCGTTTTACAAAAAAGGCCACAAATTACAAACAAAACGTCCAGTCAATCCCAAATTTGAATCACATGTCAAGGGTGGTTTGCTCAACAAATCCCCAAAAGCATTTCCACTTTGATCCATAGGGGGTGCCACAACTGCGCAAAACGTAACCGTTTGATGCAAAAACATGATTTTTGGGGGGATCACTCCTCTCAAAATGAAAAGCAGGTGATCTCAGGAGTTACATGACGATGTCATTGGCCCGCTACATTTGTGGGAGGGGCCTATTTATTTATTGGGAGAGGCCTATTTCTTAAAATCAAAACGCCATGTATCACGAACGCAAGATCCAATCGGCACCAAATTCGAATGGCACGTCGCGCGTCCTCCGACGGTATTCCTCCAAGCGTATTCCTCAAGTCCCGGCGGCGGCAACCCGCGACCGGCGTCGGCGCAACCACACTTTGCAATTGCCCTGAATTGCGACGCGTCTAGTTTAAGATGTTATGGTTCAGTCAGGGTGGGAAATAAACATCATCCATCAGCCAAAATAGTCATTAAAAAAAGATATGGATGTTGCTTTTAGCTTCTACCAGCCACTGTCATAACAAAACATTATTACCAGCCACCACCGTGTAGCCTGGCATGGCCAGACTAATATCACTACTTTAATGCAGAGGGCAAACATTTTTTTGCACTGGCAGATTCGCCTGGTTTCCAGGTTAACGACCGTGTGGCTGGTACTGTTGTTGTCACCTTATGAGTCTGACTGGGTCTGTATGTGGGCAGGTTTTGTCAACGAGATAGTGTCACAACTGTGCAAGATGCAGTCACAACACATTACAGGTGTGGAGTTAAGATTATTCATTGAAACATTTAATGACAGACAAATATACACTACTATGCAAAGACATCATATAAATGGGTAGAAATCAAAAATCAAAATATGTACAGTAAACATCATATAAACGGGTGGAAATCTAAAATAAAAAATATGTACAGTAAACAGTTTGTACAGTAACAGTTTGTCTCTGCTGAGAGAAATGTCACTGTCACTGCTCCAATTCTGGTGCTGGTCATGCACGTGTAAGTGCACGTGTGCTCCCAACTCACTCACCAGTCATCCAGGAGCACACAAAGGGGCTTTCGTACAGAGGGTCAACAGATACTGTCTAGCTGATACCATTTTATTTCCATTAGCATTGCTACATGCTAACAAGCGTCCAGTAGACATTTCTCAGCAAAACGTAATGCTAGCTTTTCAACTATTGGACCAGTACCTCATAAGAATAAATAAATTGGGTCATCTGTTTCAACTAACTTCCATTACACCATATGTGTAATATATGGCCGGTGTGATCCCATCGCAAGATTATCTCTAGTTTAACAGTGGGTTTTAAGTTGTCTAGATGGCTGATGAAATAGTGAGAGTGAGAGGAAAGTGTGTAAATGTGTAATTCAGTTTGTAGTTAATTTGTAACTAGTCCGTACCCGGGGATGCGTGCACCCAAACTTAAGTGCTTAAGTGCTCAACTGGCACTACAGATCCCATAGCCATGTGGCTAATAAACAATTTCAATCAAATTCAGATAGATAGGCCTGCCCTGTACCAACCCACTGTGGAGAAAATAGCATGAGAACCACCACGTAACTGTATAAAAGTCCCCGTCCGCCATTTGGTTATGTCACTGTTGCACTACTGCTACTGTGGTTTGTTGCCGATACAGCTGATGAAGCCGCACTTGATTGACCACACATACAAACATATTGGTGCACAAAGTCTACTACGGCTACATGTAGCCCATCCATGCTGCTGCTATGCGTTTAAATCAAAGTCCTTTGTAACTTTGCACCATTGGGCCAGCTCTCTCTTTCTGCTGGCGTTCTCTCTGGTGTTGTGTGTATAGCCTTGAGCCCAGGTACAGCATGCTATTGTAACAATTTAATACAATTAATTCAATTCAATTCAAATCAATTAACCCTGGCACTGCTCCCATGAGTCACTCTTGCAGTCTCCACTCACAGCAGTCTTGATTAAGTGAGAGTTCACAGAAATGAGTTCACAGCTTAAACGTGGGAAAAGAAGAAGAATCAGCTTTCTCACTCCCTTCATACACCACTGGTCAATGCCCATGTGCAGGTTAAGACTGACCAGTCAACACACTGAGGAGACAAATGAATGAGGAAGACGGACACTCAGACAGAAGGAACAAAAGAAAGACAGACAGAAAGACACAGACAGACAGACAGACAGGACATGGGGAGAGAGATGGGGAGTAACATGCAGTAAGGCCGTTGGGATTCGGGACTCAAACCCGCAATGCGTTGTCAGGCGGTTAGAAATATATATATATATATGTTGGCAAGCTGTATCTTGGTATAAATCCTTTTGAAACAAATAGCAGCAATGTTTCAAAAGCTTTTTGAAACAAATAAGCCACTGTCAAAACCAGTTGCTCTGGTTTTAATGTGGTTTCTATGAAGAAACTATGAATGAAATTAAGTAGTGACTTCTTCAGCACAGCAGAGTAGTGTTTATTTAACTCTGCCCTGCTTGTATTTGCAGCACGATGGGGTACCATACTGTCACAAGCCATGCTATGCTGCCCTCTATGGACCAAAAGGTATGGTTAACTTGCCACTAGTCAGCTTTTTTGTTATTTTTAACAACATATTTATTATTGTATTATTTATAATTATTAACAACATGAAATCCCAGAGTCCCTATTCTGGGCATGTCATAATACAGTGTGTGAACATTTGGGGGAAACAAAAATAGCAGATCTACAAGGTCAACACGCCACAACGTGCCCGGTTTAAGTTGTTAAGACATGTCATCAGAAATTGTGTGTGTGTGTGTGTGTGTGTGTGTGTGCGTGCGTGCGTGCGTGCGTGCGTGCGTGCGTGCGTGCGTGTGTGTGTGTGTGTGTGTTGTAGGTGTGAACATCGGGGGAGCCGGTTCATACGTCTATGACACTCCTGTCAATGAGGCCCCTGCCAGTGTTGCCACGGAGACAGATGCCAAGCCAGTGGAGGAGAGAAAAGCTCCTGCACATGTTAGGGGACCAGTGAAGGGTAAGAAATGACATCATAACATGTTTAAAAGTGTCACACTTGGGGACTTGAAATGCACTGCAGTATACATATTATTGAGTATTATCTTAGTACTATCACAACGTGATGAGTTGTGAGCTTGTAACAGCTGCTATTTGTGTCATCTTGGAAAAGTATTGAGAATGTTTTGAAACTTATTGAAAAGGTTTGAAATTATTTGCTCACAAGGTTGAAAATCGTTAAGAGGGACATAAGAAGGACTAGCAAGAAGATTCATTAGCAACATATAATGCTGTTTTGTGTTTTCTCAAAAGCTGCAAGCTTTTCATCTTTTTCTGGAGGCCCCGATGTCTGTCCAAGATGCAACAAGACTGTATATTTTGGTAAGTATCGTAGTGCACCACCTATACACTGTGTGTGTGTGTGTGTGTGTGTGTGTGCGTGTGTGCGTGCGTGCGTGCGTGCGTGCGTGCGTGCGTGCGTGCGTGCGTGCGTGCGTGCGTGCGTGCGTGCGTGCGTGCGTGCGTGCGTGCGTGCGTGCGTGCGTGTGCGTGCGTGCGTGCACGTGTGCGTGTGCGTGTGCGTGTGCGTGTGCGTGTGCATGCATTCTTGCTGGAATATACAGAAGTGCATGAAATTACTAGTTACTAGGTGACAGATCGTTGTTTTGGTTATGTATTCAGCGTAGGGGGTGCGAATCTGGGTGTTTTATCCTTTGTTTTTTATACAGCTGAGAAGGTGTCATCCCTGGGGAAGAACTGGCACAGGCCGTGTCTACGCTGTGAGAGATGCAGTAAGACTCTGGTTTCCGGCAGCCATGCCGAGGTGAGACAGTCAAATCCTGCTACTTAATACTTTTCAAAAGGTGTAGTTTTTTTTTTAAATAGCCGATATAGAAGCGTCACAACAACAGTAAACACTATACTGGAACAGATGGCATGTTCTCTGTGTAAAGGGCCGTCGACACCAAGAATAGGCTGTGGGTGTGAATAGGCTATAAAGATTACTAAAGCAGGGGTCTTCAACAGGGGGTCCTCAGAGTTACTGCAGGGAGGCCAAATTCTTGTGTGATAGGAACATTTTTAACCACTTGAACCCTAGCATCCCTATTCTGACGGGAACATTAACTGAAAACAGCAGATCTACAAGCGGTTTGATGTAGAGGGAAAGAGTACAGAACCAACGGTCAAGTTTTGAGTATTGATGCTTTAATTTGTTAAATAATGTCTATGAAGCCATCCATACAATACGTAGTGGGGGTCCCTGCTTCATCTCTCTCTCAGCCAAGGGGTCCTTGGCCTGAAAAACGTTGAAGACCCCTGCTATAAAGACAATGATGTGAGCATCCACACAGACGAACCATAACGTCACGTAAACATGTTCAATGTGAGTGATGTGTTGAACATGACGCCCTGTAAATTCGGATGCATGTTGATTGGCTGTTAGTGTTTCGATCGTTCATCAAATGGCTCTGAAAGTGATCCCAACGATATCGTTCATCACTGTCATTTCGTTATAGTTGTGGTCTGGACTGGACTCAGCCATCCACTTGAGTTACAACGACATTTAAAACAACATTTATTGTTATCTGTATTGCTATCAATGGCTAGCCTACAGTAACTTAATCAGACCTCATGAAGACAACTAATCTTACACAGCATGAAAGCCTTTTTATGCCAACAACTTTGCTATGACAGTAAAAGCAATGGCTTGTCTAGTGATTCAATATTGAGACTTAAGGGCACTCCAATATGCCAGTTTATTGTCCTTAAACGTATTTACACTGTCATGTGCAGGCGATGTAGAGATAAGAATACAGTAGCCTTACTTCGAGAAATGTAGCGCATACTTACAGACAGTATTGTATGTTTTAAGTAAAATTATCCGACTGTGCTGACAGATAGCCTGGAATCCAGACTGATTCGCTACGTTCGTTTTTTTTCTTACTTCGCTACTAAGTGAGAGAGAAAAAACGCAGAACGTTGCAATCGGTCTGGATTCCAGGCTAGCTAACAGATACTAAATGTACGTTTTCGATTAAAAACATTTTTAGCTAAATGTAAATGTAAATATTCTTCTTGTCTTGCAGCATGATGGACAGCCCTACTGTCACAAGCCCTGCTATGCTGTCCTATTTGGACCCAAAGGTATGTTATTATTCACTTATTCACAGAGGAGATTAGGCCAGGTTCTGGACATCAAGGCAAGAATCAAGGAAAATAATTCAGGTAAAACATCCGCACAGTGGTTTAAAGCTACCCAAATTAAACAAAGTAAGTTTGGGGAGCTTTAAACCTGTGTTTGGATGTTTTACCTTCTTCTCCATTATTCACTTATTGACCCTCCATAAAACAACAATACGTTTAAGAAATTCTCTTATTCGTGGTTTGTTAAGCTTCTAGCAAATTCATGCACACTGATAACAATGCAGTCTGACTACGATTCACACTTCAAAACTTTTCAAACTTTTATTCGATTTTTCTAAGTATATACTCTGCACTAGTAGAGGGCACAGCTTCTGATTTGTTTGTGTTTCATCAAGTGCAATTACACACATACACATCACATCGTTGCATTGCAGTCACTAAATACAGATTTCTTTCTCCATTTCAGGTGTGAATACTGGAGGCGTAGGCAGCGCCATCTATGATGAGCCAGTTGCGGAGGCACAGCCCTGAACCGCAATTCTGCCAACTAGACAAAAGAAAAACAAGGGAGATCGTATTTAACTTTCTTCGCCGACGCCTCCGCCAATGTCTCGTCTGTGGTGTTCTTCCTAGATATATAATAGGCCTCACCTTCACTTCTTTATACTTTATGTTTTATGTCTGCCTTCTGCACTGGCTGCTGAGCAAGGTCTGTAATCCTGCTGATGGCTGACACCGGAGTCCTACTGAAGTTGTTAGATTTGCAGCATGCATGATAATAACACCATAAACACCAGAGTGTTCATTTAACTCCTAGAGTCTGCAAATGTATTAAACCAATTGGATAAACCGTCCATTTGGTTACATCTGTACTCTCACCGAGTTACAAATGCATAAATGATCACTGAGGATTTTACTGTGATGAAGGAATAAGAACACGGACACACATGCGCTTTCTGGCACACTGTAAAATTAATTGTCATATTCATCATGTTAAAGTATGTTCAGACTTCTACAGAACGGTCCCCTGCCTTGTACCGATTAAAATTAATCTCACAAGGTATGAATATTGATTTTAGTGTTATGACATTAAATCAGTCGACTGATAAAACACCCCTTCCAAAAGAATATAAAGTTCAGTTCACTCGTGTTATCAATACCTCTACCCAATGACCTACTTGTGCGTTGATGAATCAATTTCATGCGACACTTGCAACAAACTACAATTTAATTGCATTTAGCAAATTTGCAACTATACAACCAAGTCCCTGATCATTTGAAAAGAATTAACTTTGGAGAGCATGCATTCAACCCACTGAGTGTGATTCTGACCCAGCCTGTGATTCTCTTTGATTTACCTTCTGCACCCAGTGACACATGATAAATTAATACTATACTTTGATCACAGGGATGGATATTTAGATTTTTATTATGTTGTATTTGTATATTGTTTAGATATATATTTTTTGGTACCAAACAAATCTTTATACACTAGATCCTCCCTTGTGAAATAGACATGCCTTTATATTATTCATTCATTTTTGTTTTTGCCATCTGCCAAATGAGTAGCCTAGTATGTGATGACTAGAGGTATGTTTGTTAGTGTATACCTACTACTTCACAGATGGAATGGGAATAATGTCTCTTACCTGTGTGCACTAAAGTAATGTAGTCAAAGGGTCCTTCAACTTATTGTCAGTATTTCATAGCCAGGTTTCATCCTGGGTCAAAAGTAAAGAATGATTGCGGAGACGATATGCATACAGTATTACAGTATGTACACATGTTTAATTTTAGTGAATGTTGTGTTTGATGACTCAAGGTCAGCTAATAAGAAAGAGTGACTAACTTATAATTTGATTTTCTACAATAAAATTGTGTGAAATGAAACCTGATTGTCAATGTCTGATCTTTAAAACATGATTTAAGATGGAATTATATCCATGATCCCTATACCTATCCAAACTTAGTAGACAGTCAACAAAATATGACTGTCACTATTGACATTTATCTTTACATCTAATCTAATACTTTGCTATTTGTGTACATCCTGGCACATTAAAGAGTTCTGCTTGTAAAATAATAATAAGAAGTATTGCCTTCAAATGAATAATAAATACGCCTAGGTAGCCGACACGCCCCTTTACAGGGGGCGGGGACATAAACAGCTTAGACTATCCCATAGCTCGGGGAGATGGTCGCGCTGTGATTGGCATGTTGGTTGCCAGTTAATACTAATTACTGGCAGTTTGGTGGTAAAGTTACAAGTACATTTTTGATAAGATCAACGTTTGGACCAAACGTTACCATACCAAACGGTTTGGTATGGTTGTACAGTCAACGATTTAAACTGTTAAATATATTAGCAGCTAGCTACGTGGATAGTTGACTAACAACACATAAAAACTTCAAAAATCTTACTGATAAAAATACTATGGAAGACCCTTTTTGACCCCACAATTAAATGATAATAAATGATAAATAAAATGATAAATAAAAAAACCAAATAAAATAATAATAATTAATTAAATAAAAAAAACAGAATCAAATACATTTGTAGCCTATATTTATTAATGAATATATATATATTATTTATTCATTTTTTAAATTCAGTTTTAATTAATTTCATTCTGGTTTTTAATGTTAGTTAATGGAAAATAAATAAAGTAGGCTACATAATCCAGAGGTTCTCAACCTTCTCAGGCTGTGCAGTGACCCCCCCCCCCAAATAATAACCCACCCTGACAAGCACTTGGAATTGTAGAAGTTGCGCCATTACTAGTATGACTCGGTTCCACAGTGAAAATAGCCAATCTACAAGCTCATGTGAGCTTGTGTATCGGCTATTTTCACAATATTTGCCGCTTTCTTGTATTATTTGACAATTGCCCAATGTTTGACCAGTTTTTATAGTATAGTTTGTTGATTACTTTGGATGCACGGTATATAGTCTTTTTTCTTTTCTTCCTTTCTTTCGTTTTGAGGTATTAAAAAGGTCACTTCACTGTCATCTGGGGACCCCAAAAAAATCATTTGGGGACCCCTTAGGGATGGAGAACCACTGACATCATCGACTAGCAGCTAGCTTGTCTCCATGGAGCTATAAAACAGCTCTCTCTCTCTCCATCAGCTGTTGCCTGCCAATCAACCGACCAATCCGAGCACAACATCCGTCCGTGCAGCCGATGGGACGATAGCTGTTTTGTTACTAGTAGGACTAAAGCGTTAGTGCGCCATATCAATTGTAGTCTGTGTGATCTGTTGTCTATAGTCTGTGAGATCAACAACATATCGGGACGTCGTACATACACTCTTTATCACCGCGACCACCCAGTAGAGCATTAGTTTAAAAAAAAGGAAAAAAATAAAGTCTCACTTGGTGGAAACGCTAAACCGTCGACATTAGCTAACTGGCTAAAAACGAGTAGGATAAGTTAACCGCCGTTATTTTGTCTTCATTGTATGTGTTTGACATTTTAAAAGTCATGTTGGACGAACCAACGGCTCAGAAGAACGTCGACGGACCGAACATGAACGACGACGCCGAGAACCAGCAGCCTCGTCCCGGGTTGTTCCTGAACGCAGACGGCCTGATGAACCATGGCGGTAGAACGACGACAACAACAACAACCACAACAACCAGACAGGCGGCGCTGAAGAAGAAAGGTGGGAAGAAACTTCGTCAGACGACGTGTTGTCCTCCACGGCTCCAGCATCTTCTTCATCATCACCACCACCATCATCAACATAACAGCGTCCAGACTAGATCTGCACGGAACCACCTGCACGCCCCACACAGCAACAACAATAACAACAATAATAATGTCGCAGGCTGCAGCACCATAGCCGCGTTGGCTGGTATCAGGGCCACCACAGCGTTGTCCACTAGTACCAGGGCCACCATAGCCTGCCAGGCTAGAGCCACCACAGTGTCCAGTGCCAGGGCCACCACAGTGCTGTCCAGTGCCAGGGCCACCATAGCCAGCCAGGCTAGGGCCACCACAGTGTCCAGTACCAGAGTGCTGTCTAGTACCAGGGCCTCCATCACAGTGCTGCAGACCACCAACACCGAACCAGCAGCACAGTCATCAGCTGCTCCTCATCACCTCATCAAGTTGGGAAACAACAAGAAAGAGGTACAGCATGTTCTCCATCATCCCGACCTGCCTCTGTCTGTATCATTGATTCTCAACCACTTTAAATTAACAAATCTGACGTAACTAAGTTTGATATTCATTATGACCACGGATCCCCACTTGATAGACTTGTTATCTCTGGAATCCCAATTTATACTGTAAAATCCTGTGTTCATTAACTCTTTGAGAGTGTACAAATACAGGTCCATCTGTACACTCAACAGTTATACCTGTGAGAGGGACCATTTTGGTTACAAACTATCTCATCATTTAGCTGCCTGGGGCCCCCTGGAACCCTTGGACCCTTGGGAACTACTGCTCTATGTAATGTCTGAGAAAATTCTCCTCTGGCACCACTCTCAGGCCAAAATGGCAACTTTGCACACAAGATATTTTGTATAATCAATAAGCAGATATCTTGACGAACCCTGTTTGATTTTCAATAGGCCATGGCCTCTAGTGTCTCTTATCAGTGAATATTACGTGTTTTAGTAATCATTGAACCCTTTCTGTGGGGTCTCAATAAATGTTAGGAAACAAACATGCCACTTGCAGACGAACATGCCTGGTAACTAAATGATGCAAGGACCATTGCACCATTTAATAATTAGACATGCACTTATTTCTGTGAATAAATTAGACCCAAGGACCCTCGGCCCTGCTGAAAGCTGCCATTGTGGTCTTTCTATATATTTTGGACGGGGTGATATATTAGTGGGGTTCAATATCCTTTGGGATGTATGACACTATTTAAAAAATTGATGCCACAGAATTCTAAATGACCTGTCTGCAGGCTACAGTGTATAAGTCATTGCCGAATAGCTTGTATCTGTATTGTGGTTTGGTATGAATTTCAGCTTTAACTGCGATTGTATGTGTTTCTCTAGCTGCTGAAATCAAAAGGTGTGAGATGTGAGCGGGTGGTCACGCCGCCAGGTGTGAAACACGACCACATATCCCAAAATCGGAACTCCCGGAGCCATAGGGGCAAGCACAGTCCAACCGCCCCCAGCAGTGTTCACTCTGTGAAGAGAAAAGATGCCAGCAATCCACAGAAGCTCCCCTACTCTACCCCGAAGACACCCCTCCGCTCAGCAGACAATGTTAAGATAGAGGAGGTATCCCCCACTGGTCAGGTGCACCAAGATGAAGGCGAGAAGATCTATGCCGGGGCCAAATTCAGCGAGCCCCCGTCGCCAAGTCTCCTGCCTAAACCTCCCAGTCACTGGGTTGGTGAAAACACCCCGCAAAATGGTGACCAGAGCCGAGAGCAAATGACTGTTCACTTAAAGTCTCTGCTAAAGGTGGAGGGTAAAGCATGAATGCAGTCTGACATGAGTGATATTCAGTCACATCCTGCATATTTGTTTAACGCTGAAATTATACAGTGAAAACTGTCCAAATTTATATCTGACAATTGGCACAAAAAAAAGTCTGAATTACGTTTTTTAAAACCTGTAGTATTTATATTTGTCAATTGGCAAAAACCCTGATGTTTTTAGACTATGGTATTGATCTGACAATTGGCAAAAAGTCAGAAATTGGAATGTATGGAAATTGGGTTTATGCTACAACTTACTGCAATAGAATGAAGTTTTATGACTATAGTACATTTTTCCTCATGATGCAAAAAAAAAAAGTTATTTAACCACCTGCCTTTTGTAAACACATCTTGTAGATGCAGTGTCAGTATTGCAGAAGGTGTTGGTGACCTACTATGCCAACCATCAAATTGTCACAACCAGCCTTTATGTCCCTTTTGTTTTTGTTTTTGAAAGGGAACCCATTGTTTATCAGTGAGAATTTCAAAGTGGCTAGAAGAAGAAGGTTGGTTGGCAGGACTGTTGATGATGAAGATGTTACCAGTAGTAATGAGTGTCTCCAATTTATGTTTACATGTAGCAGTGTGATGCATTAACTTTCATTACATATTGTTTTGAGAAAACGGCCGTGTGTTGAATCAGTTTTGTTTTTTTAACGAACTCGTGTAAATGTACATAGTATATTGTAGACACATGTCTATATTTCCATGTTTTAACTGAGATTCTAGTTTTGTTACTGAAGCTAATCAAAATGTTCCCCGTGAAATGAGGCACTTTCTTACAGTTCCTTTAAATGGGTCGTAGCATCCAACAGGGCGCATTGAATGTAAGAAGCATTTTCTTACAGATTTGCACAAGACTATGAAAAACAACATGGGCAGGGCAGGAAGCTAGCTTTAGCTTTTTCCTCCACCAGTCACTTTAACAATTGTACCAGCGAGGAAAGATTTTGGAATAGAAAAGGACTTCTAAACCATGGCTGGTTACCTGCCAAAGTGGATAGAGTTGAGTAGACAAACAAACCTACCAGCTACAGCTAAATGTACCGGCATGTGGCTGGTGATTTCCTCACCCTGAATGTGGATGCTCAGTTGTATTGTAGACCAGGATTCGGTGAGCCTTTGGTAGACGGAAGGTGTCTTTTTAAGGCCTTAATGCACTGCAGTGAAGGCCAAATAACCTTCAGGGAGACCTGTGAAAGGTCTTGAAGAATGACAATGTGAAAGTCTGAAAATCAAGGATTCTTTCTTTCTCCATCACGATAACCGCTGCAAGACATCTGGCATTGAGACCGAGTGCTAATTCCTTTCTTTTCAAGCACTTAGGCCTGATATACACAATTCAAAAACGGACGATCTACAAGCTCACAATGCAGCACGTTGTGAGCTTGAAGATCTGCTGTTTTAAAAGATTTTTGGAAATTGTTGAAAATCTTTGAAAGATTTTCGTCTGTAATGACATGCCCAGGGAAGGGACGCCAGGGTGCAAGTGGTTAACTTTGCAGCACTGATGTTTGTGTGTCTATATGCATTTATTTTCCCAGGCTATATTCTCATTTCACTTACCTCTACCTTTTGTAAGTTAAGTTTAATGTAAAGCACTGATATGTTTACCAAATACTGTATGTGATAGTTTGTACTTTTCATAGTTCATAGTTTCATGGATGATCTTGTCATTAGGGCTTTTCACATTGTGTTTTGCATAACCCTAGTACGGGCTGCAAAAGTATTTGGAAAAACGTTGTATTGACTCATTTGCAATTTCTAAATTGCAAGGTGCTCCATTTTCATCAGGGAAGATAAATGTTCTCAACAGCCGTTCTCGAGGGTATTCTAGTAATGTGCAAAATCGTTAGGCTACAAAACAAGTTGGAGAGAAATTATTCAAATTTATTCTATCTAATTTTCCCTCTTGTCCACATTGTAAGTACGGGAAAATGTGTGCAAAATCTACCCCATGTTTTTCTTCAATATACAGCATTCAACAAAATGTATCAATGAGCAGCAATGCAGCATAAGAGTTGGTCGTTATTGTGCAGTCCTAACAGAAAGTGAACAAAATGTACAGTGTGAAAGACTCTATTACAGTATACCACGTGTCTTATATCATGGAGGCTGACTGAAAATGTATTGTAGGAAAGAATTGTCATTTTATTGCAGTATTTTAAAATGATTTCTTTCAAGATACGAACGTTAACACTCCCACACCACAATTAGAAAAATGTTTGGTTTTAAGAGTTGAATCTAAATTGAATAAATTAAATATTGGTTATCCCTACTTTTCTTGCCTCGTTTTATTATTGTTTTGTGTGAGTGCACTGCACAAAAAAAAGAGGTTTACAGTACATTATGAAGGTACACATTTCATAGAGCTGAAAAGTATACAGCTGAAAAATAGCGTCATTCAAAGCATATTTACAATGTGTTATACAATGAACCACAACATAAAACAAAGCAACAAGAGAGAAATACAACATTAAACTAGATAAAACAAAGACATCCTAGTTGTGGGTTACATGTTTTATGTTTGTCTTGGCAGGCCATTATGTACTGTATGTCCTATTTATATTGACCTGTAATTGATTGAGTACTTTATTAGCAGTTTGCAAAAAAAAAAGCACAGGAAAGTACAGTTATATACAAGGTCTGCTAAGAGGATTTTAAACTCAAGAAAGCCTATGGCTTGTTTCCATTGGAGTCCTTTGTGCTCAATTCATAGAAACATGTAATGACAAATATACACTACTATGCAAAACATAATGTAAACAGTTTGAAAACAAAAAAACAATATGTACAGTAAACTATTGGGGGGGCTAGGGAGTCTTATATGACTGACATTTTCATGTACATTTTGATTTAGATGTATTTTTCGGTGTTCAAGGCCAAGTTGTGTCAGTAATCACTTCAAAAAACATGGAAATGAGCTGCAGGGTTGATGCTGAGATCTGTCCTGCACATGCCTTCCTCAATTTCATATAGAAGACCTCAGTGCACTTACTCAACCTCACACTGATCATGATGAATTATTTTGGAACTGACAGATTTCAGTAGTCCCTGAGCTGCAGGGTTGAGAAAGTCCATCACCTTGAATTTCTTTTCGGAAATTTTTTTGTTTTCTCCAAGCATGTACCGTCATGCACCCAATACACCAAATGAGGACGAGGATGGTGCTGCATATGGGGCCCAGCAGTGACAGCATCGTACCCAACAGGCACAACATGACCAGCGTTCTGTAGCTGGCCAGAGTGCGGAGGCTAAGCCTGGGCGTGTGGGGGCCCTCCAGGGTGCGCCTGGTCAATGGGCTCTTCCTGGGCCTGGCGGACAGGCAGTGGCGCCCCAGTCGGCCCAGGAAGTCTGGTCGCGAGCACAGAGTGTCCATGTGCCCTCCGAACCTTTCATTGACCATGGAGGATATTCCGAACATCAGCTGGACCAGCAGGGCGTTCTCATAACTCCTAACTGGCTGGAGCTCTGGGTCTCCCTGGTACTCGATGATCTCGAACCTCCGCAGTCCACTGATGATCTGTCTCCTGCCCAGGTCAGTGAGGATGGGTCCTGTCTCTCCATGGACACAGTCTGGGAGCTGTTTAGACTTCACATCTTCCTGAGATGAACTTAGGTTGGCCATCAGCTGGTTCAGCTGACCAGGACTGACCCTGAATATCTCACGGAGGTTCTCCAGCGCTTTATCCAGGTGGTAGAGGTCTGAGAAACCCACATTGGCTGTCTGTCTGGCCTGGGCTATGATCTGGATTAGTTCCAAGACCGTCACTCGGACATCGGTGCCAAACATTTGTTTGTACTGACAGTCCTGGCCCTCCAGGGCATAGATGTGACTCTTCACTCTGAACACTGTATCCGTCACTTCCGTTTGGCATGGGGACCAGTAGCTGCCTTTCAGGTGGTGCAGGACGCGATCGCGCTCAAGGAATAACCGCTCTCCTTCCTTGATCATCTCTGCTAGGTTTGGCTGAGAAAACACTTCGGTCACCCTGAAGACCATCGGGGCATTCTTGCCGTTGACCAGGTCTGTTCTCACTACCCTGTTCAGAAAACCCTGGAAGAGCTTGGTGTACATCAACAAGTTCTCCTGAACAAATGATGCCCATTTGTCTGGTACAGTTCTGTTCTGGTCTGCCTGTGGATTTGCCATTTCTCCAGTGTATTTCCATGGCTGAATGTAGCTCAGCCACGTATCCAACACCACTGTGAAACATTCATCCTGGGGCCAATAACTAAAGCAGTGCTGTAGAAACAGGTAGAGCTTCTGCTGGACAAAGCGTTGAACCACGACTCTCTTGAACTCCTCCAGTGGGCTGGTGGGAGTGTGGGAGTGGGTGAGCGAGGGTGAGGAGGGTGAGATTTGCTCCGGCTTCAGGCTGTTGGAGAAGGCATGGAGGTGTTTCACCAGCAGTTGGACGACCCGCACATGTTCCTCTGTCGGACTGAAGGGCTCTAGGTAGGTGTGGAGTTTCCCAATGTCTGGTGGGACGTGGTCTCGGAGCCGCGTGCTGCACATACTAAGCCGGTACTGAAGCACTGCCAGCTGCACCCGGGGAGACTGTAGATTCTGGTACATCTCCAGCGAGTAGTGATGGAGCCACATCTCAACAAACATCTGTAGTAATGTCTCAGACCTCCATATCTCCTGTGCAGCAGGGTCTGCATAGACAGAAGGTTGGTGGAAGATGTGAGGTTTGAAGAGACTGGGCCTGTGAATACCACAGCCACTGGGAGACCTTATAGAAGGTACAGTGATAGAGCCTCGGGAGTCAGAGAAAGTAGAAGCGGGGACACTTCCCTCAAGGGGGAGGAAGTATTTCAGGTAGGTGTCCACCAGCACAAAGTAGGCATTAACCGTGTTCTTCCCATGTTGGGCTGCAGGACAATTCTTAGGTGCAATGAGACTGTGGGCGAAGGTGAACATGTATAATTCAAATGGATTGAGCTTGTTGTGGAACAGAGGACAGTCTGGGACAAGTCCTTCCTGGATGGAAGCCTTCGCTGGACCCGGAAGATAATTGACAGGGATTTCATATGTATGCCTTTCTGCATGAAGCTTATACACAAGCTGCATCATTGGCCCACTGGGGCCCAGGAACTCCAACTGCTCATTGGTACAGGAGCGCAGCACTCCGGGGATGTTCCCATCCAGACTACCAAAGGCACACTCCACCAGATCTGGGAAGATTTTGTGCACCATAGGGTCCTTAATGAGGTCTTGGAACGCTTTCTCTGGATTAGCACTGCCTTTTTGTAGGTCATTCCTCAATGAATTTAGCTGTTGTTCCAAAGTTGGAGCAGCCACTATGGGCTCGGCAGAGCTAATGATCATCTCGGCTCCTATCTGCTACTAGTTACAACAATTCAGCTTTTCTTATTTACTTTCCAAAGAGCCGCAGCTCCATAAGAACACTAAGTCGGTCAAAATTTGTCTTACACAACATAAAAAGTGTGCTATGAAACTGTAAAAACAGCTATTATACTTGTGGAGTCAGGGTGGCTCGCAGCGGTACAGATGTCACATTGTGATTGGCTGAGAGGCTTTCACGAATATCTCCAAATATAGACCTAAAACTCAGAGACCACCTTATTTGGACCGTACCTGACCCATCCTACTAACTACGAACCGGAGACCTTCTGTTTCCCAGACGGCATCTTTACTCAGATATGGCCCCCATTATACATTATATTTGTTTCCAGTATCCAGTAACTCAAATGACGGTCCATTCCCGCCATCTGCTGCTAGGATACAGGTCGGATTTGATTGATCTGTCTTCCCCTTCTTCTTCCCTTTCTCCTTACAAAAACATCTAGACAGGGAACCATTCAGATACCATCTACAGATCCGCTTTAAACCTGGTCTGTCTGTAGAAGAACCTGGATGTGAGCAGAATCATGTTGTTTATCCGAAGCTCTCATCCAGACACATAAGTCTATAAGCTCCATAGAGTGCCGCACTATGAGCTTGTAGATCTGCTATTTTTCTAATTATTTCCTGGATTGAATGGGGGAACAGAAATGTAAATTTGGAAACTTTTACATGATTATAGCGGAGAGTGATGGAGCAAAAACTGACAAACGCAATGCTGAGGACAATGACCTCTCAAGGTTACCAGAGATCAGATATACTGCGTGCCCGAAATAAAACCTGTAATGAACCTGTAATACAGGTCAGGTACGGACCACCTTATTTGGACCGTACCTGACCTGTATCCAGTAACTCAAATGACGGGCCATTCCTGCCATCTGCTGCTAGGATACAGGTCGGATTTGATTGATCTGTCTTCCCCTTCTTCTTCCCTTTCTCCTTACAAAAACATCTAGACAGGGAGCCATTCATTATACCATTTAATTTCGATCATTCCACATGGGGGCACATTGGTCACCGTGTCAATTTGACCCTATTTAATACTGGCACTACTTCTAACATGACAGCACAGTGATTGCTTGTACTGTACCTTAGATCTTACATGTATATATATATATATATATATATATATATATATATACACTTGAGATATTAATGTGAATAAATGAACTACGAATCCAAAACTTTAGTTTTATATTTAATGATAGACAAAACATATTTTAACTATATACATGGTGAAATACAATATATACATTAAGACAATATATTACAAATGTACTGATTCACATGACATTTGAAACAAATGATTGAGAATTTAAAGAGATTAACAAACTTATTACAAATGAACTGATTTACTACATGACTGTACAAAAACATAACTGAGAATTGAAAATGGTAAATTGGGAATGAACATCCCAAGATCATACATTGTATTCCCCTTGTTATGAGCTGAAGCCCTTGATGGCTGTAGGGGCCTGGAACCACACATAGTCTTTCCAGACTGACACGTCAGTCTGGAGGTTCCTAGAGATGCAGGTGTCTGTTGACAGGGCAATAACCTGCCTTTTTACTCGGGTCGGCACTTTAAAGTCAAGCTTGGGCCGAAACCAGCCGACACCACACTCCCTGTGAGCCAGAACCAAGATTGTGGCGGACATCAGACGCACAGGTGCGGTGTCAGACAACAGATCGGCCATCAAAAGTGTCCGAAAGAGTTGCCTTAAGCACGATGACACCTGCAGGCTCCGATCTCCACGAGACAATAGGAGCGCCTCCATGTTGATTTCGTACAGCTCTTTGGGCAGGACAAGAGAGCCACCTATCAGCAGCAGTACACGAGGCACCAGGCTCAGGGAGAACAGCTCTTCCAGCTGCTCCAGCAACATGTCCAGCTCCTGCAGACTCCGCTCACTCTTCCTCCAGCCCAGGTCTGCTGACTGCACTGCTCTACAGGTTGCCACCTCCTTGTTCTAGAGAGGGAAGAGAAAACACATTTCAGGTCAGTTAAAAACAAAGGATCCCCACAATAGGACTTTGATGTAGGGGTGCAACAGTTAATCAAACTACTGTAATTTGTTTAATTTATAAAATGATCAATTTGACTAAAATAATCAATTGTGTAAATATTTTTTCCCTGACAATAATTCTCAAAAATAGTTAAAATAACAGAATTACAAGCTCACAACACGTCATGATAAGACACGTTGTGAGCTTGTAGATGGGCTATTTTAGCTAGTTTTTACTTTGACACCTTTGTAAGTCAAAGTGTAAAATTGGGCGTACGTGGTTAATCAGACTAATCATTTTGGTTGATCATAAAAACACTTTAAGATTATATGAATTAAAAAAAGTTATCTTTAAGAAAAGAATCGATGGTTGCAGCCCTTCTTTGTTGACTGAATGTGGAAATGATCTTGATTCACATTGGATTGTGCAATGACGGAAGTTACTAACCAACTAACTGTAACTGAACTCACCTGCTTTGAAGCTTGACATCTCTGAGAACACTTCAGCTGGTCATAGGTCATGGGCAGCTGCTGTCTCTGGTAGAGGACACATTTGAGGATCTCAAGCACAAATTGACAGCAGCCATCCTGGCTCACAGTGCCAGGGAAGACCACATCAACACGACCCTCCTCCTGTGCTCTTGTCACCGCTTCAGCATCACGATCTTGCCAAGTGGGAGTCACAGCAGGGGCCTCTGGACCCTTCAGGCGGGGGTTTCCATCTTGTTGAACGCCATCTGTCGAAAAGATTGTCAGTGAACAAGTTTATTCACAACAAGTAGCTTGTCTGGCATAGCCAGGGTTATTGTGCTAATCCATTGGTTGTGGGACTCATAGGGGTCCCCAGAAGAATTATATATAGCATCACAATAAGTTTAACCACTTTAATCCTATTTTATACTTCAGCAATTCAAAAATAGCCACAAGCTCACAACCCGTCACGCATTGTGAGCTTGTAGATCTGCTTTATTTAATTTTTCTAAATTAGAAAAATCTTGAAAGGATGTTGAATCATTTAGAATTGCTTTTAACACAAATCTTCTCTTATGGGGGTCCCAGGCACAAAATCCTTTTAGATGGGGGTCCGGGGCAAATACATATACATTTGGGGGGTCTTGGACAACTTTAACTTTATAGAATATATGCTAGGCTGCTTTCTTTGGATAGTTAAGCACCAAATAGACCTAATGGGAGTGTATAAATAGAACCGGGTCGTACAATTTGGATCCATTCACACACTCTCAGAAATAAATGAATACTGTGGATTTTACAGTGTAGATTGGGTCAGGTATGAAAGAAATTGCATGAAATAGAAGTGTCACTGAAATTAAAAAGGTGGGGAATCACTTGTCTGCAGAATAAGAATGTATTAGCTTAATGTTAGCTACAGTACTTACCACCATCTGTGGCTGTAGAAGAGTTCTCTTTGTCTTCCATGATGCTCGTAATGAGTTGTTCTGAATTAAGTTGATTCTCTGCTGAGACATCGTCATGCAGACAGAGGCCATCAACTTGTTGAGCGTCATCTGTAGAAAAGATGTCAGAAAATACGTTTGTTAACAACAGGCAGCTTGCTCTGTGATGCCAGGGTTATTGTGCTAATAGATAGATGCGTCGATCAGCCATCAACAGTTCTCACGAACTTCTCAGTGCATAAAATATGCTCTTTTCTCTGATCAAGCGCTGATATTTATCCAGACATACTTTACACACACCCAGAGAGTGTACAAATGAGACCAAATGGACCAATACCATTTGGTTTCATCCTTTAAATTAAAACGATTTTGGAATTACTGGAGATCGGGATAATTGCATTAGTTTAACATACTACTACTACTTACCACCAGCTGTGGCTGTAGAATCCAACCAGGTGTGGACTTCCTGCAATGTAGTTTCCAAACTTTCCACTGAAGATTGGAACAGAAGGTCAATCCATAGATCGGTGACAGTGGTGGCAGGGGACAGCAGAAGTCCTGGACTAGCTGACAGAACTGCTCTCCTCTTGGAGGGAGGTTTCTCTGGAGTAGTCAGAGGACGTTTTGGACTCTTGGCAGGGGTGGAGTAGGAGTCTAGCAGCTTCTCTTCCTCTGCTTTTGTTAACTCCTGCAATGAGTGGATGTCTCTGGTGGTGCATGATGGGACTGTCTGGTCCTTCAGACAGAGGCCATGATCTTGCTGAGCATCATCTGTAGAAAAGATGCAAATGAATAAGTATATTAACAACAATTTATTTTACTTGAAAAGTAAACGGGCAACAGGCAATCAAACGGATGCCTTTCAGCTCAATGCCTTCCTCAGTATTATTAAGTATTTTACTTTTCAAGTAAATAAAGGTACCTGAGGGATACAACGTGAGTGCTGGCATCATTCTCTTTCACTATAGAAGACCTCAGCCTGAAGTCTTCTATGGTGAAAGAGAATGACAGGGCACTGACAGGACACTCATGCTCACCTTGATCAAGGAGGAATTCCTCTGTCTTGAAACAGTCCGAGTACTGGCTGCTCTTCTGAGTCCAGACGCAGTATTCAGGCCGCTCGCAAAATGGCTCCCATTCTGCGCACCACATAGGACTGCTGCCGCATGCCACTTCACAACGTCCTTTGTCACTATAGAAGACAAGAAACGAGAAGGAACTAAATATTTACACCAAGAAGAAATATGTTATAAAAGGACTTTTGAATACAATTTTAAAGAGTTAAGAGAATATAAAATAGAATATGTTCAAATAAAACAGAAGAATAAGAGAATATACTCACAGTGCAGATTGCAGCATGGGACTTGAAGCACAGTGTGTTACTGCATATTGATCCTCTAGTGGAGAGAATAGTGTCTGCTCCTCTGAGTCCTGGTGCAGCACCGCATCAGGTGAGCTATGGGGAAAAACAACAAGGCACAAAACATTAAAACATTAAGACTAACACATTATAAGGACACTTGAATACAATTACAAATAGTTATGAAAGAGTTAAGAGAATATAAAAGAACAATAAGTTAAATCAAAACAGAAAGACAATGAGACCCACCCAGATTGGCTGAGATCATAGGCGAATTATGAGATAAAATGGGACCCTGGACAGCAGTGGTTCTTAAACGTTTTAATTTCAAGGGGTCCCCAGAACCCAGTTTGAGAACCACTGGCCAACAGGATCAACAGTGCACACAATTAACTGCAAAAGCATAAAAATGGGATTGGTATTTAAGATAGTCCAAAGGGCAGTGCCCTCAATACCTAGTCAATGGGGCAGTGCCCTCAATACCCTCATACCTGACTAACTATCCATTAAAGGATGTGAATCACTGGTTTCTTTCTAAACTGGCCTGAAAAATCATCTATCAGGAGACCACAAGAGGAGATACATGCAAATTCCCATTCTCTGCCACCATTTCCCTTTTCTCCTTTATACATATAGTGTTTTGTATTTGTTGATGACATGTATTATGAATACATAGGACCACAATGGAAACGAGTCCCCAGGACTTTTTTGTGTTATTCTTTTAGCCTTAATGTCTGACTGTACCTCGTGCTGTTTACATTTCTGACTAATCAAGTATTCAATCAATCATTTAAAGCATAAGCCTATCAACTAATGCCCATTATGGGTCCATTTGGTTCCTTTTGATTTGTTTCACTGATCACTCAGAGATATAGGGGGTCCTTGAAATTAAAAAGTTTGAGAACCAATAGTTTTGAGCTATTCCTTCATCAAGTACTGTGCTTGAGTACAATTTTGTAGTTTTTTTTTTTTTTTTTACTTTACTGGAGTATTTCTAGTTTCAATACTTTTAGGCCACTACTAGGCTACTTCTACCACTACATCTCAGAGGCAAATGTTGTACTTTTTACTTCACTACAAGTATTTGAAAACTTTGGTTACATTGTAGATTTGTATTATTATAGCTGTAGAATACAACTCTCGTAGACGTATTTATGATTCTGATGTTTTCAATCTACGAGAGTTGTAGTGTTCACGCCCCATGGTTTCAGGGACTTTCAGCACTATACCCCGTAGACACGCCAAACATGTACAAATTGAAAATAAAGGTGCTTAGCCCCATGCCCCAAATGTGAACTCTCGCCACGGGGTAGTGTTTTAATGCCGTCTGTGGCCGATTCCGTCGGAAGTTCCCAATGGGGGGTAGTGACGCGCCCATCTGGTGAAACCTAGAATTACACTCAATGTAAAGAGGAAGTAAACGCGGGTGAAAAAATGGCGTTCGGCCACAGACGGCATTAAAACACTTATTTATTGAAATATATGGATTATTACATTAAACTACTACCCCGTAGTGAGAGTTAACATTTGGAGCGTGGGGGTAAGCACCTTTATTTTCAATTTGTACATGTTTGGAGTGTCTACGGGGTATAGTGCTAAAAGTCCCTGTATCCATGGGGGGTGAACCCTACAACTCTCGTAGATTGAAAACGTCAGAATCATAAATACGTCTACGAGAGTTGTATTCTACAGCTAGTATTATTATTACAACATAACCACTTTTGCCCTATATACAGTTTCGGGCTATTTGAAAATAGCTGATCTACAAGCTTGTTGTGAGCTTGTAGATCGGATATTTAAAAAAAAATCTAAATACATTTTGAACACTTTTGTACTTTTTGAGTACTTTTACTTTTGGTACTTTAAGTGCATTTTGATGCCAATACTTTTATACTTTTACTCAAGTAAATTTTGAATACCGGACTTTTACTTTTACAGACTAGAGTATGTCTGCATCAGCATTGCGGTATTGATACTTTTACTTAAGTAAAACACGTGAGTACTACTTCTTCATCACTGACCGTGCTCAGTTTCTCGACATTTGAACATTTCAAAACTGCGCTAACCGTCATATTCCAGTTTAAACGTAAACAAAACATTACAGACGACGACTAGTCTGTTGTTGGATGACGGTTAGGGACGCACAATTTGAAAATATGCCAAATGAACGTAAACAGTCAATCAATCCCACAATAATTACTTATAGGAGACTTTGAACTTTACATGCAACTTTCCCATCATGTCATCCTGACATGCTCGTTGGGTTTACATGGACGGTGAACCCTGATATTTAAACGTTCAAACCGAATACAATGATACACACCTCAATACTAACTGTGTGTTACCTAGTTGATGATCTGACTGAATCTACATTTTAATCTACAGACTACAGGTGAATGCACCGTTAACGTTGCACAAGCCCCATTTGGAACCTCACTCTTGGTTCAAACGGGGTTAACGTTACACAAATACATTGTGTAATCACACGGTGATTGTTTTCAAACACATTTGCAGAAACAGAAAACACAATGAATCTACTTACAGTGGAAAATGCAGAACGGTGCTCATCATAACGGCTTCCTCCTCCTCCTCCACTTCATCAAAAAGATGAAGATCAGTGTCGTAGACGGTGGTTTCCTTCATCACCATCTCCTCATCATCCTCCAGGATGTCCATGGGAACGTGTAGCATCTCAGGTCCTTCAAAAAGCTCGAAAAGCAACCGGTAACGGTCAGCGTCGCTGCAGAGCGTCGGTTCGTAGACGGTACTTTCCTCCACCATCTCCTCTCCAAGCTCGATTTCGTGATGTTGTTGAACAAGGAAGACTTCCAGCGGATCCTGAATCATTTCAGTCGGTTCGGGTTCAAAAAGCTCAAAAAGCGACTGGTAACGGTCAGCGTTGCTACAGAGCGTCATGTTGAAGTGCTTCTCTAGAATGCTGCAGACAGAATGCTGCCACCTGGACGTGAACATTTGAAACAACGTTCTCTTCGCGGCAGCTCACGAGACCACACGGAGCTCGCGTTGTGATTGGCTGAGGGGAACCGTCGCAACGCAGAGAGCACCAATCGTCAGGCGCGTTGTCACCTGGCGTCGTCACAACGCGATGACGTCATTCACCCCGCCCACATTGACTGTTGATTGAATCATTCCAAATTATTTGACCGCAAACCCCATCTGAAAACATTTTGTGCTGAGGACCCCATACAAGATTTGTATTGTTAAAATGTTTTTAAAAATATTCCAAATATTTTATAGAAAATATAATATAGAAAATGGCAGATCTACAAGCTCACAACTTGTCACATTGCACTATTATTTTCAAATAGCCGTGGTGGTAAAAGTACTCACATGTTATCAATACTGCAGTAGTATCAAGTATCAATACTGCAATGTAGAAATACTCTGTTACAAGTAAAAGTACCAGTATTCAATATGTACTTGAGTAAAAGTACAAAAGTATTGGCATCAAAATATACGTAAGCACTAAAAGTAAAAGTACTCATTATGCACAGTTTCCCATTTCACAAGTTTCTAAAATCCAAATCCAAATATAAAATCCTTTGAAAATAGCCAATCTACAAGCTCACGACTGGTTGCAAAGCAACGCGGTGTGACCTTGTAGATCGGCTATTTTCAAATAGCCAAAATATACTATAGGTCTGAACTGGTCCATGTGTGTTTTACAAAGTAACTAGTAACTAAAGTTTTCAAATAATTGTAGTGGAGTAGAAGTATAATATTTGCCTCTGAGATGTAGTGGAGTAGAAGTAAAAGTATTGAAAATTGGAAATACTCCAGTTAAGTAAAAGTACCTAAGAATTGTACTTAAGTACAGCACTTGAGTAAATGTACTTAGTTACTTTCCACCACTGCAAATAGCAAATGCATATAGTATAGGTTTAAAGTGGTTAAACTGATTTAGATGCTACATTAACGATGTTGCTGCTGCCCCTACAGAACTAATAAAATCCTCAGTGCTAACTCGTTGGGTCCATTTGGTTCCATCTTGTACATTCTCAGAGTAAAACACTCAGGATTACAAATAGACTGTCATGGCAACACAAGTTAACTCAATAAAGGGGGAACTTAAAATAACACAAGGGTGACATCTAGTGGCCTGATACCTTATTGCTATTGTTTCATTGCTTGTCATCTGCTATCCTTTTTTGTCTCCTCAATACACTTAACCTGGAGTTGCACCTGAAGTGTTCATGGAATTATTGATTTTGTGTGTTATTTCTGTAAGAAGATTAAGTTCCTACAGATTTAGTGAGAGAAATGCCAGCAGTCTTGTTGTCAAATTGAATGATGTATTATGACCTCAGTGGAGAGGACAGTGGACTGGCCCTTTGGTTTAACAGCTAGCTTTAACTGCCAGGAGACGGATCTCATGGCCACACATGAACATACAACCCAGAGTTGTCAGTGGAAACAAACTGGATTTTGCTCAAATGAGGTGTTCAACAGGTCAGTTATCTTCTGAGTTGCCTTTCTTCTTATCAAGTGTAGTTGATATTGTTGTAGACAGTAAATGTTTTACTTTGCACAATATTTCTATAAGCATGAGGTGTCTGCCATCATTTTGAAATGTGTATTTCCCAGGTGATCAGTTCCTGAAATATAATCATTAGTCGAATTCTAATTATTAGTTTCCTAGAATGACATTATTTGGGGTGTTCTTTAAAACCTCTCCTACATTGTCTTGCATTTTAATTAATTGAATTATCTGGTAAAACCTTCTAGTCTAATCACCTGTGCAGTGGATAAATGACGATTACAGAAACATTGTGGACCTGGGAACAGAATACTCCAAAATGGTGAAGCACACTGTAAGACAGAGACTGTGCCTCTGAACCTTCTTACCACTAATATAGATAGAATAATACATATTTTCAGCCCTAGTAGTATATGGCCTCTTTAGCAATCATTGCACCCTGTTGAATCAGTATTGTACATGTAAAAGCCAGGACGTAACACACACCACTGTACAACATCCTTAAACGTTAGCTACAGAAAATAAAGTAAAATTAGTCAGACACGCATCACATCCTTTAATCCAGTTTATTTGTCCTCAGCAGAAAATGGAACAGGATAAAAATTTAAAAGGAGAAAATAGGACAGAATTATGTTTCTTTTTTTTAATACACTTAACTAAATAATGCAGCTATGCTAGGGTGTAAGTAACTCAAACCGATATGAGGTTAAATAAAAATTAAAAAATGTGTAACGTACAGAAAAGATGTTCCATTTCTTATTAGCACTCAAAAAGAGGAACAGGGGTTGTTTATTTTCTCCAAACCTTTCAAAATAAGAACCAGCCATAAATATCGCCACACTTGAAACGAAACTCCCTTTGTCCCTCACTGTTCTTATTGGAGAAGAGAGTGGTGGGAGTAAGAGAGAGGGGGGAGGTTATTTATACCACAAATAGCAGATCTACATGCTCACAACGCAGCCTGTAGATCTGCTATAACTATAAATCAAGCCTGATGTGTGCACAGAGCAGGAAAATAGCTTCTCGTACAGTCCACAATTTACGGTCAACTCCCTGCAACCTTCAGTACTTTCAGCCTGCCAAGCAGATACATACGTTAGCAACACAATAAGAAGCCTACTACCCATTACATTTGTACACTTCGTACTTGGATCTCGTTACACTCATGTTAACACACTTTCCCGACCCCCCAAAAAAATAATAATGAATAAGACTGCTGAACAAAGGATGTTTACCTGCCAAAGTGAGCATGAGATTAATTTACCAGCCACACGTTCATTTTACCAACGTTTCAGCTGTTAGCTGGAGGTAATGTCATACTCTGTGTGCATGATATTTAGCATAGTTTAACAGTATGAGTGAATCAATGGCGCGACAACAAAATCAGCTTTTTAGGTTGTTGCGTTATTGCAAAAACAGTCATTTTACCATCAAAAAAACTAATCTTGTCTCCCCTTTTATGACTTTTGAGCGCTCTCTGAAATCTGTATCTCACAAGATAAAAGCCATTATCATTACATTGTCTGACCTGTGAGGGCTGAAAGGAGGAAAACAAAAACAGTACCTTTAAACATAACCTTACAACCTTTCAAGATTTCTTCAATAACTCTGAAATGTACGATGCATCTAAAATAACCAATATTTTGTATCTAAGGAAATCAACTTTTCCTGAAGAACAACGTCAAATAAATATGGAATACCCCTTTAGCCAACTGAGCCCTATATACTTTGTCATATAATGAATTAGGAAAATCTGCCGATCTACAAGCTCACAACATTTTCTGCCATTTCTGATTATTTTTTTTAAATTTCAGAATATTTTGGATTTTCTTTGAAAGAATTTGCCCAAAATAGGGACACCAAGGTGAAAGTGGTTAAGAGTAGATGTTATTCATTATAAAGGAACTGAACAATATGCACAGTACAAAGTATAGGGGGTATCAGGCTGTGTAGGTGCATAGCGATAAGCAAGACATTATGGCTAAGAAAAGAACACAACAGGAAAAAAGAGAATAGCACTCAATTCAGCTAACAGTCTCACTAATATTTGAACTTGTCCCAGTGGACAGGGTAGAAGAGAGGTGGAAAATGGAGACAGCTGCATGTTAGCCAAAGTTCAAAATAATTTGTTGGTAAACAAAGAAAAGATTAAGAAGAAATGATTGAGATCACTTCAACTCTACCCACAGAACCATCAGAGCCTTCCCTACAGCAGTTCCTCTTCAGCCCCCCCGGTGGACAGTTATTTGTGACAGTTCAAACATAATTATGCCAATGGTGACGTTCTCCCAGTAAAGCTAGAAACCAGAAACACAACTGTGAATCTGTGAGGTCATCAGAGTTGCCCAATATATACAGCCAACAAGAGCTTTTTTTATTTTTTTGAACAGAAAAATACCGCCAAAGGGATGTTGATTACCTGGTAAATGAAAAAAACAAAACAAAAACCTCTTTACCGTATGTTATGTCATGCCTCAATACTAAAATCACAAATTTGAGGTTGGGACAAACCTTTCTTTCTCGTTTCTAGCTTCTTGGGACAGCAGTGAATCTTCACTAATAACTTATATCTTAACTAATGTACATGAGTTTCCTTCCTAAAAGTAAAATATCCACCCTTTTCAAAACAAAATGACACCTTCTCTTGCCCAGGCACAGCTATAGTACTCACCATTAAACCAAATAATTCAACTTTTCTTTAGTTAATTAGTTAATAAAATTCCCTGGCTGCCAATCATTTTCACAGAGAGGGTCGTCTATATTGTTGAGATATCTGCAAAATTTCAGATATAGTATATATTTTTTCTTCTCCAAAAATGGATATTTAGCATTTTGGATTAGAGCTCCTCATACCGTATATTCTCTTGTACTCCTGAGAAAATGTCATTAGTGTAGTGAAAATGAGGCCTACACCTCCCTTAAAGTAAAGTGGAGAAACAATCCACAGTAAAATCCTCAGTGTTCATTTATCCAAGAACCCTTATGGGTCTATTTGCATAAATCGGAGGATTTTTACAGTGTACAACTCAATAAACAGGGGGTGGTGGATGTGAAAAAGGTCTGCCATGGGGGTGTTCCAAATGACATCAGGTCATCATTTTGTACGGCCTCTAGTCCAGCGTTTGTCACCGGTGGGGAGGAGGACCAAAAAGTGTGTCTTGAGATGCTCTTGCCAGGTCGCAGACAAATAATAACTTCAACAGAGGAGTTATTGTGCTATTTTTAGCACGCCAAGTTCTGATTTTCCTGGTTTGTTCTCACAGGTGTGAGACCAGCTGCAAACGGCTTTAAAAAAAAGGGAGAAAAAACCCAAACAAAAAACAGATCTAATCAACCTTAAACATGCCAATACTAAATCAAAAGACTCAATACCACTACACAGTAAAACTCTGTGTTCATTTATACATTTGTAACTCTGAGAGCTTACAAATGTAACCTTACAGGTCCATTTGGATCATTTTGTATCCTCTCAGAGTTAAAGAAACACTCTGAATTTTCCTGTGTACAGTTATCTCATTAACAAATGGCGCACTGCTCACAACCTGAATAGACACTCACATGACCGTGCAAAATCCAAACCACTAGGTTGAGGCGGGACCACAACGGGGCGACACAATAAGGGTCAGACAGTCTTCATAGTCACAGGAAAACAGCTCGAGTCAATTTAGTAGTTTCCTGTAATCGACAACTTAACCATGCACTGATCTGATAGAAAGAAAAAAAAATGAAAAAAAGAAGGCGGGGCCATCAGAGAAGATACACGCCCCCTTAAAATGAATGACAACCTGAGGTTTGGTAATGGGATTCCCCACATCCACGAAGTTATGGGGGGAGGGGGAAAAGAGAGAAAGGGACAAGTCTGCTAACCATAGATCCAGAGCGAAACAGTTGACGGTTCAGTGTCTGTTTCCGGTAACTTTTCTGTAGTGATACAAGGAGAGTGAGCAAAGAGGAGGAAATTGCTGCGGAGGCTTCGCTCTGCGACAGATTGTGGCCGACCGATCCTTCTCCACACAGAGCCCTCTTTGACGAGTGGCTGTGTTAAGGCTGTGTTGTATGTGTGTATTCATGTGCATACGATAGTGAATGCGGCTCCACAGACTAGTAGCCACAAGGGTCCCTGTTCCAACCCCACCCCCCCCTGAGAGTGGTGTTGTCCACAGTTATGGTCCAAACAGCATTCCTGGGCAGGGTATCAAGACTTCAAAACAAGGACTGGGTCACGCTTGGATCCAGAATTATAGGGTCAAAATGCAGGCTATTGCAATCATGCTTCCTCCCTCCCTCCCTCCCGTCACCCACCCCAAGTCCTCTGTCCCCTTCCTTCCCTCTTTGCTCCTCCCTCCTCCAACATTTTTAAGTGCCTCGTCTTTCTGATTGGATGGCTGGCTGGCTGGTGGCGGTGAAATTGCCCAGTGGTTCTCAAACTGCGGTCCAGGGACCCCCCAAGGGGTCCTTGAGGATTTTGTGGGTCTGTAACTCAGAGTGTACAAATGGAACCGAGGGTCCATTTGGTTCTATTTGTACACTGTCAAGAGTAAGGATTTTATACTGTAGACTTGGGTCCCAGAGATAAAACTGGTATCAAATGGGGACCGTGGCCTAATGCATATCAAACTGGAGGGATGGTTGAAATTAAAAAAGTTTGAGAACCACTGACGTAGCCCGATCAGGAGCACTCCTCGCCGATGCGTTGGCACGAGCGGCCCACCTTGCGGTCGAGCTTCACCATCTTGAGCACGGCCTCCTGGCGCCCGCGGCCCAGGTGGTCGAACATGCAGTCGTGCTGCTCAGGGAGACGGTGGAGCATGCAGAACACGTAGCCTGGAGGTCAAAGAGAGAGTTATGTGGTGAACATGGAATAGTGCAATAGTTGATAGAAATAATACATTATTAAAAAGATAATGATGGGACTTGGTCAGTGCAGGCTTTTTGTGGGTTCAAAGGGAAGAGATTTGGTCAATTAAGTATACAGGGTTTAAGTGGTTAACTGCTACTTTCCATTGTGTTGTCATGGAATAAACGTACGAGAGGTTACTATTCATATAATAGAGTTTTTTTAATGTAATTAGTTTATGGAAATAATTATGTTTGGTTAATTTAAACACCAGTATTTTCATGACATTTTCAGCATTTGCTGCATCTCAGGTGCTACTAATACTGTCTGTTACACAGGTTTACCAGTACTTAAAGTACAATAAAACCACCAGAGGGAGTGCTTCATCATGGTTATTGGCACGGCTGTGCTGCGACATGGGCACAATGTGAGGTAGAGTGGCATCGCCCTGCAGAGCTGTGCCAATAACCACGATAAAACACGGCCTCCAGTGTTTATTGATTTTATATAACAGCACACTAGCACTGACACCTAAGCATACAGTGCTTGATATCTGCTGCTAAACGATGTCTAACCTGTTCCAAGAGACCATACGCACAGCGGTCAGTTTCTACATCTGCGGCTATTATGCTATCATTTAACCGTACTCATGAACCTTTTTTATTTTATACCTGCTGGATACGTTTTTGTACCTGCACAAGAAGCATTTCTGCCTACTGCATTGTCATTTACAACAGCCAATCTTAAACCATATGTGCATTGGACATCGGATATTTGACCGATTTATTTTCCTCTCCATTCCAACTTGAAACTGCAAATGTTGGGTCCTACATTAAATCAAATTCTTCATACAAAGGTTCTACATTAAATCAAATTCTTCAAAGCCTATCTAGCTTGCTGCTTAACAGAAATGGAAAATGTTGATTTTAAAGATACTAAAAAATATATATTTCCTTGAACCAAAATGACAAACCGGCTTCCTGTGTAGAACTTTTAGGGGGCATAATTACAGACGCATTGCATTTGAAGATTGTGGCAGAGTTGTCTGGCTTGAGAGACTAGCACTGCACTGACATATAAAGAAAAGGAAAAGAATAAATAAATAAACGAGTATAAAAATAACGAATGCAGATGCTTCCATACATGTGGCCTGCACAAGAAAATCAAGCAATTAACATTCGATCATGCTGGTTATATATAAATGCTGAGCAGGTCCAGTAGACCACGATTTCATAACAAAACAAAAAGCAATCTAAGTGACTATGAAAGCAAGTCTGTTATTGTGGCACAGATAGCAGGAGCTTAATTTACAAAGACTCGACTGGCTAGTGTTTTGATAGGAACAGTGACTAAAGTCAAGTGATACGTGATAAAGTGATTTTGATCTTATGAGAGATGAAGTACTGACCACAGCGACAGGAGCCCAGCTCTTGCTGTACCAGCTCTAGTTTGGTTTGGCAGCGGTAGCAGCGTCTGCGATTTTTCTGTTTGGGCCCCGAACTTCCAGGGGCCCCTTCCTGGCTCCCCGCCACCTCATCCTCTTCTTCCGTCCGCGGCCGTTTCTCCGGCGATGCCTCGCTTTCTGGCCCCGAGGCTGAAAAAATAGAAAGACGTCAAAGAAGATGAAATTGTGAAATGTGTGGTCTATGGCTTGACAGATGGCTTGACAGATGATGAACAAACTCAAAAGTGGGGTACAACTACAATTTAGAGATTCTCGCACGAGGAATGAGAGAGGTGACTAGAGCCAGACGGAAATTATTTGACATCGGTATGGGCAATAGCTGATGTGTCCCGATTTTTTATCACTTTAAACCTGGCGTCTCTATTTTGGGCATGTCATCATAAGATGCAACATTCGCCAAGAAAAGTAGCAGATGTAAAAGCTCACAACACAAGCTCTTGTGAGCTTGTAGATTGGATTAAGTAGTTAAATAAAATAAAGTTTGTGTTTACCTATCAAAAAGTTATTTGAGTGGGTTTTTAACACATTGGGTGCCAAAACCGTATATATACGGTTTTGGCCATACTAACGTTGAGTGCCAAAACCGTATATATACGGTTTTAAAAATAAAATAAAATAATAATATATATATATTTTTTTTTCTTCTTTTTTTCCTTCACAGCAACAGGAGATATCACTCCTACAAGATTTAGACTCCAATCCACCTCCTGGTTAACTTATGACTTCAAAAACCTGTATCTCGGCTCCTGTGTACTTTTTTTTTTTACAATGTTAATTTAACTATTTTCAACTGGCTGCAACTATGGAACGGATTACCGAATGTTTTAAAATTTTTTCCCCCGATTGTACGAGACCTGTATGTGTGTAATGAGGGGATCACCGTGAGGACGGTGATCACTGAAAATATTTTGTGACTACTTGAAAAAGGTTCAACATTTAAAAAAAATCCTGGCACTCAAAGTATAATATTTTAATAAACCTCTGGCACCCAATGTGTTAAGTTAATCGTTCTCAAATAGTAACTTTCATCTATGTTTTTCAAAATTATTAGAAGATTTTGCACTTTTTTACAAAATATTGGTCAAAACATCAGCAATAGGCCTCTGGCATCGGGCGAGCTCAGTACCTGAGTCACGGGGGCGTTTTGTGGGTGTGCAGAGTGTTCCTTGGGCTGTTTCTGTACATGATGCACCTGTGGAAAATTATATTTGAAAGGTTAAACAACAGTCATTACAGTACATCATTTTGAGACTTAAATAGACAGCTTTCTTTTCATTACTTCTATCATCTCTCCACCGTAACAGTGATTGAACATTACAAAGCAGTCTCCTAGCATAGTACCATTAGTAGACTGACTCGCAAGTCTCTCTCTAGAAAATTAGGTCAATTTAGCTGGGGACCCCCTGAAACACCCTCAAGGACACCTGTGGGTCCCCAGGATGCATGTTGAAAAGAAGAGTGATAGCAACATCTTACCTTCCCTTGTGCTGGATAACGAGGGTGAGGGGTTCTCAGTCGACGGCGCCTCCGAGCTGGCGGATGAGGAAGAGGACGATGAAGATGACAGGGATTGGCTACCGCTACTGCTCTTCATGTCGCTACTGAAGACAGGGGGCTGGCTACTCGCAGTGGTTTGGATGGCCTTGGAGCTGCACTCCTCCTCTGGCTGCTTCTTCTCAATGTGCCACGCAGTGCTTTGGATGGCCTTGGAGCTGCACTCCTCCTCTGGCTGCTTCTTCTCAATGTCTGGTGGTCAAGAGAAGCAAGTTGAGTAAAAACAAGACTGTGTATAGCCTGATTGAAACGCCGTAGAGTGACGAGTCACTAGCCGACAAGAACTGAGCTTCAAGCTAACAGCTAGCTCTTAGCTTAAGGATTGTTGTGCGATGGAGTATACATTCATCTTAAATCTCCAATCCGTATTGTAGAGTACTGAATGTTAATACAATATTTTATAATAGTTGGTCTACTTGCTCCATGGAGACATTTTAATTATGTGGTCACGTAGGACCACTACTGGTTGCAAAGTGGTATTACAGGAAGCTCAAACAATTATAGGACCACAATGGAAACAAGTCCCCAGGACTTTTTTCCGTTTACATTTATGTCTAATAAAGTATTCAATCAAAATGGAGTTTATCCTCTGCCCAAACACAGCCAAGTTGTCGTGCTTGCGCGAGGGACCCAGGTTTGCATCCCGGAGAGGAAATGAAGGTTACAGATTGCAGGTTTAACCACTTTCACCCTGACGTCTCCATTTTGGTCAGGTCATAGTCAAAATCTTAAAAAATAATTTGAATAGGGCTTAAGGGGTTATTGGT
This sequence comes from Gymnoscopelus braueri, assembly GCF_963280865.1. Taxonomy (NCBI): domain Eukaryota; kingdom Metazoa; phylum Chordata; class Actinopteri; order Myctophiformes; family Myctophidae; genus Gymnoscopelus; species Gymnoscopelus braueri. Next base: position 10,462,945 of record NC_137616.1, on the reverse strand, counting down.
TAAACATACTTTGAAGACTAAGGCTAAGAGAAGACAATGAGAGACAATAACTGACAACTCGCCTTTTCACACTCAGTGTATGCAGAGCATTACATTTTAAAGAGTGACTTCATACTCATAACATTTTGAGAGGCAGCTCAGTGAACATGTGATGACCTAGTGAAACAGCAGTAATAATAAAACCTTGTGTCCGAGGTATGAGAGTGCACTTGTCAGTGACTAAATATAGGAGAACAAGTAACCCAGAAAAGATATGGATATTTTCCCAGGGTTACTCAATGACTAGGATTGACACTGCCACGTTTAATGACAGTGTGGTGTAATGTGTGTGGAGACGTGGCACAAGTACTCCCATGGTTGAAGGTTCCATTCCCTATGCAACGCTAAGCAAGCCGTTCTATTCCCCATCCAACTGAATGAGCAGGACTGGGGCAGAGCTATTGAGAAAGAGTTACGACACTCCCATAGACCTATTCAATATTCAATCATTTATTGCGAAAGCCAACTTACAGATGATTCAGAATGTATTTAGGTGTGCTCAGAGATAAAAACAAGAAGAGAAAGAGTTTCGGCCTCCGCCAGGTGTACTTGAATACACCTGACGAAGGCCGCAGAGGCCGAAACATTGTATTGTTTTTTTCTACCGCTTAATAAAATATATTCTGGAGCATTAAGACGATGTGTGGATCTTCTCCTTTCTACGGTGTTGCCCATTTGATCCAGCACCCATCGAAATAGCCTATTTGTGGATGTGCGTGCACCTCTTTGACTGCTATTCAATTTCACAAGTGAAATTCTTTGTATGTGCAAACTTATCTAAGCCAGTGAATTCAATAATGATTAGGAATCTTATTACGCAGCCCCACTTCAAAACACTTCTCCCAAAGCTGGAGGGCTCGATGGGACCATGCACTGGACAGCCTAATTTTCAGCTTTACCCTCTCCTCCACACACAAGTGTAGTCTAACCCATTTCTGCCGGGCCTCTGCACTCATGTGCATTGAATCTATTCTGAGCACTTGAGCCGTCTGTGATGGCAGACTCACAGGAGAGACTCTGTGGGGTCTTCATGGTCTGCCATGGTCTCTGGACACCATGACTGCCAGGGTTCAAGAACAAACTCAAATGAACCCTCCCAAACTGGATACAGAGTTTAAAAGGCACACATCAGAGTTTGTTATATTTATTAGAAGTACACAGAGAAAAATGGAACCGCATCTCCCCAATCACAGCATAAAAGGTGAATTTATGATGTTTTGTGCGACTACATGTTGTATGATGAAAGTTGAAAGTGGAGGACATTTGCAGAGGGTAGGGAGCATAAAATGTTGCATACTCTCTCTGATTGGTTGGGAAGACAAAGCAAGCTTCATTACCACGGAGATGCATGAGACTACTGTATATTCACATACTTTTTTATATTTGGTTGCGACATTCACTTACTTTTTTATATTTGGTTGCGACATTCACTTACTTTTTTATATTTGGTTGCGACGATGTCGGTGAGTCAGTATGAATGCTCTAAACTTGACACAATGCGACGTGGCGTTCAACAATTGTTGTGGTAAGCATAAACTGACTTACAAAAAAGGTCAGGACTTCATTGACACTGAAGTTACTGTAGCATAAAGCACATATGCTATACTGAATTGTGTCCCTTGCTTTCAGGGAGGAAATGTGGGCCTCCATGACTCTTGATTTCCTGATGAGATTATTAATGTCACCTTAACAGTGTCACTGAGGAGATATTCTGTTGGCAATGTTTACCAGCAGAATATTTAAAAACAGAGTGAATAGTTTGTGCATTTGTCACTCAGCATCTCTATAGCTTGTTTTGCATTCTTAGCATTCCACTTTGAAACTCGCTGGTACAGTCAGTTTGCCTTCAGCAAAAGCTGGTTGTCCCGTGGTTTAGGAAATGTCAACAAGAATGAGCAACAACTTACCATTATAACACTTGGAGCAGAGGTTCATGGTTTTGCTTGAGCTGAAGAAAGAGAGAAAACGAAAATGTTAGAAACATGGAAAGGCAAAGATGGGACAGAAGATTAATTGATTGTTAAGTTTTCAGGGTCCCCCAGGTGTCTATACTTGGTTCTCTCCTTTTTACCCTCCTCTACAAATCTCTTTGCCAAAAATAACGGATGTACAAGCTTGTGTTCACCTATTATGATGACATGCCTAGAATAGGGACGCAAGGGTTCATGCGGTTAAAAGTCCCATATTACGAAAAACTTGCTTTTTCAGAGTTCACTGTGATGGCATTAGAACTACATCTCCCAGCTAGACCGGGAGAGATGGCATTAAAACTACATCTCCCAGGGGCGAACCCAGGACACAGTAGAAGTAGGCTACATCTCCTAGGTGGACTGCGTCTTGGGGTCTCTTACGACTTCCCTGAAGAGGGAATGTCTACGGAGCTCTGCTCCTCCTGTTGCTAATCCTGACCCAGATAACTATACAAATTAGTATGTGGACAGGATGGAAATGTCCCCATCTACCGTTTTGTTTTTCATGTCAGAAATAATGATGCCGCTTGCTATTTGACTCCAACCCAGGGCTGTTATGTTGCCGCTTAGAGTAGTTTAACAACACACAGGATAGTTACATCAAATAGGGCTGGGCAATTAACCAAATAATATATTGAAACCGAAATGAGAACCAAAATCCGACTTAATCTTGCTCATATCGGTTAATCGAATAATGGAGAACCAGGTTTTTTTCTATATACATTTTTCATTTCAACAAATCGACATGAAATAATTTGTATATATATATATATTTTTTTTTACAACCAACTAAATCATTTCTGATTAACCATTTAAGTAGCCGATCTACGAACTTGCAGCTCGGCAATTTCCCCTTTTTTTTTATCGTTAATGAATTGTAATCAAGGCACAATTTTTTTATAATTGTGATGTTGATTTGAAGTCATATTGCCCAGCCCTATACTAACTCTTGTGATGTTTTGTCTCGAGCCTCGACCCATTTCTGGTGCCATAGCTGTTGGGTCGGTGTGATGGTTGTTATGGCTACGGGGACTGTGGAAAAAAATTAGAGGACGGTGTGATGATGGATGAAGGAATCTCACATCGGACAATTGAAAGAAGAAGGAAAAAAGTAAGTGGCATTGCGGGTGACAGGGGTTACTTATGAACTACATTATCACTGTGTGGAATGTTTAACTGGTAAATACGGCAGTGTTCTTTATCTCAACTCACTGTCAAATGCTTAACTGTGTATGTACACTGGTCAATGAGCTGCTGGATTAGTACGGTTGGTTAAGTGCATCAGTCAAAGGAATTACAGCAGTAATTTTGTGGCTAAGTCGCCTTCTTTTCCATGCAGAATTTCCCAGCTGGGATTTGAACATGCAACCCTTTTTATTACTAGCGTGTTCTTCTGTCCACACGGACCACTAGTAGATGCAATTTCAATAACACGCCTTAGGTTCAGAATCAGAGCTGTAGTGGATGTCATGAACCCTGAAAGCATGTTATGTTTGTATGCCAGAGGCACAGTGGTCTGTCTGCTGTACAGTCCATTTAGGCTTTGTTCAATATGCAACAAATCCCATTTGTTTCTCAAATAAGTCGATCAGATCGGATTTGTGTATTCAGACATCGACCTATCTGCATTTGTTTCTGTGGCAACGACATAGGCACAAGTAATGCTTAATTTATACTCTGTCGTACGACTGTGTTGCTTTTGTGTGACACTCTTGTATGATTAAGAGGGGCATTCATTTACGGGGGGGATACAAGGTTTCTGTCTGATGGGAAAGATATCTATACCACCTTGGAATGTGGTTCAAATCTGAGAAACACGTTTCAATTTGTTTTTCTTTTTGTTCAGACTTGGTAAAACCGGATTGAATCCTGGATAGGTCAGAAATCGAATTTGGGCTGCTAGTCTGAACAACAGCGTTGCTTGATACTTCATGTGAGGGCCAGCTGTGCTGTGCTTGTTCCATGTGTAAGTGTATGCACTGTACTGCTACACAATGTGACGTTGGTATCTCTACACCACTGCCACTCAGATAAATTCCTGGAACTGGAATACCATTATCCAATTTGGATAAGAGAAACCGTTAAGCTTGTAAATGTATGACGGTGTGCTAGGAGAGAATCATTTAACCACTTGAACCGTATCTTACTTAGTAAAAACATTAAATAAATAGGGATGCCATTTCGAAAGTGGTTAAAAATAAAGGAGCTAATATGTTAAGACTGTTAGTTCATCTGTAAGCTTACATGCCTATGTGCGAGGGTAATACTAAAGACAATCGACACATTCACGTGCAGTAAACAAAGCAAGTGACGTTACTAGTACATGAAATTGGTGAGCTGCTTTTGAGGAACAATGAGTCCAATTAATGTGCAATCACACTAGGCATAATAAGAAATCCAGGGATCCCCCCCCTCCTTTCAGTACAAACAACTCAAAATGAGCAAGTCACCAAGGTTATTCATTCATAGATACTGTAGTCTCCGATTGCATAGGCAAACAACAACAGGTGATTGTAATGTAATCAAATAGCAGGTGATACATTTGGCCAGTTAGCTGTTGCATTGTGCCATATTGTAAGGCAGAACACATCATGAGAATACTATGGATGGATCATTCTTTGTATTAAGGGTCTCGTATTAGAAAAGATGAGTAAAATGAGCTCCTCCTAACATACTATGCATGCTCCAGCTTCCTGCTTTACAAAGGACTGTCACTGAGATGTCTGATGACTATGCCATAATAAAATATGGAAATCAGGTACTGCAGGTTACTCCATCCATTGTTTGGTTGGTAGGCATTTAAGCGGCAACAGTTCTTCCAAATTGAGTCACTCCTACTGCTGCTGCAACCTGAATGTCTGTGAAGAGATCATGTTGCTTTGCACTGGAAATCCCATGTAATAAAAATATCAGGCCCATGACAAAGCTAATATCTCACCACAAATGGGTATAAAGTTTCCATTCATTACCCTCCCCCCTTCTATAAAGTACACAAACAATTTTTCTAGCATTATATAAAAATACATTATGCCTATTACATGTTACAAAACCCAGATAATGGGACCCTTTGTGTGAAAAAAATACTGAATGAGAAACTTCAGGTATTTCCTTTAGTCTAAAATATCTGAATAACAGTTTGAAAATGAGTCTTGCTTCAATTTTCCAGAGGTAGGTCCATTCCCCACCTTCTGGACCTCTCGTCCACACGCACTTTAACAGCAACACAATGAATCAGCCCGGCTGTTTCTGTCAGCCATGAGCCCTGTCAATAGCTCTGAGACTGCAGCACCATAGGCCTTTCATACCATTGATTCTATCTATAGGGGCTATGTCTGACCAAATGCACTGGGACACTGTAGGTCCGTCATATATTGTACACGTTTAACCACTTAAACCAGTGATTCTCAACATTTTCAATTTCAAGGACCCCAGTTTGATAGGTATCAGACCACGGACCCCCTATTTGTTCCCTTTTGCCATCTCTGGGACCCCATTATACACAGTATACAATCCTCTGTGTTAATTTAACTTTGAATAGTGTACAAATGGAACCAAATGGATTTGGTTCTATTTGTACACTCTCCGAGTTACGGACTCATAAATATCCTTTTGGTGGTCCACGGAACTGATGTTGAGAACCAGTGACTTAAACCACTTTAACCCTAGCATCCCTATTCTGGGCATGTCATAATAGGTGAACATTTGGCAAATATGCTGTAGGTCTACAAGCTGACGACACGTTGTGACTGTGAGCTTGTAGATCGGCTTTTTGGGGCAAAGATATATTGAGCAGAAGGAAAAAACGAGGGGACCAAGTAATATACTACAGGGGGAGGCCGGTCAAAGAAATTTTAAATTTTGTCTATTTTTTAAATAGACAAACAAACGACAACAAACTACCGTATGACGACATGACAGGTTTAAAGTGGTTAATGGATTCAACTGATTCAAATGGTGAGATTTATACGTTTTCTCAGCCTAATAATTATAAGACTAATTCATTGTCCAATGAAGGGGGTTGCATTGTCAACACTTTAACCCTGCTGGTGATAGCTTTACGAGTCAACACTCCGCCATTAAATGATATCGTCTCACGGTAGACTTAATGCAAGGACTTTGGATAATGTCCTTACATGTTTAGGCTATGTGGGAATGGACTTAAAGCATTGAAGACATTACTCAAACATGGCCAACCAAGCCAAACATAATCCTGGTATAATCTATAGGTGATTACAGCCCGGGAGTCATCTGTTCTATCAAATGCTGTCCAGAATGGTGAATTTACCTACAGGGGAGAACACAGACAGTATAGTGTAGAATGTATTCTCCTGAATTATCCTTTCCTAGCATCTGGTACAACAATAGGCCTAGCCCTAGATTACATTTAAGGAATCGTATAATGGTCCAGTAAAATGACATTTCCCAATCATATACCTTAGTATTCATGCTGCCAAATGGTTGCTGCTAAGGTGTGCATACTGTAAACCAGTCACCAGCTGAATGAAGGCAGCTATAACTCAAATGTTTTTTTTCCTCCATGTGTTACGTGATAAGTGGCAACACCATAAACACATATCAAAGGAAAAACTCAAATAGAAGAAAACAAAAATACTACTGTGAAATGAGGTCGAATACTATTTGTATTCTATGCCAGGGGGGTAGAATATGGTGGACACAGGTGTTATTCTGAGACCATAAACATGATGCCATTTGCGTCACCTGACATTGACAGGTGTGACAGATCGACGTTTCGTACCAAGAACAGAACGACTTAGAGGTTGTAGCCTATGTATGTTTTTTTATGAGACCAAATAAATTAATCGATCCGTCATGTCATCATATAAGGCGGATCAATTAATGCGTTGACTGTCGATTAAAATCTCGGTACAGCCAAATGTTTGCTGTCACCACGGCTTGACATTAGTGGATTACATCCGGTATGTAAAAGGCATCGACCACTTGACAAGAAGAGACAATGCATTATGGTGAAACAAAACAACTCAAATGAAGCCCAGGAACACCGACATTTCTGGATACATAACGCCTTGCTTTACCAAATTATGTACATTATTTAGCTCATCCGTGGTTGTTTTTTGGTCGACAAGAAGTGACCGAACAGACAGAACAGGGGGGGGGGTTGAATTTAAAAGGAACCTGGCGACAATAAATCATCTCCAATCTGTGGATACGTCACCTCCTGAAAAGCAAATAGCTTGTAAGCTAAACAACACAAACAACGTCAACATTAGACGTTTCACTTCCACACTAAACGGTTTTGTTACAGTGAAAAATACAGTAAATAGTATTCCCAAAGCCAACACATAAAAGGTATTAACTTCCCAACCCCCACTCGGCCTCCCTAGTCCCTGCACAACAGAACAACAACAATGGGGCTTTGGTAAAGGACACTAAAACGCCGTGAGGATATTTAAAAAAATATATATAATAGTTTAGCACGTTTTATAACCGGTTTTCCCACCACAATTAGAATAAAACTTGTTTTAGAGCGCTTTATACACAGACGATTATGTTGTGTTTGAGTTGAAAGGCTCAGTCACTGTCTCTGGGTGTGCTGCTAAGTGGCTAAGATAATTATCCCCCATCCTGATTAAAACACCATGAGAAAATGTTTTTAATAATAAATTCAAAAAGCCCCCAATCCCCAAAAAGGCAAAAATCGCCTATCTACAAGCCCACAACGCTTCACGAATGTGACGCGTTGTGGGTTTGAAGATCGGCGATTTTCGCCCATATATCTTTTAAATAGAGAAGTGTAGTATGAAAATAATACATTCAAACAGCCTCCCACTCCCCCCCAAAAAGGCGAAAATCACCGATCTACAAGCCCACAACGCGTCACGAATGTGTCGCGTTGTGGGTTTGTAGATCGGCTATTTTCGCCTATACATCTTTTAAATGGGGGGGCTTAAATGGTCATGACGGGTCCCACCGTTTGAAAACATGGTCGGTTAACGACAATAAAGACCCCGGAATGTTGAGTTCTTTCTTACCCCCAGAACCCACAGGGACATCGGGGTGGCAGACTGGACGCTTCGCTGCGTTCACTCGTATCTCCCATGACTGAAAACAAACGATCCGATCCTTTTTAACGCGAGGCTGGAGGATGTGTCCGGGGCCTAGTGTAATGTATGTATAGTATAGTATGTGTATGGAGCTCGTTTCAGTTAATGGGAGCCGTAGTTTAGTTTGAAACAAATAGATAACAAGTGATAGAAAAGATCCTCTCCCGTTTCAAAAGTCCTCCGAAAAATAAAGCCAAAGAGAACGTGAGGAGACGACTCGCGTCGTCGTCGAAGGACTCCCAAATCACGGATCAGTCTTTTTTAAAGCGTGGTTTATAAAATAAATAAATGGGATTGATCATTCGTTCCAACAACCGTCCTCCTCCTCTCACGGGACTCAATGCGATCAGCTGGACGTTTCGACGTTACGAGCCACGTTGCCAGGTTGTGTGAGAGAAAAATAAGTAAACCAGGTTTGGAAAACAAGCCAAAAAGAAGCAACTTAGGCCACATGAGCACTTTAAACCTGCATCGGCTATTTGAAAATAGCCATTTGAAAATAGCCAATCTACAAGCTTATAGATCTGCTTATTTTTTAACTCTTGGGAAAAGGGGGGAAATGTTCGAATATTTTTTAAAAACATTTTAACAGAAATCTAGTACGGGGGTCCCTGGCACAAAACATTTTTCAGATTAAACACGTGTATTTTATAAACGTATCTTATAAACCACACGTTTGTCCGTGTGGACAAATACATATTAATTTGGGGGCCCTTGACATGAAAATGTTTGAAAACCACTGGTTTAAACAACGTTTGACAAACAAGCCCAAAAAAAAAAAACAGCAACCCGCAGCTACCAATAATTTACAAGCGACTTTACAGGGGAAAATCCCCTAAAGTTGCTTATAATAAGCCGACATGGCAACCCTGGCTTCGACGTTACGAGCAGTACACATAAAGGAGGGTAGGGGGATATGTCTGTAAGCACTGTAACCCCCCAACAAACTGTTATCCGATGGTAGAACACCGAGAAACAAAGTAACAATGTAACGACGTTAGATAAACGTGGGAGGATAGTGTCGAATCTTCCCTTCAAAGAAAACATAAATTACAATTGGCTTCCCTGTTTAGAACCACCCCCCATTCACACGTCGCCCTGTGGGTGGTCCTAGGTAAATGTCAATAATAATGACCAGTACCATATTAACCCTGCATGGCATCCCTATTTTGGGGGAAATATCATATGTGAAAGAAATAAAATCATTTTTCGAAAACTAATCTGATCTAAAAGCTCACACCACCATAACATAGAGCTTAAGTCGTTCAAATAGTTACGAAGCTGTGGCCTACAGCAATACCATTTCTTTACATCAATTACTCACATAAAGGAGTGGTGATGTTAAAATTCCATATGATAGAAGTATTACATTAAATGTTTTTTTCTTTAAGTATTAAATACGAGTTTTCATATACAAATTACTTCACTGTCACTGCTGAAACACTCTTGATTCTAAAACCGATGTTGTAGCCTACTGGGCAGTTTACAATGGCCTGACTCCAGTAGGCCTATATTAACCTATAAAAAAGTACAGTGACAATAGTATTAATGTAGTAAATGAAAATCTCCTTCATACAAAACAAAGTTGTTGACTAATGCATTGCAATAAGGCCATTTTACTGTAGCAAGATAATTTTTCTGGACCATGGATAAAGTAACAATACAAACAATACAAATGTGACCCAGCATCAAATTTATATTTAAACATTTGCAGTAAACAGGGAACCCCTATGAAATCACAGCAAAAATGTAGAGGCAATTTATCGAGCAGTATTACACGCTGGCATTGCCCAAAAACCTTGCTGTTTGTATCACTGCTCTAAGTACAATGTATTTAGAATAGCAGACACATCACCAATGTTTAGTGCTTACTAGACATTCTCAAAGATAACAAGAGGACAGAAGGGTAACAACAATCTCTATCAGCACTCAGTCTCGGCTGTATGTTAAATGGCAGTGAATAAAGCAGGTAAACACCAGGGGTTGTCAAATGGTTTCACACTGGTACCCAAATTCCACTTCACATCAAAGTCAGGACCCATTAAATAACACATTGTCTTTAGAAATATCTTTGTCTGCAACCGTGTCAAAATGTCTTGTGATGCACTGATTTAAGCCACCCAATGATGAACATGAATAACCAATGACAACAGTTGCTTTATCTTATTATGAATAGGCTACACAACAGGCAGGAGGCAGTCAAACAAGGGGAAAAAAAAACATAAAACCACATGTTAATGGTCAGAACTATCCAGATAAATATATTAAGTAAATCTTTTCAGGTGAAAAAAAAACATAGATGAGAGATGAGTTTTAAATATTTTTTTAAATATTTATTCAAATCTCAAATCAAGCTCTCTGATTCAAATAGGAAAGGACACATCAAACAAGGACCTGCCAACTAAATGAATTGTTTTGTAAAATGTTGAGGGGGAGATAGCTTCCAACAACTCACATAGTGCAACATCAGAACAGAGAAAATGTCAAAAGAAAATAAAAGGAAACATAGGAACTACATCCCTAATAGCTTAAAACAAAGATCTAAAACAAATGATAAGACTTTACAATGGTTTTATCCCAGTGTATTAACCTACAAATGAACCTATGAAAAGTATAGCAAGTACACAATAAGTGCTTGAATAAAAATCACCCCAATATGTAATTTAAGGGTATAAAAACACAATATAAGAGCTAAGTATACAAACAAAATAGCTTTTTACTTACATTAAACCCTTGCAAGTTCAGTATCTTTTAATTAAGTAACAATACAACAGTATTGTATGCATAAAATACGTATCCATAAAGTAACACACAGGTGAATACACTGGAATAAGGACACTGTAAATTACCACGATCATATCCCAAATACCACACAGACTCAATGGACAATTTACGTAGACTTGATAGACAGATCAAAGAGTATTTCAGTTTTTAAATTAGTGTGGTAACATACTAAAAGAGAACAGTTCCAAAATCCAGCATTCCTGCGTTGTTCTTCGGTGCAAGAGGACCAAAACTATTATTGTTGTTTCAGTATATCGCCACTGTCGGGCAGAAACCTTGCACCACCATATTTCCTATTTTTTTCATAAATTAATGAGATAATAGCGAATGTGAATATCTATTTTCACTATTTTTGAAAAAGGTTGAAAATAAAATCTGAAACGTTTTGAAAATGTTAGCTTATAAATAGCCAACCAATGAAAAGTATTAACAAGAGCTTGTGACAAAATAATAATTACTTTGGAGCCATTGGAATACAGGTTATCCCCCCGCCCCACCCCCTTTCCTGAACGGTAACGTTGTTGGACATGCAAGGTTTCCACCAGACAGCAACGATTTGAGTAAAAATAAAGTGCCAGTAACAGCTGCGTATCAGTCTAATAATCCATTGACTTTTCCTTAAGCTCAAGTGCATAAATAATTTGGTCCGTTCTCCACAACTGAAATTAAACACTTCATCATAATCAATCATACTACACTTCTATGTGCTAATTAGTTTCTCCAAATCAAAATTGTGCTAAGCTACTCAAGTGTTTAGTAATACTAAATTAAGACCATAATTAAATATTTTAAATCTAATTGTTTTGTAGTCTTGCTTGAGGCATGAATTGAAAGTATCAAAAAAGTCAAGCATACCATTTAAGGACCACAGATTGGAATTTTGGTCAGGAAAGACTGTTGAATACTGAATAATTTTAGGTGCATATAATGTAAATAACATTGAGTGTGTTTGCATAAAAATATCATGGGATACACAAGTCAAACAGCTTCAGCAAATATTTTGTTCTGTGGTCCAATCTTTGGTGGTATGCCCATATTGCTGTGTGTACCTCATCTTGTACAAGCAACATAAATTCCTCTTTTGTACTTATAGTAAGTGAAAATGTCAGTGCCGTAGCACTGGCAGCTACTGTAACAACGTCTTCACAAAAAGGATGTATGAACAAATTCTGCCCCACAAAGCTAAGGAGCATTAACTGTGTGAATAGTGACTTAGAAAAATGACCATAAAGTTCATCTCCTGTCCTGCCAGAAGTGTGGTCGGTACAGAAGACTTGGTTCGTGTCAGTTACTGGTACAATTTGTCCTGTTATGAAATCTAAACACTAATCAAAAGAATGGACATTTAAAAACTCACAAAAGTAGTTACTGCTATTTGTCTTTGTAGGGTCGAATCAACCAAACAATGTATTCCCTTCATTCGGTTTGAATTCTGGCGGGACTAGAGTGCCTACACAGTAAAATCCTGAGTGTTAATTTAACCACTTAAACCCTATATACTTAGCTGACCGGAGTCCCCCAAGGGTCTATACTAGGCCCCCTCCTCCCCCCCCCCCCCTCTACACTAAATATCTTCGCCAAAAATAGTCGATCTACAAGCTCAAAATGGGGTCGAGCATGGGTCAGATTTTGAGACTTTCTACTAGAGTTCTAACTGACTGTGGCATGGTATGTCCTGTGTAGATTGTACATTTGTATGAATAGTGCTGCTTGCTTATCGAGGGCAGGGTCCTTATGCCGTTTTCAAACTGCGATCCGGCATTTGCAGACATCCATAGGTGAGTTGGTGGCTACGTAACTATGTTACGCAATGAAGTGTTGCTCCTTACCAGTTTGTTGTTGGTGTATTTTCAATATATAATATAAGAATAAGTTGCGACGCAGTGTGAGCTTGTAGATTTGCTATTTTCGCCAAATGTTCACCCCAGAATAGGGACGCAATGTATCGAGTGTACAAATTACATTTGTAGAAGTTACAAGTGGATAAATTCACACCGAGCATTCTACCTTGTACATGATGCTATACTACAGATACAGTTGTCGATGGCCGCGCTGCAAACGAGATCCGTGGATTATTGCAATGACACAAATACCTAGCAGCATCTTCGCAGTGCTATTGGAGGGGAGTGAGGGCAAGTGGGGGCGGGGGGGGCAAGGCTGTGCAAAACGTGAATGGTCTGAGTTCTCTCCCACACCTTCAAACCGAGGAAGTGGATTTCTCTCAGTGGTTGTGTTGCAAGGGGGATGAGGAAGAGGACGAGGATGAGGAAGCCTGGGAAGGCTGGGAAGGCTGGGAAGGCTGGGAGGGCTGGGGGAGCTGCAAGGGCTGGGGGAGCTGCAAGGGCTGGGAGGAGGGATGCAGATTGTGTATGCGTGCGGGCCGCGGCGGACGAGGATGTGGGGAGGAGGAGGAAGAGCCGGCCTCTGGAGCATCCCGGCCTGGAGTCCCCTCTGTGACCTCGACGTCCAGCTGGGCCGGACACTCAAAGTGGACACAATGGAACACCTGGGACAAGGAGCAAAGACGGAGTGAGACACAATTTGGATACAATTTAGATAAACACAAAATTTCTTTTTTTAACACTTAAGCCCTATTCAAAATGTAAAAAATAGCCGATCGAAAACTGTGACAAATGTGAGCTTGTCGATCAACTATTTTTAAAGACATGCCCAAAATAGGGACAACAGGTTGAAAAGTGATTAATGGCCGGTATTTCGGTCAGGCTCTACAGCGATGACTCCCAAACAGCTGTCTAACCTCGTTTGCAGTGTTGTGAGTCCCCACAATACGGATGAAGGAGGCTGGCTGCTTGTCAAACTTGAGGGTCTGCCATGACCTGCGAGGGAGGGGCGGTAAAGAAAAACAGTTGATACAATTACACAAATTATCTTTCGCCATGTGATATTGTGTTGTTTGTTGCTTTCTCTCTCTCAAGCCAGACAACTATTCCACAAATGGAAAAATATCGTTAAAATATATTTCTAAATTTCCATTTCTGCTAAGCAATAAGCTTTGTGTTGACAATTCTGATTTATAGTAGGTCAAATTTACACAATAAAAAATGGAAAGGATATGACGGAAGCATTTGAAAATTGTGCGAGTTAACAGTCTGTCTTGAGAGACTAATCTTGATGAGTCAATTCAAAGAAATAAAATACCAACTCAACTACTTAGGTCAAATTGTGTCAAGTTAGGCCAGTTGTTCTCAAAGTTGGGTCCGGGGACCCCCAGGGGTCCTCGAGGGGGTTCCAGGGGGTCCCCAGCAAAAAGGGGAACAGTATGATTTCATGGCTAGAAGTTAGCCAATGAATGAATGTATAAGAATGACAATTCAGATCATAGATTTCACTCAGTCCATACGTTGTAGGATCCTGTACAAAAGCTAATCTAACAAAAATCTTCTCTTATGGGGGCCCCTGGCACAAAATCTTAAAATGGGGTTCTGTGGCCCAATGAGATTTTGTAAAATATTTTGAAATGTTAAAACATTTTGAGCATTAGTTCCTTGAATAACATGCCCAAAATAGTGACGATGACTGGGTTATTATGGTTAAGGTACACACAGAATTAGTGAAACAGTCATGAAACGTTAACGACACCAAGAAGTGTCAGGGTTCAGATCACGGGGGTCTTACCGACATCCCACCTTGGTGCGGTCCACCACCTTAGTCCACTGCTGCTGGTTGTTGGAGACTTCGATGTAGTAACTATAGGAGCGCTCATCACAGTCCCACAGTAGCAGCCTGCCCGGGTGGAAGAAGATATGAGAGCTATTTGACCGTCATATGTAGGACAAATCCTTTAATGGCTGAAACTTTATCTTCACATCGGTTTCACAACATCCGAAATTAGAGTGTGTTTACAATAGGGCTGGGGTGGAGTAAACACTTTCCAACGAGTTTGATATTTGATACCAAATAGATACTTGTTATACAGATATTCTTTTTACCACTAGGCCAGTGCATGCACACGATGCAGACAGACAACCACGCAGTACGACTGGAAAATGATCAAGAAATGATGAGGGAACACACAACACGATTACCGGTATATAATAATGATGATAATAATTAAACATTTCTATATACTCAAAGATGCGTTACAAAACAAAACAAATAACTTAATTAAAGCAAAAAATGACCAATAAAAAAATGTATTAAGTCATTCATTAAAGATATAAATGCTTTCTGGACTCTTAATTTTCCAGAACGGGTCATAATGACAAGCTCCTTGTACCTTAGCGAGCCTATCGTGTAGGGTTGTGCCAGTTGGATGACGATGGCCCCGGAGCCCAGCTGGTGGCAGGTGTAGCCCGAGTCCCAGTCATAGTTGCGTGTGTCTCCGTTGAGCAGTGCGTTCCTACTGCGGCTCACCCCTTCAATGACACTGGAACAGGCTGCGATGGTCGCCACGTTCTCACTGGGCACTGTGAACAAAAGGCAGGGGAAGACAATTCTCGTTATTACTATTACTACTACTTTTATGGGTTATTAATAACCACTTAAGCCCTATATATTTTGTTGTATGCTGAATAGCAAAAATAACTGATCTACAAGCTCACAACATGCTGCATCGCGACATGTTGTGAGATTGTAGATTGTCCGTTTTAGCTATTTGAAAAAATGTAAAAATTAGGCTTTCGGCTATGTGTCTCTGAGCAAGACACTTAGTTAAGAGGAAAAAAGTAAGTACAGTGACAAGAAATACCCCAAAAGAGTAGGGACTAAATACAATTATTATAATTATAAAGTGGTTAAGGCAATGTAGGATTAAATAATAAGTTGTATTGGTGAAAAACAACAATAAAGATAACAGATTACTTTGATATTCCTGAGCTTATTACGCACCTAAAAGGCCGTTTTCAAGTGTAAATGGGCGGTTGGTGAACATGCATTCAAAAGCCACAAGGTGGAAGACTTTGTTGACAGTGTTGTGCGTTCCCACGACGCGAACATACCTAAAGCAAGACACAAGAGCAGGATAAATTACACTGTGGCGGAACCTGAAATGTGCCAAGTAAACATTGTTAAGAAATTCTGATGCAGGTGATATCATAAAAGCATATATTCATTACTGAAATGTGAAGGATAATTTCACACTGTAATGTAATGGCCTGGGGCATACACTCCCTGGACAAGACAAACACAAAGGACATCGCTTTCCACACACTCAACTCCAATTATTATTATGTATTATTAAAATTACAGACTCCCAACCGGGTCAGTTCATAAAACTAAACACTTAACCCCATTAAACCTTGTGTCCCTATTTTGGGCAAATGTTTAAAAAAAATCCACATACTTTTAAAAAGTTACAATTCTTTTGCCTTTTTTTTAAATAGCAAAGATAACGGGTCTACAAGATCACAATGTATTATTTTTTGATAGCCGCACGGCCTGTCGCTGATTCTCCCTTACATCATTGTAGGGAGAGAAATGAGAAGTTGAGTTGAGGTTTACCTGCTCACACGAGGTGTGAAGTATAGGTTCTGCCAGGAGCGACACAGGAACTTGGCATGGTCAACCACTCTCACCCAGTCCAGCTCATCCATGGACACTTCAATGTAGTACGAGTAGGACCTGGACATATTTACACAGACTCCGTCAGGGACACACTCACTTTTCTTTGTTTAACCCATTTAGACCTGTTACACCTATTCGTTGTTATACCTTTCAAGCCAGGAACGCCTCTGTGTCATTTTAGTTGTTGCTATATTTTTTTCCGTAAATTAATGCCCTACAGTGTCACACAAAAGCATCAAAAGTAGCAGATCTACAAGCTCGAAGCACGACACGAAGCGGCGCGTTTTGAGCTTGTTGATCTGCTACTTTTGTGGTTTTTGAATTTGGATCCTGAAAAGTAACCGTTTTGGACATATGAGGTTTCCACCCGGCAGGGATGACTCGTAGAATCGGCCTCAGGGTCTTAATGGGTTAAACATGAAAGGTTCTAGTTCTAAATTTAAATATTAAATATAAACAACAGGTTCCGACATTTTTTACCTGGGGCAAGTAAAAAATAAATAAAAAAAACCTGCAGGCAAGTGAAACCTGTCTAGACCTGCCCGGTTGGGCAAGTACCAATTGAGCGCATTCTTGATTTCTGCAGGCGGCCTCTTGACTGCCTTTTCTGAATCTCTCTGCCTGAGCGCTGAGCAGGGTTCTAGACTGCGCATCAAAAGTGCGAGTTAAAACTTTACTTGATCACATTTGAGCGAGTGGATGGTGATCTGATGATCACCATGTCATATCTCGCGAAACGAGTCATGTCGTTTAAATCAAATCACTGGTAGCACACAAGACAAACATATTGATTGTCAAATTATAATTTTTTAACTCAGTTGTGAATTGCCTCACATGCGCATTGGCTACATTTTGGTCAGGTTGTGTACGAGGATACAGTGCAAGCACACACACAAACACACACTCCCATGGTATGGAGTTGCATGCCAAGTTGATGTTTGCTTGTAGATCTGCATGGTCACAGAGTCTAGGGGCATTAAGGCAGGTACAGACTGCAGGACCTTTAAGTGGTCGGAGGGTCATCTGATCGTTAAGCATTACACACTGCAGGAGTTTATTTCTTGAAATCGGCTGTCATATATCATTGTGGTTTTCACACTATAGATTGATCCCCGACCAGGGATTACACACTGTAGGATAGTTCACTAGGATGCTATCTCCAGAGTCAGACCCAATACATACATTTGTGTTTATTCCAATTCATTTTAATCGACGTATCCCGTGATATGCCCCTCGATCTCCCTCTCTCTCCCTCTCTCACTCTCTCGCACGTCAAGTGCGCAGAAGCAGTCAGTGACAGAGTTGCCATGTCCGCTTATTATAAGCGAATTTCGGATTGTTTTTCTGTAAAGTTGCTTGAAAGTGTAGTTGCTTTTTTGGCCTTTTTTCCTAATGTTGTTTGAACCAGTTGTTCTCAAAAATGTTCATGGCAAGGACCCCCAAATTAATATTTGTCCGCAGTGGCGCAGACCTCCCCCTTCTGAAAATATGTTGTGCCATAGACCCCCATACAAGATCTGCGTGGATTTGGAAAATATTGAATCCCCCCCCCCAAGATTTCTTCTTTAAAAATAGCCTATCTACAACGTGAGCTTGTAGATCGTCTATTTTCAAGTATCCAATGTATTTGTATATAGGCTTCATGCATAGTCGCTTGTTGGGCTTGTTTTCACAAACCTGGTTGCTTATTTCTCTCGCAAAATCTGGCAACACTCACAGACAAACACATACACACACACACACACACACACACACACATACACACACATACATACATACAGATCGCTCGCTCTCTGTGTCTCTCTCTCTCTCTCTCTCTCTCTCTCTCTCTCTCTCTCTCTCTCTCTCTCTCTCTATCTCTGTGCAATAGTCTCAAATAAACAGCCCCCTTCGAGCACGCTCACTCACTCTCATTCTGTTTTATAATAATGTTTAACTTAATACAGGACTGGACAGTAACTATGCGGGAGATCTGTTTGTTGTGGACCTTCCATAGCCACGGTGGCTGTAATGTGCTCTCATTGGCTGTGGCGCTGATCTCCTCGCAGACCCCTTTCATACTGTATGATACTGTGAGATGTCTAGTCGGCGACATAGCTGAATATCTAACATGGTAGTTATCTGAAAACGGTCGGAAAGCCGTCGCAGAGCGGATAATCGCGGCCATATCGTCTCGCGGAGCCTTTTACACACAGCGAGCATTAGCTCGCCGATCAAAGGCCGATCTGTGTCAGATCGGGAGGTTTTGTCGGCGAGCGCCAAAAAAGGTCGGCGACAGCAATATCGGACCAAATCTCCTGCAGTGTGTACCTGCCCTTACTTGACCAGTGCTAATAGTGGAAAGGTTATTCTGGAGCCCTCTAAGCATGTCTGATCATGTCTGAAGCATAACTGACCACTGTTCGATTTGATAGGTTCAGTTTCTTCTGCCATATTGCTTCAATGCTTCAAATAAATTAAAAGTTGGAACTTGGAACCAATTCACATTTACAACTAAATATAGTGATTGATGTAATATAGATACATCGTTTTTCTTCCTCTCTGTTTTTAAGAAACTGATGTTCTGCAGTGTTTCACACAAACAACAGGCAATGGTTTTTAGATATAATTTGAGAGAAATCTACGTGCCGGGAAAAGTTAAAGTTTGATGGGGAAACTAGATTGGAGGAGTATTTGCTCTGCAGGGCAAGTAGAAAAAAAAACTTGACATCAGAAACTGAACAGCGATAGAGTAGTAGAATAAACAGCTTCTCACCGGCTATCTCTGTCCCATAGCAGGAGTCTGACGTGGTTGATGATGGAGGGCTGGCCCAGTTTGATCTGGATGCCAGCCCGCCCGTCCTCCTCTATGGGGTGTCTGGAGAATCCATGGTCCAGATCATAGTTCTGGGTGTCTCCATCCAACAGAGCTGACTTAAGCTCCCCCTTCACCACCTGGGCTCCATACTTCATGGTGGCTATGTTCTCCTCTGGGACTGAAATGGACACAAGAATACATATGTAAATGCCATCATGTAGAATAAATGTAAATAGCTGTAAACAGCTATAAAATAGATAGATATTACATTTAGAAGGTAAAGAGTCCGAAATATATATTTCATCGTCAGAAGAAACCGTTTTATGGTCATGGTAGCTTCCTCTTCCAGAATGACCAGATATCTATGTACCGAGCACACAATGATCAATGGATGGTTTGAGGCTTCAGCATGACACTAAACACTTGAACAACTCTCAAATTGCTCCTCAGAGCTTCACTAAAGTAAACCAACATGAAGTACTAAATACTCAGGCCACTGGCTGAGATAAGTCGTAACATCCACTAATACTACTATGATCTACTATAATCTGTCTGTCCATGCATCCATCCTTGAATCTGAGAGTGTGCGTGTGTGGTTTCCTGAACTCGCCCAAATATGGAGATAACTGACATCATCGATTGGCCTCCAAACACTCTGATAACGGGTACTGCCCGTGAATGACTCACTTAGCATGCCACGGTAGTTGAGGTCCATGTCGCGGCTCTCAGAGCGGGTCTTGATGGCGTCCAGCAGGTCGTCGGGGCTCAGTAGGCTTGAGGGTCGAACGACGTTGAGCATCTCCGTCAGGCTCATCAAAGGCAAACGCACCGCCGACATTACTTCCTGCGTGTCGGTCCCCTCCCCGTGCTGCCTGCACCAGCGGCACAGTGCCTGAAAGATCTCCCTTTCGCTGGATGCAAAAGAGTCCCTCCTCACCATTGTCAGTAGGGCAATCTGTAGACACACAAAGATGACAGAGCAAGCTAAATAATATCACTTAATAAAGACATTTTAATTCAAGCCTTTAAAGTATGTTCTAGAATCAAAATACCATTGATGTCACAGACAATTCAAAGTGGTGTCTAGCCTGCAGTTTGATGTGTTGGGGTTAGAAGAATGCATGGAAACTTTCTTCAGTAGAAAATTAATCATTTTTGTCAAGTGAAAGAGTTGTGCAACATATAAGTTAAAGGGGAATTTTGGACCATGGTTTTCTTAGATGTTATGATATCCTAGGATGAATGGTACAGTAGAAAAAGAGACTTCCGGTGGAATTCAAGACAATCACATTGCATAAAGTTCTGTCACTATGAACGTCAGATCTAAAAAAAAAAAATCAAAATATGCGATATAGCACAAGGCCTATTGTCGTGCGTTTTTAGCTGTGGCGGACCCGGGATGGAGTTATGAAATTTTTCTACTGTACCATTCATCCTAAGATATTATAACATCATAGAAAAGGTAAGAAAACCGTGGTCCAAAATTCCCCTTTAAGTCTTAATGTGACAACAGCACAAGTTTGCAATTCCATGGCACCTTGAGTCTGATGCACTTCCGCTAGACACTGCTTAATTGTGACATCACTAACGAAGCCATGGTATCTTTACAGATACTAGTCTGCTACAGCAGTTGAGACAGAACAATGTAAAGAAAATACATTGTAAAGTGGTGCAGATGAGGTCAGCAATGGGGTCTTGTAAAATATTTAACAAAATAAAAAATAATGTATTGGGAAAATAACAAAGCACAACAACAAAATCAAGATGACCGCTAAATCAGGACACTAACAAAAAGTGTGCCATTCCGCAAAAATGAACCCACTTTACATCCCATCTCTCACCTTGGACAGTGTGAGGAAACCGTCTGAATTCAGCACCTCTGGGGCGTGTCTGTCCATGTAGGCACAGCAGGCAGTGCTAAGCGCACTCAGAGAGTAGAGGCTGGCCACATCGAACACCAAGCACACGTTGTTGGTGTGTAAGACGGTGCGCAGGAACTCCGAGGTGGAGTCCTCAAGTGGCTGCAGGCCATAGCGGTGCGCTAGGCCCAGGAAGTCCAAGAGAACCTCCTCGCGGGCCGAGCTGAGGCTGGCACGGCCGGTGTAAAGGTAGTGGAGGAGCATGGAGAAGGCCTCCGTACGCGTCTCCTCCAGACACACCTCTGCCTGGGGCTGAGATTCTTTCATACCGCCATACAGAAGTGCCCTAGGGAAGTAATAAGAAGCAGAACAATCTTGGTTTACATTACAATTATCTCTACACTGAAGAAATCACAAAAAAAGGAAGCTCCTCCTGCAGAAGATTTCTGTCTGAGATTGCCGTCTGAGGAAGAACTCAGTTTGAAACACATTTTCTGTCTGTTACATGTACAGTATGGTGACCCACATTTACCGTGTGTGGCCTTTTAAGCGTGCTTTTTGAACATTGCACTGCTTAATAGCACTATTAAAGATTTTTGTGCATTCAAAAAGGTTCCTTTATTGTGATATTTTTTTCATTGTTTTGTGCTAGTTTGAAAGCCCTCTCTGTTGTTTTTAGTTTTAAGTCAATAAGATTGCTCAGATGTGTTGCTTGCTCTGTTCTGCCTGTGCAAACAGTACTTAAGCACACGTCTGGTTTTCAGCTTTCAAATGTAAAGACTTTTTTCATTTGTTTACAGGGACTTCACCTTTACATACAGTTATAAGGCCTCTCCAGTCTCCATGACTTTACTAGAAGATTCACATAATTGTAAGAATACCTGCATTTTACTCAATTTGCAGAAATGTATTTAGATACACTCCCAAAAGGCTCTGTGCAACTGTCATTACACAAACATACACGCATGCTCAACAGTTTACACACTGTTGATCACACAATTGGACCCTTTATGGACATGCAACTCTGAGATTGTATAAATGGAGTATTTGCATACTCTCACATTTAAATGAACACTGAGGATTTTATTGTGTATGTGTAGTAGGCTATACCTGAAGTAATGACAGCGAGCAGCCAGGATGACCCGATGTGCCGGGAAGCGCTTCCCCTCCACAATGAAGGTGACATCGCTGTACTCCTCACCGGGGACCAGGGCACCCAGCTGCTCCGACAGCAGGTGGATGTGGTCGATCTCAGACACGGAGGCCAGGGGACGCAAGGGATGACTGTTACTCATGATCACAGGTCACAAGACGGCGACGCCACCACAGTCACATCTGACATGGGACAAAAAGTCAAACATTAAAACTTTAAAAAGGTTGAATGTGTCAAGATAGATATTTATTATTTATCATTATTAATTCCAAGGGAAAATTATTCATCATTGCAGCACTGCAGTAAGGCTGAAACAAAAGGTGAGGGAAGAGAACAAGAACAGAGAAGTAGAAACACTAGTAACAAAAAGGGTACCAAAATAATATACGACGTAAATGCAGATGACTTAACATTCAACCTGCAGTTCTGCACTGGCTGGTAAGGTGTGTGCATAGTGTATGGGGCCATGGGCCACCGATGGGGGTGGAAATGGAGGCGAAGGTTTTGTGCATTTAGAAGGTATCTACAGTACAGTATGTACAGAGAATATTTAATATTTAATATACAGTACAATCTATTACCAGCAACACACATGCAATATAGTAGGAATGTACACTATGTGCGGATAATTAATGTGAATCAACAATACACAGTATTAGAACCAGACCAATATATCTGCCAAAAATGTTCATACATTTGAAAGAAGTTTTATAGCGGACATAGCTGACCTACAAGTATTGTAGTGAGCTTATATGTAGTGGTCTTATTAAGTATATGGCCTGTTTTGGCCATAGTACATCTAAACATAAATGTATAGATTAAATCACTAACTTCAATTATTTGTATGACAATTAATCGTCAACTAAAATATCATTCGTAAACCCTAGCTACCACCAACTGGTAGAACATCTGCAGCATCCTGTTGCACACATTGAAGCTGAGCTTCCTCGGGCTGAACAGCTTGCTCTGCCCCTTTTTGTAGAGGGCCTCAAAGTTGACAGTCAAGTTCAGCTTGTTGTTCACGTGAACAGACACCTAGACCTGAATAGCTGTCTGATATTCCATACATAGCATCATGTATTCCATACACAGCCATAGTGTACACAATGCATTGGTGTGGAGCGATTCATCATCCTGGTGCCATTCTAATCTGTAGTGCACCATGTGTAATCACCCAATAATAAATTGCTGCAACTGCAGGAGTCAGTGCTGGTCATCTAGTATCAGTGGTGCAAAGTAACTAAGCATATATATTTTTTATACATTATGAACTTGACCAATGGGACATTCTGCACAATGAGTATTTTTTACTTTTGGTACTTTAAGTATATTTTGATGCCAATGATGTACTTTTATTTAAGTACATTTTGAATATGGGACTTCTACTTGTAACAGAGTAAACTACATTGCAGTATTGATACTTTTACTTAAGTAAAAGAAAATAGTACTTTCCCACCCCTGCACCCAATAATAAATTGCTGCGACTTGGGGATCAGTTCTGGTCATCTAATATCATATACATTTGAAAGATCTGGCACAACACCCGTCCACAAGTTTCACACAGACCACATTCACTGGATGTGATGTGATGACAATCACAGCAGCACTCAACACTTGTAAACTTCCTTTTCAATGAGCACATACTGTACACACATGATGGGACACAAATTCAGTTTGGTTCTATTTGTATACTGTCAGAGTTAAGGGGTGTCCTTGAAATTTAAAAGTTTGAGAAACACTGGTATAGAATAAATGTAATGTTATGTATGGAATATCAGCTATTCTAGGGCTAGTGAACAGAACACCCAGATCATTGAGATCCTTAAGGGGGTTCGTCCAGGTAGTTCCCCTAGCAATGAGGAATAGTTTAACTGCACTATTAGTTCACATAAACAACACGGTTCAGTGAGACAATAAGGCCATGTGTGTTGTTGTTAGCTATGACAAGAGATTACTGAAGCAAGCTAAGCGTTAAATACCACCTGCTGGTCACACAGTCTGGCCGGGGCTAATGTTAGCCACAAGGCTAACTGTTAGCTTAGGTTAACATGCAGAAGAAGCACGACAGTAGAGTTAAATCAGATAGACGACATAAAACAGAGTCGTATCTTTCACGCAGAGCTCATTAAACCCATTAAAACCCGCACAAAACACGAACATAATGATGGAAGAGAATGAAAAAGAAAGCAAGAGTCTTTAAACCAGGATATGAAGGGATGTTTACAACCAGACACACCGTCACAAACACTAACCCGACAACACCGGCGTCCTTCCGTTCTTCCCCCTGGTATTCTGCACCGAACGGCCGTTCGTTTGACGTTATCCCGTGTGTAATGTTATGTTTAGGCCCAAAACTCACAGAAAAAGTGGTAAAATCCAGTCGTAGTTTTAAGGTTAAAGCAGCAGCAAGCCAGATAATTCCAGCGTCACACCAGCGGATACGGAAGTAGCGGTGTTGCCAGATGTTGTGAAAGAAATAAGCAACCAGGTCTACGAAAACAAGCCCAAAAGAAGAGAGCCCTTAACTCTTTAAACATTGGTTACCAGAAAAACAAGCCCAAAGTCGCTTATAATAAGCGGACATGGCAACACCGAAAGTAGGTGGCTAGCTTTAATACCAGAGGACAAAATAAAAGTCTCATAATACTTTTATTTTGACAGTACAAAAAAAGGAACCAAACCAAATTCAAATTGCGTACCTGACGTCACCTTTGTATTAAAAAAAAAAGAAAACTGAGCAAAATTGCGAACAGCGCGAACAGCACAAAATATCAACATTACAGGAAAAAAAATGCTGTTACAATACTGGAAAAAAATTAAAGAAAGAAATGAAAAAATAAAATAAGTTCAAGGTTATAGACTTTAGGCAATAGTAGTAATAATAATGTTTCTACGATGTTTTTATGACAATAATAAGGCTTTAAAAACAACAATATTTGGACGTTGGTTAGCAGCCAATCAACACTCGATGCGAGCAGTGCAAGGTGAGTGACGTCATCAGGTGGGTCCCGATTGGCTCTCTCTGCGCCCTGCGACTTTTGACAGTTCCTCTCAGCCAATCACAACGCGAGCTCTGCTTGGTCTCGCGTGCTGCAGCGGGAAGAACTGACATTTAAACAGCGGCATTCTGGTCAGTGCTTGGTTACAGAGTTCAAGAGATGCAGTTAGAGATGACGGAGTTTTGCAGCCTTGACCGTTACTGTTATTGCCAGTCACTGTTTGAACCCGAACCAACTGAAATTACTCAGGATCAGATGGAACTCTTCGTTGTTCAACAACATCACGAAATCGAGCTTGGAGAGGAGATGGTGGAGGAAAGTACTGTCTACGAACCGACGCTCTGCAGCGACGCTGACCGTTACCGGTCGCTTTTTGAGCTTTTTGAAGGAACCGAGATGCTACACGTTCCCATGGACATCCTGGAGGATGATGAGGAGATAATGATGAAGGAAACCACTGTCAACATGGACCTTCATCTTCTTGATGAAGTCGAGGAGGAGGAGGAAGCCGTTATGATGAGCACCGTTCTGCGTTTTCCACTGTAAGTAGATTCATTGTGTTTTCTGTTATGCTAATGTGCTAATGTGTTTAAAAACAATCACTTTTGGTGCGTTGTCTTCGTTGGATGTACGGAAATGTATGAATGTGTTTGTGTAACGTCGATCTCGGAAGTGGGAACCCTGAACCCATCGGCACAAAAATACGTTAACACACAGCTCATTCAGCTGTAGATTTAAATGTAGATTCGTGTAGATATAGTCAGATTATCCATGTAACAACAACACACAGTATGTTGAGGGGGTGTTTGTTTGCGCTCAAATTCGAATATTTCAAATAGCTGAAACTGAGCAACGGTTGATGCGCGTCGCTTTTAAGACAGCCTACTTGGTAAGGTATATGGGTCTGTAACTCTGAGAGTGTACAAATGGAACACTCTCAGAGTTAAATAAACATTGATTTTACAATATAAATTGGGGTCCCAAAGATAGAAATGCCATTAAATGGGGTCCTTCCTAATGCATGTCAAACTGGGGTCCTTCCTAATGCATGTCAAACTGAGGGTCCTTGAAATTAAAATCGTTGAGAATCACAGCTAGAAACGTTAAAATCTCTTCTTATGGGGGTCCCTGGCATATCTTTTCAAATCGGGGGTCCGTGTGGGCAGGTGGGCTAATTTTGGGGGTCCTTGACATGAAAAAGTTTGAGAAGCACTGGAGTAGAGACCCAAACAAGAGAGAGAATGTGAGTATACTATAATGAGGCTGGACGCTGGAGCATAAAGCACTCTCAATGCTTTGGGTGCAAAATGGAGGAATAGCTAAAACCACTGGTTCTCAAACTGTCCCCCATGACTCTGATCAATGTACAAATCACAAATGGAACCAAATGGACCAGCATTAGTTAATAGTTCTATGCTGTTGACTGTTGTAGTTAATTATGTGCACTGTTGATCCTATTGGACCCCAGGAGTCATTGAGGGGTTTCCTTTTTTTTTTTTCAGAATTATCTCATAATTCGCCTATGATCTCAGCCAATCTGGGCGGCTCTCATTTTCTTTCTGTTTTGATTTAACTTATTGTTCTTTTACATTATCATAACTCTGACTTGCATATAACTATTTGTAATTGTATTCAAATGTCCTTATAATGTGTTAGTCTTAATGTCCTTCACGTTTTAATGTTTTGTGCCTTGTTGTTTTTCTCTAGCTCACCTGATGCAGTGCTGCACCAGGACTCAGAGGAGCAGACACTATTCTCTCCTCAAGAGGATCAATATGCAGTAACACAGTGTGATTCAAGCCCCATTCTGCAATCTGCACTGTGAGTATATTATCTTATTCTTCTGTTTTATTTGAACATATTATTCTTACTTTATATCCTCTTAACTCTAAAATTGTATTTAAATGCCCTTTATAATGTGTTTCTTAATGTTTTGGCGTAAATATTTTGTGCCTTCTAATTTTTTTTCTTGTCTTCTAGTGACAGACGTTGTGAGGTGGCATGCAACAGTCCTATGTGGTGTGCAGAATGGGAGCCATATCGAGAGCGGCCTGAATACTGCGTCTGGAGCAACCAGTATTCTAACCGTTTCATGACAGAGGAATTCCTCCTTGGTCAAGGTGAGCATCAGTGCCCTGTCATTCTCTTTCTTTCACATTCTCTGTCTTCTCTAGTGAACGAGAATGATTCCACCAGCACTCACGTGGTATCCCTCGTGTACTTGAAAAGTAAAATACTTGATATCGAACCATCACAAATTCGCACCCACACACTTTTCAGCCTCCTAGGACAAAAACTGTAGCCACTAAAAATGGCTGCCACACCCACCAGGGTGCGAATTTTTGATGGCCCAAAATCCAGATTTGTTCCTAATATATAAATCAACATATCTACCAATTTGGCGCTTTTATCGCAAAATGAACGATAGGTTAGTTATGCCGCTCCACTATTGATAAATAAATAATAATAAATAAAAGTACCCGAGGGACACAACATGAGTGCTGGCATCATTTACTCTTACTGTATACTTTGATTTCTGGAGCCGTGCACCCGGCAAGTTTGTCTTATGGTTTATGTTTGACTGTACTTTTCTTCTAGACTTCTATAGTGACGAAGTCCAGGATGGCGAGGAGGAGGCGGTGAATGAAGACACAATGACAGCGGCAGCCCAGTGTCCTTCAAGCACCATTCTACATTCCGCACTGTAAGTATATTCTCTTATTTTTCTGTTTTATTCTAATGCATATACTTGAGAGTATACGAATGGAACCAAATGGACCCATATGGCTCCATTTGGTTCCATTTGTATCACAGACCTGTAAGGGTCCATTTGGAACCCCCTCAAGGAACCCTGAGGGTCCCTGGTACCCCCACTTTGAGAACCACTGGCTAAAACATTCAAGAAACAAACCATCAAGATAGCTACCATTTAAGCGAGTGTTTGGTGTGTCTAGCATGGTCTTCATCATATGACAGCGTGAGTTGTGAGACTTGAAGATCAGCTATTTTTGGTGTGAGATGCCATCATCGTCATTGGTGAATTAGGCATTAGTTAATATGCTTTTGCAGTTAATTGTGTGTAATACTGTGTGCTGTTGATCCTGTTGGCCAATGGTTCTCAAAGAGGGGACCACTTTCAGGGGGTTCCATGGGGTCCCCAGCTAAATTATTGAAAGTTAAGATAGAACCAACCAAATGGACCCACAGACCAGCAGGTCTGCAACTCTGAGAGTGTACAGATGGAACCATATGGGCCCTTACTGGTCCATTTGTACACTCTTAAGAGTCATGGGTGTCCGACTGTCCGTGGCCTGATACATACTGTACCAAGCTGGGGGTCTTTGAATTTAAAAAGTTTGAGAACCACATAGAGTTACCTACATGTACTTCTTGTGCTGTTGGCTGCAAGTTAGAGCTCTTTCATAACAATTTTTCAAATAATTCAAATGTCCTTTCATAATGTGTTAGTCTTAATGTTCGAGTATATTCTCTTGTTTTATTTGAACTTCATCATATTCTCTTATTGTAAATTGTATTCAAATGACCTTTTATAATGTGTTTCTTCTTAATGCTCGTAATGTTTTGCTGTAAATATATTTTTCTTCTTGTCTTCTATAGGGACAAAAGACGTCGCAAAGTCGATGATGGTGAGGAGGAGGTGGAGGAGGTGGAGGAGGAAACCGCCTGCGTCTCCAAGCGCAGAAAACTGCAGGAGCCGGAGACAGACAACCCTGCAGCCCATTTCCTCATATATTTTGAAGGAACCACTGACACCAGTCAGTTTCCAAAGGAATTTCTCCCTGAAAAACACGGGGATCAGGAGGAAGGCGAGGTGAACACACTGTAAGTATATTCCTGTACTTTTATGTTTTATTTCAACATCTTATTCTGGGGGGGGGGGGGGGGGGTGTTAGATCGGCTATTTCTGGCGAAGGGATTTGGTGTAGATGGGGAAAAAAGTGGTCCAAGCACATGCAGAGCTAAGTCTAGAGGCCGCTTCTAAACATTTTCTAAATCCTAACAGTTTTATGGAAAAAAATATTTAAAAATGATTTTCACGATTTTTCAAAAATAGCAGATCTACAAGCTCATAGCGCGGCACTCGGTGCCGCGCTATGAGCTTGTATATCTGCTATTTTTGAATAGCCAAAGAAATCTAAAGTGACACAGATGCGTTCCAGGTCTTATGTAAGTGGTTAACTCTTTAGAATTGTATTCTAAATATGTGATTCTTCTTAATGCCCTAAATGTTGTAGTGTAAATGTCCTGTGCCTTGTTGTTTGTCTCCCATAGCCCAAGCTGCAGTCCCCTGTGGAATGAAGCCTTCAATGCTGCCTGTAAACGCCTTGGATACTCTGCAGCTGATCTGTCAGAGGACTTCAACAGCTACCGACACTGTAAGTATATTCTCTTCATTTTTTGTTTTATTTCAACCCATTAAAACCGAGAAAGCATCTGTGTCATTTTAGATTTTAGCCATATTTTATACTTTGGCCATTCAAAAATAGCAGATCTACGAGCTCATAGCGCCGCACTATGAGCTTGTAGATCTGCAATTTTTGAAAAATCGTGAAAATCTTTGAATATATATATCCCTGGAACCATTTTTTTGCGATGGGGGTCCGCGGTCAAATACATATACTTTCGGGGGTCCTTGACATGAAAAGGTTTGAGAACCACTGATTTCAGAAAACTTGTAAAAATGTAGGATTTTTTTAATCGGCCTCAGGTCTTAATGGGTTAATATAAAAATGATAATACATACATTTTAAAATTGTATTCAAATATGTTTCTTTTTGTGCTGTTAATGTTGTTTTTGTAAATGTGCCTTGTTGTTTACCCCATAGCCCAGCTGAAGCAGTGCTGTATCCCGTCTAGAGACTCTGCACTCCGAGGCAAGATGCCACCGACAACACAGTGTGCATTGTAAGTATATTCTCTTATTTTCCTGTTTTAATTGGACTTTAATTTAATTTAATTCTCTTAACTCTTTAAAATTGTATTCAAATGTTCGTTTATAATGTGCTTCCTAATGTGCTTTGTACTGTCTAATGTGCAATGCTCTATTGCTGTAAGGCAGTGGTTCCCAAACTTTTTCATGTCAAGGACCCCAAAGTAATATGTATTTTGGCCGCAGACCACCGTCGGAGAATAGTTTGTGCCAGGGACCCCCATACAAGATTTGTGTTGTTAATACGTCTCAAAGATATTACAATGCGAATGCAGCGATGCGACACGTTGTGAGCTTGTAGACCGGCTATTTTCAAAAGATTTTTTATACTTTTTAGACATGATAACTTTCTGCATAATATGGGTACTTTTACTTTTGGTACTTTAAGTAGATTTTGATGTCAATACTTTTGTACTTTTGCACCAGACTTTTACTTGTAACAGAGTGTTTCTACAATGCAGTATTGATACTTTTCCTCAAGTAAAATAATGTGAATACTTTTTCCACCACTGTTCTTGAGTAAATGTTTTGTGTCCTCACTGTCCTGTTGTTCTTTCCCCACAGTCCACCTGAAGCAGTGCTGTACCGGGGCTCAGAGGAGCAGAGGACACTCTCCACTCCAGCAAAAGAAGAGAAGTGTTTGAAACATGCAGCATGCCACAGTCCTCTGTGGGAGATGGACCTGAAGCCTTCCTGTCAGCAGACTGGATGCTACATATCTCTCAATGACAGATACGACACTCTCGCTGAATTTAGAAGAGAAAACACCAGAGCAACCACCAGAGCAACCACCAGAGCTCAATGACTGTCCATGAGAGTGAAGCTTTGTATCTGCCGTTTTTTATGTTTATGTAAGTTAGTGTAGCAATATTTGTATATAGCTTTGTATCTGCCATTTTTTATGTTGATGTAAGTAAGTGAAGCAAGGGAGTAGGGTAGGAGAGGCTTATCAGCACTCTCTGTAAATAAACACTTCATATTAATTTTCATCGCAATTGTCCTCTTATTTATTTTCTGCCAACAACCACATTGGGATATTAATACATTTTGATGTATTGTTTTGTGTATATCATTGCTAATGAAATAAGGTATCTGGTTTATTATATAGAGGAAATGGAAAATGTATCATCAATAACTTAGTAACAGGGGTCTAAAGTAACCAAGTACATTTGCTCAGGTACTGTACTTAAGTACAATTGTGAGGTATTTCCATTGGTTAAAGACTTTATACTTCTACTCCACTACATCGCAGGCAAATATTATGCTTTTTACTCCACTACAATTATTTGACTTACAATTATCTTGTATCCTTATTTTGTAATGTCCATATTCTGGGGTGAACAACAGCCGAAAATAGGAGATTTAGTTGAGCTTGTAGATTTGCTATTTTCAGCAAAGATATTTGGTGTAGTAGAAGTAGAGGGAATAAAGGAGAGGTGGTCTAGTATAGACCCTGGAGGACTCAGGTCAGTGACGTATAGGGTTTAAGTGGTTAAAGACATTTGAAGAAGGTGTACAGCGTGAATCTAATGCAACAGAGAGAGAGGACATGAAGTTCTTTGAAAAACAGCTACAGTATCTGCTCTGTTACCTGGTGTTACTAAAGGCTATTGAGTTAGTTTTCAAAGCATTTAAAACCTATTGGGTTTATAAAGAGAGGCCTTCAGTATCTCTGTGTGTCATGAGTGATAATGTTATTGGATGCAGTCGTTCAACTGTTGCAACTAATGAACACGTAAACATTGGTCCTCAATGTCTGGTCTGAGGACCACCACAGGTCCAAATGGACCCTTACGGGTCTGTAACTGGTAATGGAACCATTTGCCATGTATTAAAAGAGTATCCATGGCCTAATAATGCATATAACATTTTTGAGTCCTTACAATTCAAAAGGTTGTGGATAACTGCACTAAAATATATTTTTAAAGCTTGAGGCATTGATTTCAAAGTGGCGTACAAGAGTAGCATGCATAGAAGAGGACTATGGGCTTCTGGAGATCTATTTGGATGCGTCTCCACCAACGTTACAGACATTACTGGAGCACAAAACAGGAGTGTGAGCCTCGCTATACACCTGCTGTAATCTCTTCTGTCTTCTACATTTCCATTTTCTCATGTCATGTGATCTAAATAGCCAATACATAACATCCCCATCTTCCATGGAACTATACATTCTAGCCAACCAGCTGCTACTGACACAATGCTAATAGAAATGGAGCTAATTAACTAGTCATTACATGACAGTAGCTACAGAAGTTGTTAAACGGTTGCATAATGGCTGTCTTTAATGTGCTCTTGCACAAGCTCTCACACCCTGTCAGTCAGTGGTATAATGGTTGTTGTTGTGCACAGGTGATGGAAATAAATCACTGTTACGTGATGTTTTTGTTTTATTAAAATAGTTTTTATTAAAAATTAGAACTAAAATAACAATGATTACAATTCATTGAACAAACTCAATGTGACGCCATCGTCACTAGCTTGCGTTTGAACTTTGAACTGTTCAAATTGCTGCTGGAATCTCTTTGGCTGACCAGAGAGTTGTTGAATGCAACATGGCCACCAGGTGGCACCAGCTGACCAATCAACCACCAGGGACCGCTCGCGCTTGACACCGGGCAGTGGTGTAAAGTAACTAAGTACATTTACTCAAGTACTGTACTGTACTTAACTTAAGTACAATTTGAGGTATTCTTATTTTACTGGAGTATTTCCAATGTTCAATACTTGTACTTCTACTCCACTTCGCTACATCTCAGAGGCTAATATTGTACTTTTACTCCACTACAATTATTTGAAAACTTTAATTATAGGCCTAGTTACTAAGTAGATTTCGATTATTATTACAAAACATGCATTAACCACTTCAGCTCTGTATACATTTCGGCCATTTGAAAATAGCCAATCTACAAGCTCACAATGCGTTGCGACGCATTGTGTATTTGATCAAATGTATTTGATCGTTTTTGACATCTGTATATCTACGAGAGTCTTGGTGACAACCCTCCCAGTGCACCCTGGACTTTCACCAGTAAAGCCCGTACTTCTCCATATATGTACAACATATATATATATGGTGCTTATCTGGTTTCCCCAAATGTTAACTAGCGGTCCGGAGATTTTGTGCAATGTATTAGTCCATATCTTTCAATAAAGAAGTGTTTTAATCCCGTCTGTGGCCGATTCTGTTGGAAGTTCCCATGGGCGGAAGTGACGGGGCGCATCTGGTGAAAGCCAGGAATACACTCAATGTGAACAGGAAGCAATGCTGTCAGATGACACTGAGCTGTGCCTGTACATTTTGATAGCAATACTTTTGTACTTTTACTCGAGTACATTTTGAATTCTGGACTTTTACTTGTAACGGAGTATTTCTACATTGCAGTATTATTACTTTTACTTAAAGGGTAAGACCACTTTGGTAGAGGTTTGGGTTGTGTATTTACCTTGCCATGATGTAACTCCAAAGGTGGACAAGAAATCAAAAATAATTGCTCCATTGATTAGAAATTGATAATTCTAAATTTGCTCCTCATTGACTTACATTGTACGGTAAAACAGCTCTCAAAGTCACTCTTTTAGCACGTAAACGAACACGAACAAAGCTGATTCAGACAATATAGAACATCACCAAACCCAGTACTGTTTGTTTTTTTAATAAAAATGTTAACTTCCTGCTGATTTTACTATTTGAAGATCCGGATCCGGATCCGCGAATCCAGTCCGGGTTTTCTTCTTAATAAAAATAGCAAAATCAACAGGAAGTTAACATTTTTATATACAAAAAAAACAGTACTGGGTTTGTTGATGTTCTATATTGTCTGAATCAGCTTTGTTTGCGTTTGTTTAGGTGCTAAAAGAGTGACTTTGAGAGCTGTTTTACCGTACAATGTAAGTCAATGAGGAGCATATTTTGAATTATCAATTTCTAATCAATGGAGCAATTATTTTTAATTTCTTGTCCACCTTTGGAGTTACATCATGGCAAGGTAAATACACAACCCAAACCTCTACCAAAGTGGTCTTGCCCTTTAAGTAAACAAATTGAGTACTTTTTCCACCACTGATCATCATCATCATCATCATCATCATCATCATCATCATCATCATCATCATCATCATCCAAATCCAAACCGAATCTACAGTTTTGATCACAGCCCTGCAGGCTTTTGACTACAACTTGTCAGATTTGACATTATCCTTGAGGATTTTATTGTATTTTCTTGCTTTTTAACCAGCCTTTCTTCAACTAAAGATCAACTAGGTGACTAATAGGTTAGGGGAAAATGTCATTTTTATGCTATTTAAAATGCCTTATTGTATGTTTGATTGTAGCGTTTAGTAAGCATGTCTTTAGAAGCAACAACAAAGTCAACAAAAATGAATTATTTTCCTTTATTCATCTGTTTTGCATATTCTCAACAGTTTATACAGTACATAGCACAGTCATCTTTGTCCTAGCATTACAGACAGGATAGTGAAATGGTGCAGTTCAGCCATCAGCAGAAACTGCAATAAGGTGCGCAGAGAGCAAGTTCAAGTCTTTCTTACCTATATATCTGTAAATATAATATAGACATTTAGATCTCAATAAATATACATATATATATATATATATATATACATATATATATATATATATATATATATATATATATATATATATATATATATATATATATATATATATATTCATAAATAGTATTTGCTAGAGAATCCCTATTGCTTACAAACATACTGTCACCCGCTTTGCTTTGGACATCTGCTGGCCGCCAAATAGCCCCTTCTGCCCACCCTGGAAATGATCACAGCTTTCGTAGTCTCACTTCTTGACCTTCTCATCCTTGCTCTCCTTGGACTCTGTGCCGGAGGACTCCACCACCTTCTCAGTCTTCCCTCTGTCTTTTGCCTCCTTGCTGTCAGCCTTCTTCTCCTCAGGTTTCTCCTCAGGTTTCTTCTCCTCTTTCTTGGTCTCCTTCTCTGGCTCTGCTTTAGGGGCGGCCTTCACTTGCACTTTGTCCTCTGTTTTAGGTGGGGACGGCTTCTCGTCCTTAGCAAGGGCGGGACTGTCTTTGGGGGCAGGCTTGTCTTCTGCAGGCTTGCTGGGAGCAGCAGGTTTGGGAGCGTTTTCCTTCTTTGGGGATTCCTCTGACTTGCTCTCCTTCGCATCATTTTTTCCCGCCTTGCTCTCAGGCTCCTTGTCTTTGGGCTCCAGCTTCTCCTCCTTCACAGGGGCAGGAGGCTCAACTTTCTTCTCCTCCTTAGGGGTGTCTTTTGCAGCTGGGGGTGTGGCCTTTTCCTTGACTGGCGACTCTGGTTCCGGGGTTTTGGGAAGAGGGGATTTGGGAGGGGGAGATTTGGATTCAGGGGAT
This sequence comes from Gymnoscopelus braueri, assembly GCF_963280865.1. Taxonomy (NCBI): domain Eukaryota; kingdom Metazoa; phylum Chordata; class Actinopteri; order Myctophiformes; family Myctophidae; genus Gymnoscopelus; species Gymnoscopelus braueri. The sequence continues at coordinate 10,427,415 of NC_137616.1, read as the reverse complement.
TTGCTGGGTGGGGATTCTGACACTGGCGACTTGGCTGCAGGTGATTTTGCTGGTGGTGATTTCTGTGCTGGGGATTTTGACTCGGGGGACTTGGATGCGGGTGACATGGATTTGTCCTCTACGGGGGATTTGACAGCAGGGGACTTGGCAGGAGATTTTGGCATCGGGGATTTAGATTGAGGTGATTTAGATTCAGGTGATTTGACAGTAGGAGATTTGGGCTGAGGGGTTTTGGGGGGAGATTTGGATGGAGGAGAAGCAGCCTTGGCAGGAGACTTGGACTTCTCATCTTCCTCACCTATCTTCTCTTCCTCACCCTCTCCCTCCTTCTCCTCTGCCTCATCTTTGGTTTCCTCTGCCTGCTCTTTTTCCTCCTCAGCTTCATCACCTTCCTCTTTAACTTCTTCTGCCTTCTCCTCCTTTTTCTCCTCTTGTTTCTTCTCCTCTTTCTTGGTCTCCTTCTCTGGCTCTACTTTAGGGGCGGCCTTCACTTCCGCTTTGTCCTCTGTTTTGGGTGGGGACGGCTTCTCATCCTTAGCAGGGGTGGGACTGTCTTTGGGGGCAGGCTTGTCTTCTGCAGGCTTGCTGGGAGCAGCAGGTTTGGGAGCATCTGCCTTCTTTGGAGATTTCTCTGACTTTGCATCCGCTTTTTCCGCCTTGCTCTTGGGCTCCTTGTCTTTGGGCTCCTGCTTCTTCTCCTCCTTCACAGGGACAGGAGGCTCAACTTTCTTCTCCTCCTTAGTAGGGGTGTCTTTTGCAGCTGGGGGTGTGGCCTTTTCCTTGGCTGGGGACTTAGGTTCCGGAGTTTTGGAAAGAGGGGATTTGGGAGGGGGAGATTTGGATTCAGGGGATTTGCTGGGTGGGGACTTTGACACTGGCGACTTGGCTGCAGGTGATGTTGCTTGTGGTGATTCCGGTGCTGGGGATTTTGACTCGGGGGACTTGAATGCGGGTGACATGGATTTGTCCTCTACAGGGGATTTGACAGCAGGGGATTTTGGCATCGGGGATTTAGATTGAGGTGATTTAGATTCGGGTGATTTGACAGTGGGAGATTTGGGCTGAGGGGTTTTGGGGGGAGATTTGGATGGAGGAGAAGCAGCGTTTGCAGGAGACTTGGACTTCTCACCCTCTCCCTCCTTCTCCTCTGCCTCATATTTGGTTTCCTCGGCCTGCTCTTCTTCCTCCTCAGCTTCATCACCTTCCTCTTTAACTCCTTCTGCCTTCTTCTCCTCCTTTGTCTCCTCTGGTATCTTCTCCTCTTTTTTGGTCTCCTTCTCTGGCTCTGCTTTAGGGGTGTCCTTCACTTCCGCTTTGTCCTCTGTTTTGGGTGGGGACGGCTTCTCGTCCTTAGCAGGGGCGGGACTGTCTTTGGGGGCAGGCTTGTCTTCTGCAGGCTTGCTGGGAGCAGCATGTTTTGGAGTGTCTTCCTTCTTTGGGGATTCCTCTGACTTTACATCCGTTATTTCCGCCTGGCTCTCGGGCTCTTTGTCTTTGGGCTCCTGCTTCTTCTCCTCCTTCACAGGGGTAGGAGGCTCAACTTTCCCCTCCTTAGGGGTGTCTTCTGCAGCTGGGGGTGTGGCTTTTTCCTCGACTGGGGACTTTGGTTCTGGAGTTTTGGGAAGAGGGGATTTGGGAGGGGGAGATTTGGATTCAGGGGATTTGCTGGGTGGGGACTCTGACACTGGCGACTTGGCTGCAGGTGATTTTGCTGGTGGTGATTTTGGTGCTGGGGATTTTGACTCTGGGGACTTGGATGCGGGTGACATGGATTCGTCCTCTACGGGGGATTTTGGCATCGTGGATTTTGGCATCGGGGATTTAGATTGAGGTGATTTAGATTTGGGTGATTTGACAGTGGGAGATTTGGGCTGAGGGTTTTTTGGGGGAGATTTGGATGGAGGAGAAGCAGCCTTTGCAGGAGACTTGGACTTCTCATCTTCCTCACCTGCCTCCTCTTCTTCTACCTTTTCCTCCACTTCCTCTCCTTCTTCCCCTTTGTCATCCTCCTCTTCTTTACCCTCTTCCTCCTTCTCCTCTGCCTCATCTTTGGTTTCCTCGGCCTGCTCTTCTTCCTCCTCAGCTTCATTATCTTCCTCTTTAACTTCTTCTGCCTCTTCTTCATCGGCCTCCTCTGTCACCTCAGTGACCTGGGTCTCATCTGTCTGCTCCTCCACAATGACTGTATCAGAGATCTCATCTCCCTTCAACTTCAAGTGGTCAGACATCCTGCTTTCGAGGAAGGAGTATGGATCTTCTCCTGACACAAATCGGTTCTCCTCGCCCTCCAGTAGCTTCCTGTAAGCTGCGATCTCAATATCTAGAGCCATCTTCACATTCAGGAGCTCCCGGTAGTCCCTCAGCTGACTGGCCATCTCCCACTTGGTGCTCTTCAGCTCAGAGTCCAGCTGATGGATGGTCTCCTGTAGTGAGTGGAGATCTCCATGGTGCCTGTCCTCGCTCTCCATGCACTGCCTCTCCAAGGAGTCCTTGGTACCACGGAGAGTCTCCATCTCGATGGTACGGCTTTGGAGCTGACGGCGGTACTCAGAGATTTCCTCCTGGGTGCCTCGGATTGCATCCTGGTTAGACCTCGCTGCTTCTGACAGACGCTCCATGCGCACTTTAAACCATTCTTCGGTCTGCACTGCGCTCTTGCTGGCATGAGTGTCCAGCTGGGAGCGGATCTCCCGCAGTGTGCTCGTGACGTCCGTCTTCAGCGAGTCTCGCACCTCGAAGTTCACCTGTGCGCCCTGAATCTGCGCGAGGAGCTCGGCCACCTCTTCCTCGTGATTCTTCTTCAGAAATGCGGCTTTGTCCTCCAGCGCATGCAGCTTCTCGTCCAACTCGCAGCGCGTGAGTTGGCACTCGTCCACATACTTGTTCATGGCCCGTGCGGCGGCATCTGTCTCCTCCCGGTTGCGTGCTTCGCCCTCGAGCCTTCCCCGCAGGTGCTGGATGTCCTCCTCCAGGTGCTCGTCCTCCAGAAGAGTGCGCGCCTTCTCTCCGTTCAGCTGCTGCAGCAGACCCCTCAGGTCGCCCAGCTCGCGCTCATAGTGCTCCCCGACCGATGCGCGTCCGGCCAGGCTCTGTCGCAGGGCGGCCGCCTCTGCCTCCAGATTCCTGTTGTGCATCTCCAGGTTACGGACCGTGTCGATGTAGCCGGCGAAGCGGTCGTTCAGAGTCTGCAGAATCTCTTTCTCGTTCCTCCTCATGCCTCCGTTATAGCTCTCCAGGCTGTCCATAGGGGACTGCTGGCTGTAGGTGGGGCGGCGGCGCTGCTGAGAGTGGAAGCCGCTTGAGGATACCGAGGCCGGCCGAGGCTTGCGGTACGACCCACTTTGGCCATGGTGGTGGTCCAACGTGAAACTCATCTTGGCAGGACCGAAGATGAGTACTGCAGCAGGAGGCGAGTGCTGGGCTTATATAGGCAAGGGAGGGAAAAAGCAAGACTCAGCACTGTGACGCATCCTATACACAGTAAAACCTTTGGTGTTCATTTAAATGGACCATTAAGGGTGCATTTGGTTACATTTTGTTCCAAATGGATGCATTAACACAGAGGATTTTATTGTGTATTTAAAGCGACTTAGACAGAATATTGTCAGTGCACGGCCCAAGTGTAGCCTATGTCTTGTGAATGTAATTATTTATTGAAATTAGTGAAGGTTGAGGCCAGGGATGTTTGTGTGCAGTTCAAGGGATGAAATTACATTGACATAATACTAATTATTATCTAATTATTATATAAGTTGTGAAAATGTTTTCATATAGCCTAGTGAGCCTCACTCTTTTTTTTAATTCTCAAATCTACTATAGGCCTATCGATGTTAAATCTGGGACAGAGCTTGACTTGCAGTGAACTTTTCGTGTATCTAATTGTCCATCCAAGATGAATCATTCATGACTCAAATATTTTAAACTCAATGTATTTTTCTGTACAGGTCTGCTTCTGTAGATTAGGTGAGGCATGTGGGTGTGCACTGTGTTCTGCTGATGCGCTCTGTAGCTACTGCTGCAGTGTGAGTTTGCAGATCCACTCGAAGCCATCTGGGATGGCTTAGGTCAGCTTGACTATACCCCTGCTGACCTGGTCCCAGGTCTGTATGCTTTAACCACTTGAACCCCAGCATCCATGTGAACTTGTAGATCGGCTATTTTTGGAGAGCTATTTACAGAGCTTCTATCTGCAGTGCAAATATACTGCTCTGTATTTCTTTGCTAGAGATAAAACATAAGGACTGCAGAACGATTTCTAATATTGTTTTTATGTGTCCAACCTGCTTGATCAACCTTACTGCACTATTTAGCTACATTAATATATAGGATTATTACTACTATTACAAATGTTATTTTATTCTAGTGTTATCAAAACTTTTGGGAAGCTCAAATCACAAGAAATTCACTGCTTCCAATGTTGCTACCATGCTGTAGTATATATTACTGTATGTGACATTAAAAATAACATTTGAACCTTAATAAAAAGGGACAGGAGGAGTGGAATATATAATAAAAAAGGTTGAAAGGAGTATTTGGAGTGGTAAAATGAATCAAATCAATCTGATAGAAAGCCTTGAAGGGAGACAACTCAACTATAATCTCTTCTGTCTTCTACATTTTCATGTTCTCGTCATGTGATCTAACTAGCCAATAGCCTACCTGCATATTTAACATCCCCATCTTCCTTGGAACTATACATTCTAACCAACCAGCTGCTACTGACCCAGAGAGGTACACAATGCTAAAAGAAATGGATCTGATTAACTAGTCATTACATGACAGTAGCTACAGAAGTTGTTAAACGGTTGCATAATGGCTGTCTTGAATGTGCTCTAACACAAGATGTCAACAGTGGTGGAAAAGGTACTAACATTTTGTACTTAAGTAAAAGTATCAATACTGCAATGTAGAAATACTCTAACACAAGTAAAAGTCCAGAATTCCAAATTTACTTGAGTAAATGTACAAAAGTATTGGTATCAAAATGTACTTAAAGTACCAAAAGTAGAAATTACTCATTGTGCAGAATGTCCCATGTCACAGGTTTCAAATGTATAAAAAACGTTTGAAAATAGCAGATCTACGTCGCATCGTGACGTGTTGTGAGCCTGTAGATAGGATATTTTCAAATGGCCAAAGTTTAAATAGGGCTGAAGTGGTTGATTGCCAGAGTTATTTCAGATTTTTTGCAGTTTATTGCCAGAGATTTTTCATTGAACAAAAAAAGTACTCAGGAGCCGAGATACAGACTTTTTGAGTTTTAAGTTAACAAGGAAGTGGATGGGAGTCTAGATCTTCGAAAAATCATATCTCCTTGGTCTTTGGGTCTTGGCAATCAATGTGTTGTTAATGTATGTTTTGTAATAATAATCCAAATCTACAAAGTAACTAGTAACTAATTTAAGTTTTCTAATAATTGTAGTGGAGTAAAAAGTACAACATTTGACTCTGAGATGTAGTGGAGTAAAAGCCCAAAAATTGGAACTACTCCAGTAAAGTAAAATGACCTCATAATTGTACTTAAGTACAGTATTTAAGTAAATCAACTTAGTTACTTTCCACCACTGGCTGTCAGTCAGTGGTATAAGTTGTTGTTAATACTGTTACGGTCAGACTGGGAACTGAGGTGCAACATGATGACGTGGGACCCCCTCTTGAAAACCTCCCAAGGAACCACCAGCAAGCAAGGCTTCAGCCAAACAATGGGTTTTTATTACATTTAATTTCTTCAGGGTGGGTGAATTGTTATGAAATAATGATCAACAACTAAACTTTACAACCTAAAACTACCCAAAGTAACAAACCAAAATACAATCACTAACCTAACTCCTACTCCTCAAAACACAAGCAAAAAGGGAACCCAAAATAATGAACCCCCCCCACCCTTACCAAAACCCCGCTGTTTAAATCATATTATAAGTTCAGGGATGTAATACAGAGAACACAAAATGTGTGGTGTTGGTTGCTGGCAGTCCTCAATGGGAGTGAATAGGGAGGACAGTACACCTGGCGTTGAGAAGAGCTGGCGTTTTATCCTCGTCCCACACCAGCCTGGGACCAATCACCTCCTGGTCACCGCCTAGTTTCTCAATCATTCACTCATTCACTCACTCACTCACTCCTCTGCCACTCCCTCAGCTCACACACCTGTCACACATCACTCTCAGCAGATCACCTCACACCAGGGAAAAGAAGGTTACACAGACCTACATTCCTATGTCCATATATGGTACAAAGACCCCAGGGTCGTAACAATACACAGGTGATGGAAGTACATCACTGTGTTACATGTTGTTTTAGTTCAATGATTAATATTGTTTTTATTCAAGTAAAACAAAAATAATTATTACAATTCAAATTCATTGAACAAATTCAATTTGTTATGGTTAAGTGACGTCATCGTCACTAGCTCGTCACAATCTCTTTGGCTGAGTAGAGAGTTGTTTACGGTTGAATGTTGCATTTAACCGCCGCCAGGTGGCACCAGCTGACCAATCAAGACCAGGGACCGCTCCTGCTTGATACCGGGCAATGGTGTAAACTAAGTAACTAAGTACATTAACTCAAGTAGGCTACTGTACTTAAGTACAATTTTGGGGTACTCTTACTTTACTGGAGTATTTCCAATTTCAATACTTTTACTTTTACTCCACTACATCACAGAGGCTAATATTGTCACTTTCACTACAATTATTTGAATAATGAACGTAATTTGTATAGCACCTTTCATGACATGAAATGCAGCTTAAAGTGCTTTACAGAGCAAGAATACAATTACAGAAAAGTACAACTAATTTAACAATAAAGCAAAAAAGAAAAGCATAAAACAACACTACACTGTAGGTGTAATGGGAGTTTATTCCACGCTGTCGGCCCGTAGAAGCAGAATGCTGCTTCACCGTGTTTTTTATATGTCATTGTAGGCACCTCGAGCAGGTCAGCACTTGAAGACCTGAGGGGGCGGTTTGGAACATAATAGGCAGGCAGTCATAGAGGTAGTGTGGTATCTGAGTCATAAGGGAACCGGCAGAAATACGGATCCATTTCCGGAGGCGGTGAATAAAGAGTCATCGTTCAGAGACCGGAGCTTTCCTTTCTTAACAATCCCATTTTATTGTCAGAGTTCTCAGCATCCCATACATACAAGTCAATTCGACGTACAGTGCATAGTCCATAGATCCATTTTATCCTGTTGGACGCGACATCTGTGTGTAGCCCAAAAACACAGAGTCCTGTTTGCTTCCAATGCGAGCCATTATATACAGACAGTTTAGTATAAATAAACTACCTGCTGTCTGTGACTGTCAATCACAAATAGGCTCCTTGTCTAAACAATGCTTGACCCGCCTCCTTCTCTCAGGGCACTGATTTAACGTCTGCCTTGATCTGAACACATGACATCCTTCCCTTAAACCTTATCTATAAGACTGTACTTTTCCATATGCTCCCGTTATAACGTTATTATACAACATTTTATTAGCTTTGAAATAAGTCTAAACCTTAACATGTCCGACGTTGTATGAATGATCTAGATGATTAAAGTTACTTAAAAGAAAAGCGCTCTGCTCCAACTGTCGGAGCTCTCTGGAAAGAGTGTCAAAATCCCTTTAACAATGATGCCGTCATTAACCTCGGACTTAGACACAGAGTGATCATTCTATCCCACTAAAGGGTTTTCCCTCGGCCCTATTTTACTAAAACTTAGTCCTATCTAACTGTGAATTTAGAAAAGATTAGTATACGTTTTATAAGTTTGTTTTAACTTATCTCGGCTGGCTCGACTGAAAAGGGCAACTGTTCTAGTGTCAAACAGGCACTCTTGCCTAATATTAGAATGCGCTTTGTGAGAACCAAGCGCTGGGGGTGTGGTATTCTGGATTCACACCACATTTGGAAGTGTTACCTTGACCAATTCACTGCAGCTGGCAGTCACTAGAATCTTCCCAAATAGCCTAGTGACGTTTGGGTCTCCTGTTGTTATTAGACACTTTAATGGTTTGTGTTTATAATATATTAATATCATAATAATTTCATATTCATCAGTCTTGAATACTGATACACCACAGTAGGAAGGTGCCAGACCATTTAGAGCTTTATAAACTAGTAAAATCAACCGGGAGCCAGTGTAGTGAAGCTAGAACTGGAGTAATATGTTCTCTCATCTTAGTTTTAGTTCAAACTCTCGCTGCCACATTTTGAACAAGTTGTAATCTGTCAGTTGTTTTCTTTGGCAGGCCAGAGAAAAGTGCATTGCAGTAATCAAGCCGAGAGAAAACAAAAGCGTGGATCAACGTTTTTGCATCGTCCAACGACAGATAGGCTCTAATTCGTGCAATATTTCTAAGATGAAAGAAGGCAATCTTGGTAACATGATTAATGTGGGTATTAACATTCAATTCAGAATCAATCAATTCAGAATTAGTTACTAGTTACTTTGCAGATATAAATGATCATAGTATAAAACATACAATAACCACTTTAGCCCTATTTTATACCTAGGCTATTTGAAAATAGCTAAAGCACACAACGCGTCGCATCGCGACGCGTTGTGAGCTTGTAGATCAGCTATTTTCAAACATTTTAGTACTTTTACTTTTGTTACGTTAAGTATATTTTGATGCCAATACTTTTGTACTTGTACTCAAGTAACATTTTGAACACAGGCCTTTTACTTGTGACAGACCATTTTTATATTGTGGTGTATTGCTACTTTTACTTATGTAAAATATCTGAGTACTTCTTCCACCACTGATGCCGGGGGCATTCAGGTATATAAAGGTTCAGCACCGTGGGGAACGCTTAGCTCTGGTCCATAGCCTGAAGGAGTTCTCCTTAAGGCTGGGACTTTCGAGCCAATGCGCCCAGTTACTCCGCTGTGCCCTCTACAGTTCTTGTCAATAGAAAAAAATCCATTGACCGGATCTGTAGAGGGTGCAGCGGAGTAACTAAAAAATGTTTTCCTTCCGGTGAAATATTCAACATTTTGGCCAAAAAAAACATTTTGACCACAACTTGTCAGATCTGACGTTTTCCTTGAGGATTTTCTCGTATTTTCTTGCTTTTTGACCAGCCTTTCTTCAGCTTACATTCAACTAGGTGATTAACTCAGGGGAAAATGTAATTTTTATGCTATTTAAAATGCATCGTGTGTTTGATTGTAGTGTTTAGTTATCTAATGTCTTTAGAAGCTACAACAAAGTCATTTTTATTTCTTTAGCTTTATTTATTTACAATTACATTACACAACACATCTGTTTTCCATATTCTCAACAGTTTATACATAGCACAGTCATCTTTGTCCTAGCATTACAGACAGGAGAGTGAAACGGTGCAGTTCAGCCATCAGCAGAAACTGCAATAAGGTGTGCAGAGAGCAAGTTCAAGTCTTTCTTACCTATATATCTGTAAATATAATATAGACATTTAGATCTCAATAAATATACATTCATATATACATATATTCATATATAGTATTTGCTAGAGAATAACTATTGCTTACATACATACTGTCACTCTGCATTGCTTTGGACATCTGCTGTCCTGCCAAATAGCCTTCTGCCCCACCCTTAAAGTTCTTTGGCGTCTCAACCTCCTCCTGTCATCAACACCTAGAAATGATCACAGCTTTCGTAGTCTCACTTCTCCGCCATCTCAGTCTTCCCTCCGTCTTTTGCCTCCTTACTGTCAGCCTTCTTCTTCTCTGGTTTCTTCTCCTCTTTCTTGGTCTCCTTCTCTGGCTCTGCTTTAGGGGCGGCCTTCACTTCCGCATTGTCCTCTGTTTTGGATGGGGACGGCTTCTCGTCCTTAGCAGGGGCTTTGGGGGCAGGCTTGTCTTCTGCAGGCTTGCTGGGAGCAGCAGGTTTGGGAGTATCTGCCTTCTTTGAAGATTCCTCTGACTTCGCATCCGTTTTTTCCGCCTTGCTCTCGGGCTCCTTGTCTTTGGGCTCCTGCTTCTTCTCCTCCTTCACAGAGATAGGAGGCTCAACTGTCTTCTCCTCCTTAGGGGTGTCTTTTGCAGCTTGGGGTGTGGCCTCTTCCTTGACTGGGGACTTTGGTTCCGGAGTTTTGGGAAGAGGGGATTTTGGAGGGGGAGATTTGGATTCAGGGGATTTGCTGGGTGGGGACTTTGACACTGGCGACTTGGCTGCAGGTGATGTTGCTGGTGGTGATTTCGGCGCTGGGGATTTTGACTCGGGGGACTTGGATGCGGGTGACATGGATTTGTCCTCTACGGGGGATTTAACAGCAGGGGACTTAGATTGGGGTGATTTAGATTTGGGTGATTTGACAGTGGGAGATTTGGGCTGAGGGGTTTTGGGAGGAGATTTGGATGGAGGAGAAGCAGCCTTTGCAGGAGACTTGGACTTATCATCTTCCTCACCTGCCTCCTCACCCTCTCCTTCTTCCCCTTTGTCATCCTCTTCCTCACCCTCTCCCTCCTTCTCCTCTGCCTCATCTTTGGTTTCCTCTGCCTGCTCTTCTTCCTTCTCAGCTTCATCACCTTCCTCTTTCTCTTCTCCTGCCTTCTTCTCCTCCTTTTTATCCTCTGGTTTCTTCTCATCTTTCTTGGTCTCCTTCTCTGGCTCTGCTTTAGGGGCGGCCTTCACCTCTGCTTTGTCCTCTGTTTTGGGTGGGGACGGCTTCTCGTCCTTAGCAGGGGCGGGACTGTCCTTGGGGGCAGGCTTGTCTTCTGCAGGCTTGCTGGGAGCAGCAGGTTTGGGAGTATCTGCCTTCTTTGAAGATTCCTCTGACTTCGCATCCGTTTTTTCCGCCTTGCTCTCGGGCTCCTTGTCTTTGGGCTCCTGCTTCTTCTCCTCCTTCACAGAGATAGGAGGCTCAACTGTCTTCTCCTCCTTAGGGGTGTCTTTTGCAGCTTGGGGTGTGGCCTCTTCCTTGACTGGGGACTTTGGTTCCGGAGTTTTGGGAAGAGGGGATTTGGGAGGGGCAGACTTGGATTCAGGGGATTTGCTGGGTGGGGACTCTGACACTGGTGACTTGGCTGCAGGCGATGTTGCTGGTGATGATTTCGGTGCTGGATATTTTGACTCAGAAGACTTGGATGCGAGTGACATGGATTTGTCCTCTACGGGGGATTTGACAGCAGGGGACTTAGATTGGGGTGATTTAGATTTGGGTGATTTGACAGTGGGAGATTTGGGCTGAGGGGTTTTGGGGGGAGATTTGGATGGAGGAGAAGCAGCCTTTGCAAGAGCCTTGGACTTCTCATCTTCTTCACCTGCCTTCTCTTCCTCATGCTCTCCCTCCTTCTCCTCTGCCTCATCTTTGGTTTCCTCGCCCTGCTCTTTTTCCTCATCAGCTTCATCATCTTCCTCTTTCTCTTCTTCTGCCTTCTTCTCCTCCTTTTTCTCCTCTGGTTTCTTCTCTTTCTTGGTCTCCTTCTCTGGCTCTGCTTTGTGGGCGGCCTTCACTTCCACTTTGTCCTCTGTTTTGGGTGGGGAGTCTGGGGACGGCTTTTCATCCTTAGCAGGGGCGGGACTGTCTTTGGGGGCAGGCTTGTCTTCTGCAGGCTTGCTGGGAGCAGCAGGTTTGGGAGCATCTGCCTTCTTTGGGGATTCCTCTGACTTCGCACCTGTGTTTTCCGCCTTGCTCTCAGGCTTCTTGTCTTTGGGCTCCTGCTTCTTCTCCTCCTTCACAGGGGCAGGAGGCTCAACTTTCTTCTCCTCCTTAGGGGTGTCTTTTGCAGCTGGGGGTGTGGCTTCTTCCTTGACTGGGGACTTTGGTTCCGGAGTTTTGGATACAGGAGATTTGGGAGGGGGAGATTTGGATTCAGGGGATTTGCTGGGTGGGGACTTTGACACTGGCGACTTGGCTGCAGGTGATGTTGCTGGTGGTGATTTCGTTGCTGGGGATTTTGACTCGGGGGACTTGGATGCGGGTGACATGGATTCGTCCTCTACGGGGGATTTGACAGCAGGCGACTTGGCAGGGGATTTTGGCATCGGGGATTTAGATTCGGGTGATTTGACAGTGGGAGATTTGGGCTGAGGGGTTTTGGGGGGGGATTTGGATGGAGGAGAAGCAGCCTTTGCAGGAGACTTTTCATCTTCCTCACCTGCCTCCTCTTCCTCTCCCTTTTTCTCCTCTTCCTCTCCTTCTTCCCGTTTGTCATCCTCCTCTTCCTCACCCTCTCCCTCCTTCTCCTCTGCCTCATCTTTGGTTTTCTCGCCCTGCTCTTCTTCCTCCTCAGCTTCATCACCTTGCTCTTTAACTTCTTCTGCCTCTTCTTCATCTGCGTCCTCTGTCACCTCAGTGACCTGGGTCTCATCTGTCTGCTCCTCCACAATGACTGTATCAGAGATCTCATCTCCCTTCAACTTCAAGTGGTCAGAGATCCTGCTTTCGAGGAAGGAGTATGGATCGCCTCCTGACACAAATCGGTTCTCCTCGCCCTCCAGTAGCTTCCTGTAAGCTGCGATCTCAATATCTAGAGCCATCTTCACATTCAAGAGCTCCCGGTAGTCCCTCAGCTGACTGGCCATCTCCCACTTGGTGCTCTTCAGCTCAGAGTCCAGCTGATGGATGGTCTCCTGTAGTGAGTGGAGATCTCCATGGTGCCTGTCCTCGCTCTCCATGCACTGCCTCTCCAAGGAGTCCTTGGTACCGCGGAGAGTCTCCAGCTCGATGGTGCGGCTCTGGAGCTGACGGCGATACTCTGAGATCTCCTCTTGGGTGCCATGGATTGCATCCTGGTTAGACCTCGCTGCTTCTGACAGACGCTCCATGCGCACTTTAAATCATTCTTCGGTCTGCACTGCGCTCTTGCTGGCATGAGTGTCCAGCTGGGACCGGATCTCCCGCAGTGCGCTCGTGACGTCCGCCTTGAGTGAGTCTCGCACCTCGAAGTTCACCTGTGCGCCCTGAATCTGTGCAAGGAGCTCGGCCACCTCTTCCTCGTGATTCTTCTTCAGAAACGCGGCTTCGTCCTCCAGCGCACGCAGCTTCTCGTCCAACTCGCAGCGGGTGAGTTGGCACTCGTCCACGTACTTGTTCATGGCCCGTGCGGCGGCATCTGTCTCCTCCCGGTTGCGAGCTTCGTCCTCGAGCCTTCCGCGCAGGTGCTGGATGTCCTCCTCCAGGTGCTCGTGCTCCAGGAGAGTGCGCGCCTTTTCTCCGGTCAGCTGCTGCAGCAGACCCCTCAGGTCGCCCAGCTCGCGCTCATATTGCTCCCCGACCGATGCGCGTCCGGCCAGGCTCTGTCGCAGGGCGGCCGCCTCTGCCTCCAGGTTCCTGTTGTGCATCTCCAGGTTACGGACCGTGTCGATGTAGCCGGCGAAGCGGTCATTCAGAGTCTGCAGAATCTCTTTCTCGTTCCTCCTCATGTCTCCGTTATAGCTCTCCAGGCTGTCCATAGGGGGCTGCTGGCTGTAGGTGGGGCGGCGGCGCTGCTGAGAGTGGAAGCCGCTAGAGGATACCGAGGCTGGCCGAGCCTTGCGGTACGACCCACTTTGGCCATGGTGGTGGTCCAACGTGAAACTCATCTTGGCAGGACCGAAGATGAGTACTGCAGCAGGAGGGGAGTGCTGGGCTTATATAGGCGAGGGAGGGAAAACGCAAGACTCAGCACTGTGACGCATTCTGTACACAGTAAAACCTTCGGTGTTCATTTAAATGGACCATTAAGGGTGCATTTGGTTACATTTAGTTTCAAATGGATGCATTAACACAGAGGATTTTACTGTGTATTTAAAGCGATTTAAACAGAATATTGTCAGCTGCCAAGTGTAGCCTATGTCTTGTGAATGTAATTATTTATTGAAATTAGTGAAGGCCACCGATATTTGTGTGCAGTTCAAGAGATGAAATTACATTGACATAATACTAATTATTATCTAATTATTATATTATTTGTGAAAATGTTTTCATATAGCCTACAGAGCATCAACAGCCTTTTACTTTATTTTCTTTACTCACACATCTACTATAGGCCTATAGATATAAAATCTGGGACAGAGCTTAACTTGCAGTGAACTTTTTCTGTATCTAATTGTCCATCCAAGATGAATCATTCATCACTCAAATTACTCAAATATTGTAAACTTAATAAAATTGTCTGCACATGTCTGCTTCTGTAGATAATATGAGGAATGTGGGTGTGCACTGTGATCTGCTGATGCGCTCTGTAGCTGCTGCTGCAGTGTGAGTTTGCAGATCCACACGAAGCCATCTGGGACCCACACACTTGCTGGCTCATTGATGGAATCTTTGTGCACGCACACACACACACACACACGCACACGCACACGTACACGCACACGCACACGCACACGCACACGCACATACACACACATTTTGTAGAGAGTTGTCTGCCCCATCTGATGCCATCTGATCGACCCCATTCTATTTGCAAATTTCTTCCTTTACTGCCTATACCAGGGGTCCTCAACAACAAATCTTGAAGGTCCACAAATACGTTTTTGAATAAGGCTAGGGTCCGGACATGAGCGCGCGTGCATGTGCCCCCCCCTGCGATTTTTTTCGCGGATTTTGGCGGATTCGGGTACTTTTTCCCCCGTTTTTGTTACTTTATTTCGGTTTTTTTTTTAATTATAATTTTCCCAGGGTCCACAGAGAGGTGTCCCGCGGTCCGGTCATGGACCGCGGTCCGCCTGTTGAGGACCCCTGGCCTATACATTATGCTTCTTTTGTCCACCCAATCAATTCTGAATGTGCAGGACAGCCTGGACAGGTGTGTCTGTAAAGCCAAGATTGTTAATGAAGTGTAAAGATCTTTTTTATTAATGCCTAATTTATGGGTCCCTTTATACGGTTTTAGAGTTAAATAAACACTGGAGTTTGCGTTGTATAACACAAGTAAGACGGGCGAACGTGGGAAGCGAATGCAGCTCGAAAATAACAATAAGAAGAATAGAAAGGAATGAGCAATTGTAGAGAAGTGGATCTAAAACTGTCCTCAAACTAAGGCGTTTTCAACTTGCCACCTGGCCTGAAATATGCACAAATGACATGGAATTCTTAGATATCCCAATAGATGAACTCGTGTAGATGCTTTTAGATGTGTTATTTTTGACTGTAGCTGCTATATTTCTCTCAGATGTCATGTCATACAGTCATCCCAGTCATCATCATTTACTTTCCACTTTGATCCATAGGGGGCGCCACAAATGCTCAAAATGTAACCTTTTGATGCAAAAACCATATGTTGGGGGGACCAATCCTCTCCAAATGAAACGCAAGTGATCTCAGGAGTTGCGTGACAATGTAATTCCTTCCGTTGCGTTCGCAATATACAGTAGAGTAGAATACACACTACTGAGAGAAGCCAGAAAGACTGGCCAAAGGATAATTACACAATAGCTACAGTACCTGCAAATCGTCAATGATCTAAAAATAATACAGCATTCACGCCTGACCACAGTCTAGAATTGTGAGCATCTTTCATCAGCTGCTCTGATGTGTTGTCTTCTGTGAGGAGGCAGATTCTGTCTCAGTTGCACCTATTGACCTTATTCCTGGCCCTTCTCCAGGGCAGTGCCATTGCCCTTTTCTGCTGCTTCATTCAACTAGAAAAAAGCGCCCTTTGAGCGTGTGAACAATTTCTGTGTGGTTAGCAGTGTTGGGTTATTGGGGAAAGAGTAATAGTAGATGTAAGTAGGTGTAAATGTTGTAGGGTAGTTGGCGATGGAAAGGACATAGCATTTGTTGTCACGTATGGTTTATTGGCATGTAGTAAATGATGATGACTGGGATGACTGTATGACATGCAGGTGACCGTTGTCATAATGATGCTTGTCAAAAGAACAGCTTGTTTTTAGATCTGTGTATGTTAGTTGTGTTACCAACCATGTCATCATTGTCTAGGTTTGTGCTAAGGTTGAAATGAGTAACATTTAAAAGCTTGCTTTCGTTTCGTTTAGCAGTTTCGCACAGCTTGTAGATCGGCTATTTTTGCTACTTTTGTGTGACATAGAATTAAGTATGGAGATAAGAGGTGTCTGCCCGACAGTATATGCAATGTGGCCCTCTGGAGTGAGTGTGGAAATATAGTGGCCCTCTCCATCATCAAAGTTGCCCACCGCTGTACTAGCTGCTACAAGGACAAGCGGAAGACCCCTAAGGGTCCATTTGGGGACCCTGGCAGACAGTGGCAGTCGTTGGACCCGATGTGGAGAACCAGTAGCTTACTTGATTGGCCAACACAACTGATAGATCTGAAGAACTATGTATTTTATGTATGATATTGATATCTGTTTAGCCCTTCTATTTTAATAACAATGTTAGATAGGAGACATTTTTTACAGGTTTAGGTCAGGACGAACTTTGGGTTGCTATGGCAGCGCCTGATTAAGCCTGGAGCCTAATGGAAAGTCACGTTATCAGATGAAGAACTTGCCACAGGAAGAAGACAATCGGAGCCACTAATATGTAAACAAATGATGTCAGATGTGTTAAACCTGGGTACGTACGTTGCCCTGGTTACCTTTTATTGAAAATAATTATTTTATAACACTCTCCCTTCTGTGCTGGGTTTAGAGAACACTAGATGATATTTTTAACTGTACTGTACCCGTCCGTTCTCCCGAATAGAGTGATTCATTTCTATACAAACTAACGTCTCAAACAAGAGCATGAGGTAGCTCCGTGGATATTGCATCATTGAGGGCATTACTTATGCCGAATACTGATGTAGTGGGTTCAGACATATAGGCCTAAAACACATCATATTATTAAGCAAAATGTATATTTGATCATACAAACAGCATCAGTGTTAAGAGATCTACAGGCTCACAACACATTGTTGATCGACACATTGTGAGTTTGTGGATTGGCTATTTTGACGATTGGCCTTTTTGGCCTCATTCATTTTAAATGTATAATTCATTTTAAATGTATAATAAAAAAGGAACGGTTTTGGGCATACAAGGTTTCCACCTGGGTGTCGCCCCCAAACATTTGCAATATTCTTCTGTTGGTATTCACTCGTTTTGAGCTTCAAGTACTGGCAGGTGTGTGCCAGTCACAGGTGTGTGACGTGACTGGCACCTGAGCATGGGTCCTGCAACATTTGTTGAGTTTGTGTCATCAGGGGATTTTGGCACATTTTTGGGGGGCGCTACCCACACCTTTAGCTGTGTTGCTCATTCCACGAATACACGTCCTTACAAGTTGTACCTCGTTGTAAAGGTGACTAATCAGGATGAAATATGAAACACAATACCAATTTGTATTACTGACAATTACACATTGTCTGTGAAGCACACAAACAACAACCTTACTGTCCATCCACCTGTTGGAGTTGAATTTCACCTTATGACCCACACAAAGTACAGATACTTGTAGCACGGAGACAATAAGGAAAAAACAGACTCAGACAGGCAACCAAGGGTATAAGGAAACATGTTTGTATTCAGATCAGAGAGACAATAGAAGGTTACAGTATATCACAGGTCCGCAACATCGGCCACATCTCTCTCTGTAGTGTAACAGAGCAAGCACGAGCTTTTAACATTGTCCAGTAACATAAACATATGACATCATAGGATGTGACATCGATGAGGTTCCGTGCGAAGGTGGACTTCTCGGATTGGATGAGAGCGATGGTTACGTCGTCGTCTGATGATGGTAGATGATGGTAGATTATGATGGAGGATGATGGTGTGACAGTTTATCTCTGGACAACAGCGTCCCCATGTCTGGGTCAACACGTTTGACATCTTGCTCTGACCCACTGGTCAGTGGAGGATTTGGTTGACACTAAAGGGAGACAGCTGTAGGGAAGAGAACACCCAGATACCGTGCTCCCAAAACAATAGATAGCAGAGAAAGCCTGCATGAGTTCAACCTTGGCTTGCAGACAGAGAGACTGCTAGTAGAGAGTACAGAGTACTTTTAACATGACTGAGGTACAGGCCCATATGGGACCATTATTAATAGGACATTTTAACCAGGTTAAGGACCCTAGACACATTATGATAATTAAGATAAGATAAGAGATTAAATGACTCTATCACCACCTTGTCTGTGAACAACAGGAACACACAAACAACCTTACTGTCCATCGACCTTGTCTGTGAACAACAGGAGCACACAAACAACAATTACTGTCCATCCACCTTGTCTGTGAACAACAGGAGCACACAAACCGGGGATAACTGCTGTCAAATATCACTTCTTGAACAGTTGTGTCACTGCACTTGCTGCATGTCGTCAGAGTCCTGCTCTTCACCTCATGGTGTTGGAGCAACAGATGTTCAGGAGGCGGAGAAACACACCTTTACTCCGCCCACTTACCAATCTACCTGGCGCTATTTATACACTGTCAGAACTACCCAGAAACCCCTTACTCGCTTTCGTACATCCGTACTTCAAGCTCGTAGCGTTCTGCATCGTTCTGCACCATGAGTTCACTCGAACTTTTCGCGTCCGACGACGACAACCGGCAGAGACTCTGATGAGGAGGCCAGGGTGAGGAGGGGTGCCAGACCCCATAGCGAGCCACAAGTTGCTCTGTTTTAATGGACATGAATGACTCTATGAACTTCAACTAAGTAAGAACAATGAACTACAACAAAGTGTGAAGACGTTTCCCAGAGCCTATACCAAGCCCATGTTGATTGAGAAGCTTGGAGAGAGGGAAAAGGGTGCGAGTGTCCCCATAGCCTTGAGGAGAGGGGTAATGTATGTATATTTATATGCATTCCTCCTGAGGGGGAGAAAGTGTGTGAGTGTCCTGTTCAAGTGCCAGAAGATTGAGGAACTTGGAGAGGAGAAGAATGTTGTGACTGAGATTCTCTCATCCCGTCCCAAGCACCATGAGGAGCTTGGAGAGGAGGAGGGAAATGCTCAGAAGTCTCCCATAGCCTGCCGAGCACCATGAGTATTGAGGAGCTTGGAGAGGAGGGAGGAAATGTAACAGAGAGGTCCTCTGTTACTTATGTTTGAGATAACCCTCATGTATTGAATTATATTTGCACAGCACATTTGCACTTTTAGTATTTTGCACAGATCACCTTGTAGTGCAATATGGAGAGAGGGCAATATGTTTGTAGTGTGAGGTTTTATTGTTGAGGTTGATTGAATGCTCAACAGTACCTGTTTGTTGCCAGCATGATTGGGCTGGACCATATCGGGACTCCAGAGGCAGCTCCGAGCCTGCGGAATCGCCTTCCCCCGTTCCACAAACAAAGCGGGACTCTTCCAGCTGTTCGCTGTAACACCGCTAGCAACGACAGCAACACCGGGGCCTCCTTCGAGCCAGGCGCCGTCCGATAACGTCACGCGCCGCACTTCTCCGTCCAGCGCGCAGACTCCGGATGACGTCACCCGCCGCACCGGATGCCTCAGGGCTGGCCAAGCAGAACACCGCCTCCACAAGCCAGCCTGCAGCCATATCCTTTATTCCTATTACTACTACTACTACTACTCCTTCATCCAGCACATTTCCTATCAATGTTAACCCTGTGCCTGCTGTTATCAGTCCTTGTACGGCAGGCTGCACTTTCATCCCACCCCCCCACCCAACCATCCCTACATCCAACTCAGTCTTCCTCTGCGCTTGCTACCACCCAAAACCCTAGCACTGCCGTGGCCACACCTGGCACCAGTGCACCCCAGTCGCCCCCTGTTTTCATCTTCCCTCCCACTTTCGAGCATGCCACCCAGTCAAACCCCGTTGCCACAACCAGCGGTGGCATCGCTTCACTTTCCCCCCCTGTTCTTTCCTGTCCTCCCCTCAATAACCCCTCCCCCCATCCACACCCCCCTTTTCTCTCTCCACAGCCCATCCAGTGGACCCACCGGCTAACGCACTATCCAGGAACCCCCAACCCATCCCACCATCCCTCCGCAACCAGATTCTCCAGGGCACGTCGACCTGGCTTCCCTCCTCCGCCCCTCCAACAGCAACACCGAGCCACGCTTCCTGGACTGCGGCGGCATCCAAATTCAACTCCGTAACTCCACCCCTACCCGATCCGCTCCACTCACTGTCGCAGAGTTCTGCCTGGCGTTTGGCATATACCGCGACGTCATCTGCTCCGCCTTCCCAGCCCGGCGACAGGAGTTGGACGACTACCTGGCGGTGGTACTCGACTTAGCAGTCCGTTTCGGAGGAACCCTCTTCCAGGAGTACCACCGCCAGTTCTCCGCCACAGCCGCTGCCAGGCTCCAGCAGTGGAACCTGGGCATTTACTGGGGTCAACTAGACCTCGAGCTCTATTGCCGCCTATCCGCAGGCAGGGTGGCAGAAACCTGCTGTTTATGCGGCAACCCTGCCCACCCCGCCAGTTTGTGCTCCTTCGCCACTCCCAGCCCCACCTCGTCTCCAGCCACTGCGGCCTTCCAGCCCCCAACTCCCCCTCCCTCCTCAGCCTCCCCTTGCCATCCCCCCACACCCTCACCCATCTACCCAGCCAACAATAGAATCTTGAAATCTTGAAATAAAATGTGAAATATTTTTGAAACACTAATCTGGTACGGGGCTCCCTGGCACAAAACATTTTCAGATGGGAGCTAGTGGGGGTCCATGACATACAAATAATTGAGAACCACTGGTTAAAAAAATTAAATAATTGTGAAGCAAGCCCAAATAAAATAATCAACTACACTTGAGAAAAAAGCCCCAAAAAACGCAACCCGCAACTACCAACATTTACAAGCAACTTCACAGAAAAATAAGCCCAAAGTCGCTTATAATAAGAGGACATGGCAACACTGGTTTCTGTCTCTGCAGTATCTTGTACTTTGTGCTCTTTAGATCGCTCAATAAACGTATATAGTGTACACATTGAAAAGCAACACAGCAGAAAACAATGTGTGATATGTCTTCTTTTATTTTCCAGAAGCAATTACTTTACAAAGGTCTCAGTCATTCAGAAATATATTTTGTTCATGAGCTGGTCCACCGGGCTCTCATTAACTCCAATGCATTCCACCAAACTCAAGGCTGCAGTCTGGTTCCATGGTCCGAAGAATCTGCCGGCTGGAATTGCATGATAGCGAAAATGACGTAGATGACCATACCTTCTTCCCATATACCTTGCATAAAAAAAAAACTTGCCTTGAGCACCATGGTGCTTCCTGAGTCTTGGGACGGTCCGCCTTCCACTCACCCGATTGGACAGAGGGGGAAAAGCAGCTCCTGCCTCCAGCAGTTATATGCTTCAAATGGACAAGTCGTGTAGAGCGGATAAACGCAAGGTTTGCAAGACAGGCGGAAAGATGCGCTCTTGTGTGAATCCACGCATTTACATTGACAAAGCATTGGCAGATTCTGCCCTAGCCCCATTTAGAACCTCTCCTACGTGGCCCGGTGCCGTTTGACCGGGACATTTTCGAATATTTTCCACTGTACATGTTCCCTCTTACCCTTCTGCACATCTTATCCAAAAAGTAAAGGTTTTAAGATGTTTTAACTTCTAGCGTGCAATAAAATCTATCCAACGAATTGAAAAAAGCGTTTAAATAGCTTCTCTCCTCAGCCGGTTCCATAATATCAGTAATGTTACCTCTGCGGTAGTCTGGGAGACTTCGCCTCAGAGCCTGGACACCAGGGGCGCGGCCACTGCGTTCTGATTCAAATCAACAGCCAATGAAGAAAAGGGGGCGGGATCCACATGCAGTGGGTGTTGCATGTAAATAGGAGCGACGGGAAGCAATTTGTCCTTGAGAAATTGCGGCTGCCATTGTTGTGTACTGCTGTTCGCCTCTCGTCTGACTTTTTAGACGAGTTGCACAGCTCTCAGACCGGTAAGAGGCGTGTCCGCTCAGATTCTGAGCGTAAGTTACATCCCGCCCACAAATACCATGGGTTCTGGCCCAGAAGTTCCTCGCCCCTCCCGTTTGTATGCGAGAGCTGGCGAAAACTTCTGGGAACTCAGATTACCTCTGCGGGCGCAACTTCTGGGTATGTCTTAAAAACATGTAGGAGAGAAGCTATTTAAACGCTTTTTTCAACTCGTTGGATAGATTTTATTGTGTCGTTGATATATAGACGTATATAAGCGTCTATATATTCACCTGTTTCCTAGGCTGAGTGTTTTCCACTTCCTGTCGATTTCATTGGATATCATTGGTCATCTGACCAGTTTCATTGGATTTCATTGGATCAAATCGACAGGAAGTGGAAAACACACAGCCTAGGAAACAGGTGAATAGACGCTTAAAAAACAGCTAATCAACGTCTAGGCTAAACTTTCACTGTTAGAGCAATTATAACCCAGTTTTAGACGGAGGTCTAATAGCCGACTATGGCTCACTGGGAGTAGTTCTCAAACATTTTCATGTCAAGGACCCCTTAAATGTATATGTAGCCTATTTGTAGACACAACCTTCTGAAAATATTTTGTGCCAGAGACCCCCATACAAGATTTTGTGGATTTGAAAATATTCCTACATTTTCATATATAGGGGTTAGATGTTTAGAGTTCTCATGTGGCCTGGCCCTAGTATAGTCGCTTCTTTTGGGCTTGTTTTCATAGACGTGGTTGCTTATTTCTCTCACAAAATCTGGCAACACTGACAAAGAGCGCTGATGGACCAGTCACCAGTGGACTATATAGTAGCCTACTACTACTTAGCTGAGTCAGCAGCACTACTGCTCCGGGACTAAAAAGAAAATACAACTTTTTATTTTATTTTATTTTTTCAGAGAGAAAGAAAGACTGGAATTTTCAAGGATTATGAATTAGGCTACATACGTGTTTTTTTTTCTTCTCCTTTTTCTTCCAAAGGAAAGTTTAGCCATCAGGAGAACTGCATGATGTTGTTGAGGTGTGTGTGAATATACTCTCTGGATGAAAGTAGCATCTTTCAGTCAGAGTTTCAAGGCATCCTTTGCAGTGGAGAAGTTGTGTCCCATTACTGTCTATTCAGGGTGCAGGGCAAATACATTGCAATTATAATATTTTCACTAGATGTTGTTACGGCTCTAGTTAGTCAGAGAACTTATAACTTCTAGGAGCACCTACAATTAAAGAGAGAAAACAGAAAACTATGATATGAGCCTATAATGAGAAACAAACACAGAGAACTTAAGCATGAAGAAACAGAGCAGAAACATGAAGAACCGAGGAATATGAATAAGGAATGGAATGATCTCATCATCTCTGAAAACACACAGATTGATGAGAATTTGATTATTCTATTTTCTCTAATTATATTTATATATATATAGGTTTACTTTATCAAAATCTTTATAGCTTATCTCCAACCTGCATTGCAGCTCAGCAAAGGGTGACCATATTCAGCCCCTCAAACCGGGACCGTTAATTCAATACGCACGTTCGTCGTGCACGCGCACCATAGGTGTTGCATACAGGCAACGACTCAGCGTTGAATTCAGACATGCAATGCATTTGTTCGTGTTTTCTGATTGGGTTAGGTGAGCATATTTACATGAAAAGAACATGAAACGTCTATATGCAACCACTGGAATGAACAACAATTATTGTAATTCTGTCGAAAACCGGGACCAGGCCAGGCCAGGGCAGTGTGGACATAGCAGACTAAACGATCCTCACCTGACCTGTGTGGAAACAAATTGAGAGTCACCATCTTGGTAACTTCCCACTCTCGTCAGTCCCTTATATATCTTCAATAAAATTGGTGACAACAAACTAGGGATGTCCCGATCACGTTTTTTTGCTCCCGATCCGATCCCGATCTTTTGATTTTGAGTATTTGCCGATCCCGATCTTTACCGATCCGATCTTTTCATTTAAAAAAATATTTTTAAATTATAATTTATGCATGTAGAATTTATTTTTATCATTTATTTTGTAGCAATAAAAGACAATATGTCTCAAAACACTGGCTGACAAAATAAATGTAAAACTAGAAAAAGTGCTCCTCGGAGCACAGGTCTCCGCCAGGTCAGGTAGGTTATTGTGGCCTCCTGGTGGCGCTATAATAGGCCAATGTGTTTTGGGTGACATTTGCTCCTCAACATAGTGTGAATGTGCGTGCAAAGTTTGACCGTAATCGGACGCTGCGTTCATGATTTGCGGCATTTTGTTCAAAACAAGCCACTACTGCAAACTTTAGATGTCAATCGTAGCCAATCATGATGGAATATGAAAAATCCAACACATCCGTCTTGATCACATGACTATAGGGATCATGTGTACTGATTTGCGTGAAATTTGGATAAAATCGGAAGAAGTAATATGATTTTTTTTTTTTTACATAAGTCGGCCTCTTGGTGGCGCTATAAAAGGCAGATGTGAAAAATGCAGGGCAAAGGTTTTTCCTTGACCTCTAGGGAGTGCGCTTACAAAGTTTTACACAGATCGGTGCAGTTATGGGTAAAAACATGAATCGGCCTGTTATAGCGCCACCATGGGGCTGATTTGAAAATGTTCAAGTAGCATTTCTTCCTCGGCATAATGGAAATATGCGTGCAAAATTTCAAGGAAATTGCATGCTGTGTTCATGATTTGAGGCATTTTGTTCAAAACAGAGCACTCCTGCAAACTTTGGAAGCCATTTTTAGCCAATCAGGATGGAATATGACAAATCTGAAAGACCCGTTTCGTTTAATGACTTTAGAGATACTGTGTACCGATTTGCGGGAGTTTTGGACAAAATCTGTAGGAGTACTGTAAAAACATATGTTTTGCAGAAATCGGCCTCCTGGTGGCGCTATAAAAGGCCCATGTGAAAAATTTGGGGCAGAGGTTCTGCTGTGGCATCCAGGGAGTGCGTGTGCACAGTTTCACTGCGAGCAAGCCAACGGTGCCGGAGATTAGCTGTCCACAGACAGAATGACGGACGGACGGACGGACGGACGGACACACACACACACGGACGGACGGACAGGGGGCAAAACATACTCTCTCGCCATGCCTTTCGGCCTGGCGGAGACAATAAATGTTAACTAGAAAGTACTGTTCCTGAAGAAACAGTGTGGGATCGCTAAGAATGTTGCTGGTATTGAGTATTGATAGTGTTAGTAGTGTTATAGGTTTGAAAGGTTTGAAAGGTTTGAAGGGTTTGAAAGGTTCTAAAGGTTCTAAAGGTTCTAAAGGTTCTAAAGGTTTGAAAGGTTCTAAAGGTTTGAAAGGTTCTAAAGGTTTGAAAGGTTCAAAAGGTTTAAAAGTACAAATGATTTCAAAAATTCTAATGGTAGCCAATATGTCCTAAGTAGGCTGAACGTTATAGAGTTGGAACGGAGTTTCTAGCTAAAAGTATGAATTTCTCCATTGAAATGAATGGGAGTTTTTTAGAAGCAAAAAGTGAAATATCTCTAAAAGTACAAATGATTTCAAAAATTCTAATGGTAGCCAATATGTCCTAAGTAGGCTGAACATTATAGAGTTGGAACGGAGTTTCTAGCTAAAAGTATGAATTTCTCCATTGAAATGAATGGGAGTTTTTTAGAAGTAAAAAGTGAAATATCTCTAAAAGTACAAATGATTTAAATTTTTTTAATGATAGCCAATATGTCCTAAGTAGGCTGAACGTTATAGATGGGTTTCCGCGCGACGTCATCACAGAGCAGAGTGTGCATTCTGCGCATGCGCGGGGGAGAACGAACCGGAAGCGCCATTCACTCTCTCGTTATTTTCGGGATTTAGATAGGCATAATGCTGCTATTATAGGCATAATAGGCATAATGCTGCTATTATATACAAACAGATCCAACTTTCGACAAATCATTTTTATTGAGTAAAGAAGATATTACAAACTGCATCATTTAATCTACTTTCATTAAACCTGGTGAAGACCATTTATTTTCTGAATGTACAATGGCCAGAGCTGCTGCGGGTAATAGCGCCCTCTACAGGCTCATCCCGCCACTGCGCGCGCATCATCCTCTCATGTTTACAAACAGGAAACCCATCTATAGAGTTGGAACGGAGTTTCTAGCTAAAAGTATGAATTTCTCCATTGAAATGAATGGGAGTTTTTTAGAAGTAAAAAGTGAAATATCTCTAAAAGTACAAATGATTTCAAAAATTCAAATGGTAGCCGATATGTCCTAAGTAGGCCGAACGTTGTAGAGTTGGAATGGAGTTTGTAGCTAAAAGTATGAAGGACTAATATTAGACTTGTAATAAAACAAGAAATAAAGTTGGAATTTGAGTGGAACTTAGAAGTCATTTAAGTTTAGCGTGAGGGAGAGGGTCTACTCTGAGTACTACAGCAGGGGTCCCCAACGTTTTTTTAGGTCAAGGACCCCTTAGCTAAGAGAGAGATGAAGCAGGGACCCCCACTACATATTGTATACAATTTGTGTTGCAGATGAAACCTTTTCATAGATTTCATAGATAGCTTCATCATAGACTTGTTTAACAGCACAGTCATCAGTGTCGTACCACTGTACTATTTACAAACGGTTAATAAATAAAGTATTCAATCAATCTATCAATACTTGGTTTAACTAAAGTGACACAGCTGAGTGCTGTATACGTCTGTGTTGCAGTTTGATGTTGTTGTCACTGTGTTGTGTTTCAGTGGCAGCAGACAGCAGTTTGGACTCACCAGTGTCTCCCGTTGTGTCTGAGCTGAGACTGGTGCTACTGGGGAGGACTGGAGCAAGATGGAACACAGCAGGGAACACCATCCGTTTTGTTTGTTTTTGACCCATTCTTCTCCCCAATTTAGTCGTTATGCCAATTGATTCCTCGCCACACACATTTCTGTGTTGTTACTGCTGTTGTATCCTACTGACTCACCTACCAGTGAGGAGCCCCCACCGGGAGGACGTAGAGCCTTCGTGCTACTCCTCCCGTCCAACACTGCCTGCTGACAGGTGCTGCCTCAGCGAGTAGGATTACGTGCAATGCCAATCATCACCCTCCCCGCCCTGGCTTCCCTCCCCCGAAGACGGACCAATTGTTTGTGTAGAAGACGCTTGACAAAGCCGGATACACCACGGTGGATTCGAACCCACGACGTGCGTGCGTGTGTGTGTGTGTACACAGTTTACTTCTTTATGATGAATGTTTTTTGATTGCTGTTTTTCATATTTTATTCTTGTGTAGGTATATCACTGTTTTATATGCTATTATTTGTTGCAATGCAAGAGCACCGTTCTATCTTTAACTCACTGTATATACCAATTATTTGTTTACCAACATTGAGACTGGATGCACAGGTGATTGTTTCATGCAATAAATTCTCAACCTGTTTTGGGGTGCGCTGGTTTCAGCACACCCCAACCCCCTCTTGTGTGTTGGCTAGTGAGGCGCGTCCGAGCGAGACCTGACAGAATGGGTTTCATTGCGCGCATACTGGTTGCACGCATACTGGTTGCACGCATACTGGTTCTTATCAGTGTGACGTCGTCTGTTAAGGGGTCTATGGGCTTTAGATCGTCTTTCTTCCTAAAATATATTTTTATGGCCCTGCACTATTTTCATATTTTGATGTTTCTGATTGTTAGCCTGGTCAGACAGGCTGTTTCTCAGTATACTTTTATAAGAATTCCTGTAACTGCTTGTTCCTTATGTTGTGTCATACATGTGAAAAAAAGGCTGTTCCAATTTTTGTAGAGACATTTTCACACCTCGACTGCCATTTGAACTAAATAAAAAACAATTAGACAGTAAATATAATAGCAATGCAGTGCATACATGTGAAAAAGGCTATACAGCAAATTCATTGTTGTTGCACTGATGAGTGGCTACCCTTCTTTATTAACAAAAGACTATTGATATTGCACTGTAGCTAAATAAACATGTTGTAATGTGATGTATTTGGAAGTGACTTTGTTGTATTCTAAAGGTAAAGTGTGACATTTCTTTGATGCTGTATTGGGCTATAATGTTTGAAATATATATATACCCCTGAAATCAAGACATTTTGAGGCAGAACCAAGTTTTTAGTTAGGAGCTGCAATCACTTTCTGGCAGGAGCATAACAACTTTTATGGCTAATATGGCCTTTTACATGTATAACATGTGGTAAATTGTTTTAGTAGAATTAAAGGACCACTTCACCCACCTTCATGTAGTTGGTCCTCACTAATGCTCATTATAAGATGTTGGGGGACGTGGTTGGCGGCGGTGTCCGCTTCCGGTCTCGGCTGGGCCTCCCGTCGGCGGGGCTCTTCGTCGGCTCGGGTCAAGTGGTCCTCATCATTTCCACGCTCACTTGGTGGTTCTCGAGGAGGGCCACTAGGGCCTCGAGTGAGGTGGGGCTCACTTATGAGGCGTATCGGTGGGCGTCAGGCGGATGCACCGGTCGATGACCACACGGTCCACCATGGGGGGCTCACCTCCTCCCGCTAGCCAGCTGTGCGTAATGCGGAGGAGGGCCGCCACTTGGGGCCGGGGAGGCTGGGCCGGCTGGTAGGCCCAGTTGTGGAACCGGCCGGGGACGGCTGTGGCCCTGGCTGGCCAAGATGGCGTCCCTCAGCGTGGGATAGTTGCGGGAGTCGGCGTGCGTCAGGTCATGGTAGACGCGCTGCGCCTGAGGAACGGAGCTAGAAGCGAGGCCCAGTCGGCCACCGGCCACCGCTCTCGGGCCGCGGTGCGCTCGAACACTTCCAGGAAGACTTCAACGTCATCGTCAGGTGATAGTTTGGTGAGCACCTCTCTAGGTGCGCGGGCATTAGCTACGTCTCTGGCCATTCTTTCAATTAATCGTTGCACCGCTGTCTGCAGATCAGTTTGGCTTTTTAATAACGCCGTCAAGGCGGTGGCGTGCTCCATTGTGTGAGGTCTTGGCGTTGATCATATAATACCCGTATTCTCCACCATTTGTGGGGTATCGATCGAAGCCAAGAGTCAGACAGTGGTGGTACAAGCCCATATATGGGTGTTTATTTAGAGAATGGCACAGAGTTACTGCATAAACGTTCAAATCATAAAGGTGAGTATCTACTAATCATGAGTAATCATTAACAGAGGTTCTTCACAGGTTTGGGGCCCAGTCCATGCACAATTATTCAGGCATTGTATGATACTGGTTAAGAGGGGGGGGGGGGGGGGGGGCAGCGAGGCTCCGAGTCACTCCTCAGGCTCAGAGAGCATTGTTTATACGTTTAGGCTATTATCTGGGAAAGTCCTTTACCAGGTCGGAGGCCCAGTCCTGTCTTTTTACATGTTCCAAACGGTTGCCTAAAACATAAAAAGACACAGGTTTTAGCGATCATTTCACTTAACAACACAGGGTTTTTTAGAAGGGAAATAGTGGAGTGTATCGCTTACCGCCTGAGCGCCCGTCTGTTTACCATGGAGAGTCAGTGTACTGAGAGAGAGCAGAGAGTGTTTGTAGCGACGCCCGGCCGGTCACGCAGGTGCCCTGAGTTGGGGCTGATCGAGGAGGTAGATTGGAATGTACCGCCCCTCGATGACACGGCCTAGGCTGCAGCGCTGTCTCTCGGTCCTCTCTCTGCCTCTCATCCACTGTCTCCCCATGCTTACCTGACAGGCGGTCTCCTAGCGAGACTCAACAGTACTCATTATGAAGATGGTCCCATTTCACAAGTTTTCAAATGTAAAATCAATGTATGAAAATATTTTGAAAATAGCAGATCTACAAGCTCACAATGCGTCGCATCGCAACACATTGTGAGCTTGTAGATCTGCTATTTTCAAATAGCCATATATAGGGCTGAAGTGGTTAATGTTTGTTTTAAAAAAATCTAAGTACAGTAGTAACTAAAGTTTTATATGATTGTTTTAATAATTGTAATGGAGTAGAAGTACAATTATTGAAATGTGGAGATACTACAGTAAAGTAAAAGCACCTCAAAATTGTACTTAAGTAAATGTACTTTACGAGAGAGAGAGAGAGAGAGAGAGAGAGAGAGAGAGAGAGAGAGAGAGAGAGAGAGAGAGAGAGAGAGAGCACTGGCATGACTATACTTGTGAGGGCTGAATGTCCAAATAAGTAATAGTAGCCTCATAGAAATAGACATTTGTGAGGACAAGTTCCCTGCTCATCATCACAAGAGAAATAGTCGTTCAGGTTAAACAGATTTGTGACAATAAAGCTGATTCTGGGAGCAAGAACCAACCATGTTCACACAGGAACAGTTCTGAGAGAAGGCAGCAGCGCCATCATGTGATGAAAACATGTCATTGCACTTCAAAGAAGTACTTGTGCTGTTGTTGAACAACATTAGTTTCATGGATGTAGTTAAATAAGCTTAGTTGTCATGTGCACATTGTACACAAATGAAGCTATCTTTAACATGTTTGAAAAGGTGCCTTGGGGAGCCATTAAAAGCACTGGGCAGGGTTACTGAAAAGTGAATACATAGGCCTACTGAAATATTGTTTAAACATCAACTTGTACTTTATTATTTCTGTCAGCTATGTATCCACAAAGGGCAATCTGGTCATGAGTCATGACTAGGTAAAATTCTAATTAGCGTCCATTTTAACACCAAGTACTTTATACTTGCATGAAATGTTTCCTTACTCAGCCTGTTCCAGTTGAAAAATATTAAAGTTTTAGTTAAAGTCACAGGAATAAACAATCAAGTCATCACACTGGGAGCGTACTCAAGTTCCCTCAACCCTATGGTTCAAATGCAAATACTTACCATTTATGTATACTTCTGTGTTCACTAATTATTATGTACATTTCTTTCTATGTCTGTACTGTCAGTTTTACAAAACCCTGCAGAGACTACAGTAAATTTACAAGAAAGTCAAGCCTTGTCTCTTTATTGGAGGATCCCAGAACTGTTATCTAGCTGTCTAGCTACACACAGAAAACGTGTTGCAAGGGCAGTAAACCTAACACCCCATAAGTATTGACAACTTCGACCCGCAAGTGAGAAGCTCACAGTGGGCAAGTTGAGGCACAGCTGTTTACAAAACTAATTGATCAGCCCCAATGTGTCTGAGGTTCTGACGCACAAAAGCTCAAAGGAGTATTTCACCCTAAACATTTCTTATTTTCTATCAATTAAATTACTCACCCCACGAGGCATGAATTCAATGCTTCATGGGGTGTGTAGAAACTAAGTAATTGTTTGGGTGAACTACCCCTTTAACATCAGTGTAAACATTACTTTTCGGAGTTAAATCAGCAATGAGGATTTTACAATGTAGGCTGCAGAAAAGGGGGAAAAAACTGCTAATGTTGAAAATGCAAAGTAAGACTTTTGGGGAGAAAGGATGCAATTACTGGGAGCGGGGGGAAAAAAGTAAAGTAAGGTAATAAGTAACTAGTTACTTTTGGCAGTGAGTAATATGTTAAGTAATATTATTACTTTTTTAAACAAGTAACTAGTAATGGGTAATATATTACTGTGTTTGAGTAACTTGCCCAACACTGGCTATAGGCACCAGCTAATAGGGATCCTTAATAAAAATCAAATCACTTGTCAAGCTGGAGTCAGTCTCTGTGTCTCTCTCTCCCTCCCTCCCTCTCCCCCTCCCTCTCAGCACTCAGTGCAATTTCACAATTTGCCTCCGGTTGATCAGATCAGGAGCACCTGTGGTTTTTACCAGCACAGTGCCAAGAGAACAATACCATGAGACCTGAGAAGCCTGCTTGTACTAAATGCACTTTTGTGGAGCAAGACAAGTAAAATATGCAAACTAAATATGAAGCTGTGGACAGGGCAGGGGCTCAAGCCCCCTTCGATGTCTATTGTCTACGTGTACATGTGCATGAGGGAAAATGCAGATTGACAACAAACACTGAACTCAAAACAAACATTACACTTGACACTTGCGTGACTAATCGGTCATTCTGACTGATTTTGAGAATTTAAAGTGGATTATCTTCTCTCGTGAAGCTCTGAGGAAGTTCCCCTTTCATGACTTTTCCTAAATATTCGATGCAAATAATCCCTGTTTTTTTCCATCTGAAACGAAAAATACGAAATTAGCTACACATATACCATCTCTGGCATTATTTGTCTGCTTTTTAGACCGGACTCACCCCTCTCCCCCTGGCAGAGCTTCTCTCTCTCCTCTCCCCCTGGCAGAGCTTCTCTCTCTCTCTCTCTCTCTCTCTCTCTCTCTCTCTCTGAGCAGAGACGTGTGTTTCCAGATTCAAAATAATGTTTGTTTTATTTCTAATTAAAGGCAGAGTAAAAGCAACTAAAGGTCAAGGTCATGAGGTAGGAAATTATTTATCACTTTCAAAGACTAATTAAAATGTAATTAACAATATATCAAAAAGTATCACAAAAGGTTAAAAGGGGCAATAGCCTATATACCAGTAGGCGGGGGTATAGGTGTCCTTGCACACAGGAGGGAGGCAGGGAGTGAGGGAGTGAGGAGAGAGGGGTTTCACCGCCACCAAAAGCGCATACAAGACACACACGCACTGTAAGACACAAGAGAAAATGTTAAAATCCACACAACACTGGGTTCTTAAAAATAATGAGCATGCAAGCACCCACCTGTCGGGACCACAACTATAGCCACCCTATTACTGGTACGGCCGGAGCCAAAGATACCTCAGTTTATGTTATACATTTGTCACAATTAACAGCTGGTTTGCACACCAAAAAG
Organism: Gymnoscopelus braueri; assembly: GCF_963280865.1. Taxonomy (NCBI): domain Eukaryota; kingdom Metazoa; phylum Chordata; class Actinopteri; order Myctophiformes; family Myctophidae; genus Gymnoscopelus; species Gymnoscopelus braueri. The sequence continues at coordinate 10,395,010 of NC_137616.1, read as the reverse complement.
AAACAAAAATAAACCCAAAAGAAATAACCAACTCAAATAATAACCAAAATAATAAGGACAAAAACAGCAGGGGCAAACGGAGCTTCTCCTAACAAAACAAAAGGACATAATTAATAAACTGGTCAATGACTTAAGACAAAAACTACAATGTGCGCAGCGCGACTGCCTTTACCTCTATAAATAGATAAAGTGGCACAGACTGGACAGCACGCCACACTCCTCCATTTACAAGGAGAACAGGTCGGGGAGGGGGGAGCAGTGAGCAACTGCAGAGTTAAGATAACATTATGTTTCGCTAAGCTCACACATAAAAACACAGTTAACACACACAGTCAGGGGCGCCGATGACGTGGGGGCGTCGGGGCTATTTTCAAATTGCCAAAGTATATATACTGTATAAATAGTTTTGTAATAATAATCCAAATCTACAAATCAAATAATTGTAGTGGAGTAAAAGTACAATATTTGTCTATGGAGTAGAAGTAAAAGTATTGAAAATTGGAAATACTCCAGTAAAGTAAAAGTACCTCAATTCTTCTATATGGTATAGGTATTTTATTATTAGGCTATAATATTATTGCAGTTTGTCCAGCTGTGCACAGTTATTTTTTTATTATTATTAATGCATGGGACACTGGATGGGTAGAGTGTTGTTAATGTTGTTTTATGGTCATTTAATGAATTAATTAAGCAAAAAAAAATCGTACATGCGCGCGACGCAGTGGGTGGGGGGGGGCGGGGGGGGAGTGGGGGGGCCGAGTGGTGGTCAAGTTCAGCCCCCATGGCCACGCACAAAAGCTGGCGTCCATGCACACAGTTACATACGGTACCTTAAGCGAGACGCTGAACCGAGACGCTCCCACACACTACCGGGCGACCAGGCAGACCGGCAAACGCCAACTAACTAGCGGCCGCGTACAGCTGCCTATTAATCAGCCTGGTGATTACCCTAACCAGCAATGGCTGTGGCTGGGCAATCTGACATTGATCTCCAAAACGTAGATGATGCAATATATGAAGATCTCCAGACCAAGACCACGAAGGAGAAAGCTCTACAGAAGATACTGCAGTCTGGTAAGAGATATTACTAAAAATACAAATCACAATGACTTTTTACAACTTTTTAAACAAGAGAACAGGAGATTCAAAGATTCTAACTGATCTCACTCTAGCATCTTATTAATGTGTGTGTGTGTGTGTGTGTGTGTGTGTGTGTGTGTGTGTGTGTGTGTGTGTGTGTGTGTGTGTGTGTGTGTGTGCGTGCGTGCGTGCGTGCGTGCGTGCGTGCGTGTGCCTGTGTGTGTGACTGTGTGTGTGTGTGTGTGTGTGTGTGTCCTTCAGACTTAAGACGGCACAGGCGGGTTGGAGTCGGCGTTGGATTGCTTTGTGCTGTTGTAGTTCTCCTCAGCATTGTCTCGCTCTACCTCTGTAAGTCAAGTTTCAAAATATTGTATTTTATTACAATGTGATATATTATATATATCTGTGATGATCCATCATGTTGTTTTCAATACAGTAGCATATATCATACCTCATAAATATTATAAGTTCCCCATCACTCACCAGTGACAGCGAGGTTGTGAGAGGAATTATTTGGGATTGCTACTGTATACCAGACTTAATTTGGCAGTCATCATTTATACAGACCCCTTAACAGACGACGTCACACTGATAAGAACCAGTATGTGCACGCAGGCCGGCACCAAATGAAACCCATTCTGTCTGGTCTTGCTAGGACGCTTCTCAGTAGCCAACCCACAAGAGGAAGTTGAATGAACTGAAACCAGTGCACCCCGAAACAATATGTTGGGAATTGATCGCATGAAACAATCACCTGTGCGTCCAGTCTCAATGTTGGTAAACAGATAATTGGTCTATTGCTACACTCATTATTAATATGCATTAGACCTGGGCCGTTACAGTTTAAGGTTTTACATAGATTACATCTAAGCTGGTCAAAATCTATTCACATGTTTTGGTTTTGTCCCAAACTGACCTAATTTTGGACAGATATATTCAATAGTTTTTCATGTATGTGTAACACTGTTATAGATCCTGATCCATTATCTGCATTGTTTGGGACAGTCCTGCAGAAACATTCGATACTAAACATAAACTATATTGTGTTTGTCCAGCGCAATTGTTATACAATATTGTCAAAAATCAATACAAATATTTGTATAATAAATATATTATTATTTGTTGTAATGGTAGCAGCAACAGAAGCTGTAGCAGCATTGGTCCTCTTGGATATGACGTTGTGTAGTGTACACATCATATTGCATTTATTGTAATTGTGTTTTAAATAAGTAATCCGCCATACTTTTCATTAATTCAACCTTTATTTAAGATTCTCGGAGAGATCATTGAGGGAGACCCTCATTTACAATGATGCAGAGATTACACACATATAAATAACATAAGAACAACAACAAGAAAAAAAATAAAGTTAACACAAACAGTTAAAACAGTTGCACGTTAACAGCAATCAGTTAAAACAGTTGCATACAGGTAATGCACGGTTATTATATATGTCACAGGGTGAATGGAGATCCAGGGTGATTGAAGACAGAGCGCTCGTTTTTAGGCACGGGGCTTCGGGGCGAGGCGGGGCTTTTCGAGATAGGGTTTATTAGCGAGGCTCGCGAGGAGGAGAAGGAGGACGCGGCACTGCGAGGCGGGGGTTTATTACGTGAGGCGAGGAGGAGCTCCTCCTCGTGAAATAAACCGTCCTCCTTGGGAGGGACGAGGAAGGGGAGGAGAGCACGGGAGGAGAGAGAGAGAGAGAGAGACACGGACGAGGAAGGGGAGGAGAGCACGGGAGGAGAGAGAGAGAGAGAGAGAGAGACACGGACGAGGAAGGGGAGGAGAGCACGGGAGGAGAGAGAGAGAGAGAGAGAGAGAGACACGGACGAGGAAGGGGAGGAGAGCACGGGAGGAGAGAGAGAGAGAGAGAGAGAGAGAGAGACACGGACGAGGAAGGGGAGGAGAGCACGGGAGGAGAGAGAAAAGACGAGGAAGGGGAGGAGAGCACGGGAGGAGAGAGAAAAGACGAGGAAGGGGAGGAGAGCACGGGAGGAGAGAGAAAAGACACACGCACACGCTTGTCCACGACGGAGGCGCGCCGACAAGTGGAGCTTGAGGCCGAGGAAGCGCGCCCTCGCGCCTCCAGGCGCGAGTGCCCGCGCTGACCGGCCGATGCTCCACTTGTCGACTCAGCGCCGTTTGAGTTGTAAACCGATAGGGACAGAATTGTTCTTTTCATGGATCACTGTGTGCGTGTGTGTGTGTGTGTGTGTGTGTGTGTGTGTGTGTGTGTGTGTGTGTGTGTGTGTGTGTGTGTGTGTGTGTGTCAGGGAGAAACTAAAACAAAAGCCAGCAGAACACAATAAAAGTATCTTAACAGTCCATTGAAAGCATGAGCGCGTGTGCGTGCGCGCGCATGTGTGTGTGTGTGTGTGTGTGTGACTGTGTGTGTGTGGGTGGTCGCGGCCATATGTGCTTGTGCACAAGCCTGGCTTGTGGCTCCCTCTAGTGTTTCTTCTACAGAATTGCTGGGTGGGTAAAAACGAGCGAGCCTTCTTCAATCACCCTGGTTCTCCATTCACCCTGTAACATATACATTCCTAAAATGGCCAATAGATGCTAGGGTATTCAATTTAAGCTCTTGTTGCAAGAGTTTCCAAGACTCAGGTGCACCAAAGCTGAAAGCAGTCTTTCCCAGTTCCGAACTGGCAAAAGGAACCAGAATGACTAGCCAATCGCTGGAGCGAGTTAGAATGTGACAAGGTTTCTGACGTAGCATGGAAGATATATAAGGTGGTAATTTTCCAACCAGGGCTTTATAAATAAAGAGGTGCCAATGATTATTGCGCCTCTCAGTCAGAGAAGACCAGCCCACCTTGTCATACAGGGCACAGTCATGATTGTTGTAGCTATCACCAGTACTAAACCTCAGAGCTGAGTGGTAGACTGAGTCTACGTTTTCAAATGTATACAATGCATAGAAACCTTTTGAAAATAGCAGATCTACAAACTCACGGCTATTTTAAAATGGCCGAAATATAGGGTTGAAGTGGTTAATGTATGTTTTGTAATAATAATCTACAAAGTAACGAATAACTAAAGTTTTCAAATAATTGTAGTGGAGTAAAAAGTACAATAATTTGCCTTCTGAAATGTAGTGGAGTAGAAGTAAAAATACTGAAAACTGGAAATACTCCCAGTAAAGTAAAAATACCTCAAAATTGTACTCAAGTACTGTGCACTTGAATAAATGTACTTAGTTACTTTACACCACTGCTCACTGCACTGATATCCAGATGGCTTATTATGGCATCATTTCTCTCTTCATCAACTGCCTCTCAATTCCATACATGTTGCATTTCAAACCGTCTCTTCCAGTATAGCACCACCGTCAATTATTAATTCTTCCATTATCAGCAGCGACTTGCCCGCTCTACATTCATGTGAGTTCCTCTCTCCCTCTTCGACTTGCGCGGGTCTGAGAGACGACCCTGTCCACTCATATAGTAGATATGACATAAATTAACCCATTAAGACCTGAGGCCGATCCTATAAAATTTTTCATGTCAAGGACCCCCCAGAATTATATGTATTCGTTCGCAGATCTTCCCCGCATCTCAAAATAGTTTGTTCCAGGGAAACAAAGATTTTTTTGTTTTGTTTTTACTTAAACTTTTATCCCACGATTTTGTAACCCCATTTTTTACACAGAGTGCCAATTGTCTATGTAATCCTGGGCACTACACTCCCTCTGCCAACCTAGGGAGGCCAGGGCCGAGCTCATGCCTCCTTCAATGCATGAGAGCCAACTGACCTTCTTGTCATCTGACAGGGGGGAGTTTCCCCGGTTGGATGTAGCACGTGGAAGGAACATGTTATTCCAACCAGTTCCTTTCCCCTCCATCAGGCGCCCCGGCTGGCCAGGGGGAGGCAGTATAGTGACCAGGATTACTGCATGTTTTTGTGAGGGTAACCTACCCTAGGGAACACGGGGAGAACATGCAGGGAAACAAAGATTTAAGTTAAAAATATTTCGTTTAAAAAATATATATATATATGCTTTTTTTTTTTTTTGTGAATAACATGTTATTTTGTCCAATCTGTATGGGAGAGTATTAACATATCATCTCCCATACAGATTGGCCAAAATAACATTTTACTCACACACACACACACACACACACACACACACACACACACACACACACACACACACACACACACACACACACACACACACACACACACACACACACACACACACACACACACACACATGTATTTGGTCTCCCTGCTCTTCTGTTGAATATTCAAAGATTTGCCCACAAGTGACGCGCTATGAGCTTGTATATCTGCTCTATTAGACAAAGACTGTCACCTTGGACTCCAAACTTCTCATTCCTCTCTCAGTATAAGAGAACAGTGATGGATTGAAGAGGGTCGCACTCAGTCTTCTATAATTGTAGCTTTTTATGAAAAAAAATGACTCATCTCTCCTCTCATTCAGCCTTTTTTCTGTCTGTCTCTCACTCATTGTGATTATATTCTATCATTTCTTTACATTGTGTCAGAAATGTTGGAGTAAAGAACCTCTACATTCAGATACTTAAGCCCTAGAAACCAATGCACCACCCAACTTTTTGTAGTTTGTTTTTCGCAAAATTAACACCTTGATCATACTATACAGCATCACACAGAAGCATCAAAAGTAGCAGATCCGCAAGCTGGAAACGGGGTGCGAAGCGAAACGTATTTTTTAGCTTGTAGATCTGCTACTTTTGCCGTTTTTAAGTAACAGTTTTGGACTGTATGAGGTTTCCCCCCGACAGAGACGATATGTTAGCCTTCACAATCCTCCTGCGTTTAAATGGGATTCAGGCCTGGGACTCAGACATGGAAACTGCAGCGCTGAGAGACTGACTCAAGGGTCGTGTCAAACAATACACAGGATCTTAATGTCTCAATAGAAGAGCAGGGACAGTTGTGGACGTGTGTGTGTGTGTGTGTGTGTGTGTGTGTGTGTGTGTGTGTGTGTGTGTGTGTGTGTGTGTGTGTGCGCGCATGCGTGTGTGCGTGTGCGTGTGTGAATAAAACGTTATGTTGTCCAATCTGTATGGGAGAGTAAAAAACCTTGGGTCTATATTCCTAGAGCGTCTCAAGTGGTCTGTTTATACAGAGTTCTTTTTACTGTTTGAGTATCCAGGGACACAGGTTGTGGTTCAACTCTCCCAACAAGCTGCTGTTGTGTGTATAGTCATCCATTAGGTGACCTGATGCAGGAACTCATTTAGACATGATCACAAACTTTTTTTGTTGCAGTCGGGCAATATCTCCATATTTTGTTCATTTATTTTTTTCATAAATGAATGCCCTACTTGATCATTCTACAGCGTCACACGAAAGCAGTAAAAGTGGCAGATCTACAAGCTTCTGAGGATTCTACAAATGTCTTCTAAATCCTTAATAGTTTTTTGAAAATAACGTATGTTGCTATAATATCAGTGGTTCCTAAACGTTTTCATGTCAAGGACAACCCAAAATTATATGTATTTGGCCGTGGACCCCCATCTCAAAATATTTTGTTCCAGGGACCCACAGAAGTTGTAACAGAGTAAAAAATGTTGCAGTCGGGCAAAAAAAAACTCTTATCTCCATATTGTGTTTATTTATTTTTTTCATAAATGAATGCCCTACATGATCATTCTACAGCGTCACACGAAAGCAGTAAAAGTGGCAGATCTACAAGCTGGAGTCGCGACAATTAACCAGCAAACATTAATTAAAGCCAACATTAATTAATGGTGGCTTTAATTCAGGGGGATTTATGGACATCCCCCTGAAAAGTGGGTGTGACCCCCAAAAAAACCTAGCTATAGACATCTCACAAGTTGATGTTGACCCATTTAAGATGGACCAGTTTTTTTGCCTATACTGTATGTGTACATTTTGTGAATACATTGGTATATATTGGTATATAATAAAGCTATTGGTAAGCATATACAGCTACAATGTGTACACCAGCCATTCTCAACTTTTTTTCATTTAAAGCACCACCAGTTTGATATGCATTAGGTCACGGACCCCCATTTGATGCAATTTATTTTAATTATCTCTAGGACCCCAATCAACACTGAAAAATCCTCAGTGTTAATTTAACTCTGGGTCCATTCGGTTACATTTGAACACCCCAGAGTTACAGACCCATAAAAGGTTCATTTAGAACAAGCATGGGAAAATTCTCATTCTACTTCTCTGCCACCAAAATGTGGAATGCCCTGACACCTTCCATTAAAGTAGTAGGATACGTGTTATCGCCGTTTTCTTTCAAAACTGGCCTGAAAAGACATACATGTAAATTCCCATCGAAAGGAGGTATCATTCACTGCCGCCGTTTTTCCTTTTTCTCCTTTGCACACGGTGTTTGTATTTGAGGCTTGAGTGTGGAGGCGGCTGCATGACGGTAGATTATATGTCCGTAGTCCAGTACAGATAGAAATGTGGCTTCAATAATCCTTTTCCTACAGAGCATGGGGAAACTAGTTTTATTCCTATATAGGCAGCCAATCTTTTGACAGAGTTTTACAACAAGGTTATCTATGTGATGTTTAAAATTAAGTATTAAAATGATCTATCTGATGTGAAATCATCTATGTGATGTTTAAATAAGGGGGGGTTTCACCTCCCTTATTTCATTAATATATATATATATATATATATATATATATATATACACTGTATATATATACACTGTATATATATATATATATATATATATATATACACACACACACATACACACACACATAATTCTAAAAACAGGCAACAATCTCAGTCAGGTAAATTGTGTATATTGATTTAAAAAAACTGTATATGGTATATATGAACATTTCAACCCATTAAAACCGGGAATCAGTTATAGATAGGCTAGATATACTTTTTTTAAAGCGAACATTTCTAACTCCAATATTTGCTTTTGGGGTCCATGGAACAAAGATATTTACTAAGAACTAAACTATTTTTTTTGTTGTCATCATTGTCCCACAAAGGGGACAATGATGACAAACAAATTGCAGTTCTGTCTCTCATGCAGTGTCTCGCTGAACGACCAATCTGCTTCTCTTTCTCTCTTTGGAGTCCCTTCACCAAACTGGACAACTTAAAGGTCCTTACACACCGGGGCGAATTCTTCATGCGAATAAATACGTTTTTTTTAAAAACCTTATAAAGTCAATGCAAGCGTCCACATCAGTTTCGCGAAGCGAAAAAGCGTCTTTTAATTATTCGGAACAAGTCAAAATTTTGCATATATTCGCATATTCGCCGGTGTGTAAGGACCTTTACAGTTAGGGTTGTGTAAGAGAGCTAAAAATGAGCTGCTGTCCCAGTGTGTCTCGCTGCACGCGGTGGTGATGAAGGGAACGCGGGTCTCTTCGGTTTTCTTTCCTCTCCTAAAGCACCCGGGATAAAGCAGAAAGCTCCCCTTCTCTCTTGGGTGGAGGTGAAACGATCCACACTGCCTGTCCATCTACGATGCCCTCCTCTTCATCTGACATTATGAGAAGCGTCTGGCTGCAGACCTATTCCACGAGACGAGCTCAACACGGACGAGGTGGTGACGTCACGTTCCAGCAGAAGAGGTCCTGCATAATTGTGTTTTAACCACTGGGGGCAGTACCGTTGAGTTCTTCTGATTCTCCAAACAAAGAAGAAGGAGACTTGGACAAAAATAAATAAAAATAAATGTATATGCAATTAAAATTGAATGAAGAAATGTGTAAACAGAGCGGTGTAACATTGCAACTTTGCAATTACATTTATGTAGAAAACCTAAAACGAAAAGAATAAGTACAGTGGTCCCAATTTGCCAAATAAACAAACAATAATTTATTTGTGAATAAAATGTAATTTAATATAACAGATTTTTCCAAAACGTGGGAGCCAAGTTTTGTACCACCAGGTCCACGCGGTGCTTTGGCCGCGGCCTGCCACTTCACTTAACGCCCGCCGAGGGGTGCTTAAGAGTGGGTCCACGGGACCGCCTGGAGAGCCGGGTGTCCCCTGGAGGTGTGGGTCCCCCGGACTGGAGCGAGTACCCTGCTTCGAGGCTCCCTGGGCCGGGTCGAAGCCTCCCCGGGGGTCCCTGGGGGTCCCCGGCCGTGGGTCTGGAAAAAGGACAAAGTCCTGCGGTCGAAAAAGAGCAGATCCACAAGCCTGGATAGGCGGCGGCCTGTGGTGGCCGCGGGGCGCAATACCGCCGGTGTCCACAAGGCGGCGCCGTCCCCGGTCCCTGGTCCCCATCGGGGGTCCATGGACCACCTCATACCCAGGGACGGTGGCTCCCGGGGCGGGTAGAGCGGGCGAGTGTGCACCCGGCACTGTGCCGTGAGGCACTGGGCTCCCTGGCCCTTACCCTGTGTGAAGGGGAGAGCCAGGGAGAAGGGCCGACTGGTGCCATCTCGTAGGTAGGGACCATGCCCAGGACAGAGGCACCTTCCTGGGGCAGCGATGGGCCACGGACCGCCCAAAATCCTGGTTCTCAAAAAAAAAAACGAAAATGTTTCTAAGTCCAGAGCTCCCAGGAAGCTCTGTGCTCGAGGCCTCTCCCCTGCTTGAAATTTCGCATGGGGGGAGAGTGGCCACTTGTACCATCGGGTAGGTAGGGACCATGCCCAGGAAGAGGCACCTTCCTGGGATAGCGATGGGGCGGCAAAGACCCCAAAATCATGGTTCTCAAAAAAAAAATCGAAAATGTTTCTAAGTGTCTGCGTGGGCTCCAGAGGTCCCCGGGGACCCCCTGGAGGACCCCCAGCCGAAAATCTCAACTTTTTTAGGCTTGTTGATCTGCTCTTTTTCGGGCCAAAACGGCCGGTACCGACCGGGCCGTTGGTCGCCCGGGGCCGGCGGAGGGCTCGTTGGCCCCCCGGGTCCCATGGATGCCGCCCGGGGTAACTGCGGCCGAAAAACGCTCTGGAGAGCCCAGGAGCCCAAAAGAAAAGAAACACCCCTTTAATACATTTCCGTTTCCGAAAAAGAAAAGAAACACCCCTTTAATACATTTCCGTTTCCGTTTTCTGGACGTGGTCCACGAAAGGAGGTTTCCATCAGTGGAGGTCCCGCCCCCCGGTCACGTGCTCCTCTCCAATCCCCTCCTCTCCTCTCCTCTCCTCTCCTACTCCAAGTACTTTCACATAATCAAAGGGAGTTCTCAAAGTGCCGTCCGGGATCCCCAGCGGACATTGGGGTCTTCCCAGGGGGGCCCAGGTAAATGATTGCTGACACACACGCACACACACACACACACACACACACACACACACACACACACACACACACACACACACACACACACACACACACACACACACACACACACACACACACACACACACACACACACACACACACACACAGTTGCTCTGTGAAACCTTGTTAGCTTGGAGATCGGCTATTCCATCTTTCCTCTCATTGGCCAGCAACCAGTGTTTATCGAAGAGTTGTCCGGGGACCATTAGGGGTCACCAAGCCCCGCCCCCTGTAGTAACACTATTTTGGGTTTCCAGCCAGCTGCAGGCACACTTTACATTTCTTAGAAATTGTGTTTCTAGTTTTGTAAATATTGTTTGCATACAGATCAGTCCAACATGGTGGAGAGGAAACAACTAGTGAAGAGTTACAACCAAGTACTGGCCAACCGGACCAGAGAGAGAGACCAAGTAGTGGACAGGAACAACATCCTGACCAGAGAGAGAGACCAAGTGCTGGCCAACCTGACCAGAGAGAGAGACCAAGTACTGGAAAGGAACAACAACCTAGAGAGGGATTGCCTTAAGAGGATGCTCTGTGGTCAGTGACATCATCACGTGTTTTTATTCATTGTTATATCATGTTGTTCAATATTTGTCATTACTTTCAATGGCCATCTTTATTGTTCTGTTGCTAGAAACACCTGGATGGCAGAAATTTTACAGAGGTTGCTATTACATCTCTACTGACAAGAGAACCTGGGTGAAGAGCAGACAGTGGTGTAGAGACAGACAATCAGACCTGATTGTCATAAAGAGCCAAGGAAAACAGGTAGTGTGTGTGTGTGTGTGGTGTGTGTGTGTGGTGTGTGTGTGTGTGCAGAGCTGCCAACTCTCACCCTTTGAGAGTGAGAGTCACGCAATTTAGCCTCTTCTCAGGCCTCACGCCACACTTGCCATTTCTCACGCTTTTCCCCCCCTCTAACAGCAAAAAAAAAAAAAAAAGAGCCACCGGGTGGAAAACGGAAGACTCGTCCTAAAACACACTGCCACCTTTTTTTTCGCGGACCGTGGCCGCCGGATTAGACCGGGGGCGAGGGTGTTTTAGGACGACTTTTCCAGATTTGGGGAGGTGCGCTGCGCGATGGGATGGACTGTAGCCATGGTTCACATGACGCTCGTCTCAGTCGTCTGTCACTAATACAAACCAATCAGAGGCAGCTTAAGGCGGGTCATAGCGTCTCTCTAGCCAAGGAGAAGGATTTAAGGAAGCACAACACTTTGGCGGAGAAATTAAAAAAGTATACAACGTGAAACGCCGACCGACGCGTCGGTGTCAGCGTCAGCGCCTCAATAATGCCGTGACTGATTCTGAAGCGGGAGGTAAAACGGTAGGTAACTTAACCACTACATGAGACTTAAACGTTACACAGGCTGCTGGTGAGCAGCATACATGTTGCTGGTGGGTTTAACAACAAACTGTGACTAGCAGTGTTAGTCAAATCACTGGTTCTCAACCTGTGTGTCGGGACCCACGTATTTTTTTTGTTTGGGGGGGGGGGTCCCCAGATGACAGTAAAGTGACCATTTTTTTAAAGACCTTTTTAATAAATAAAAAAGAAGGAAGAAATGAAATATAAAATAGCATTACTGCATGAAAAGTAATCAACAAACAATACTATAGGAAATTGAAAATAGCTGATCTACAAGCTCACAACACATCATATCTCGGCATGTTGGGAGTTTGTAGATCGGCTATTTTTACTCTTATAGTGTGACACTCTTGTATGATAAAGTAGGGCAGTGGTTCTCATACTTTTTAATTTCATGGACCCCCAGTTTAATAAGCATTAGGCCACGGACCCCCATTTGATACCTCTTTGCTATCTCTGGGACCCCAATCTATACTAAGAAATCCTAACTCTGAGAGTGTACAAATGGAACACTCTCAGAGTTAAAGTCATGTAACTCCTCAAGGACCCCTGGGGGTCCCCGGACCCCAGTTTGAGAACCGCTGAAGTAAGGCATTCATTTATGAAAAAAACATAAAGTTAAAATATGGAAATACAAGGTTTCGGCCTGACAGCGAAGATATATATATGATTTAATCATTTGCATTTATCCATCAAAACATTATGTTTATTTGTATTTATTCATTTCCTTCACTTGCTGACGTGCTGCTTGCTGACGTGCTGCTGCGCAACAGGGCAGATATCCGCCAGGCCAGGTGGCCCTACCCAGGCCCATGAAATTGATAGGCAGTCTACAGTAGCCAATTAGAATGAAATCTGCTAAAACTGACTCATATACTAATACAGAACCATATATAGGCAAAATATTGTCTCTGACTCTCTGTCGGTTGGGAAAACTGCTCCTTTTATTTTAAAACAATTTCAAATTGTGAAAAAAGCCAATCTACAAGCTATAATTATTAAAAATTAAGAAATACTATATTTTAAATAGTGAAAAATACAGAAAATAGGGGAAAATACATAAAATCTCTAATCTGTGATTCTAATGTGATTAATGTGACCCCTACAGTCAGTGAAATCCATGGCTGAATGTGACAAATATTGAGACAAATATAACCCAATACATAATTTTATGAAATAAATGGGTTATATTTTACAGATACAGTAGTTACACTATTCTTGTACTATATTAAAATTAAATCATCCTTAACCTTCAAGTTAAATTCATTATTTCTGTGGACTTCAAAATCATCGTTTTATTTGATGGCCTTCTTTTTGATTGGCCTTTATTACAGGCCCTACCAGCCTGTAGGGGGAGGTAGAGAGTAACATTATAATACCAGCCTGTAGGGGGAGGTAGAGAGTCACATTATAATACCAGCCTGTCTACCAGCCTGTAGGGGGAGGTAAAGAGTCACATTATAATACCAGCCTGTAGGGGGAGGTAGAGAGTAACATATTATAATACCAGCCTGTAGGGGGAGGTAGAGAGTAACATATTATAATACCAGCCTGTAGGGGGAGGTAGAGAGTAACATATTATAATACCAGCCTGTAGGGGGAGGTAGAGAGTAACATATTATAATACCAGCCTGTCGGGGGAGGTAGAGAGTAACATAGTATAATACCAGTCTGTAGGGGGAGGTAGAGAGTAACATATTATAATACCAGCCTGTAGGGGGAGGTAGAGAGTAACATATTATAATACCAGCCTGTAGGGGGAGGTAGAGAGTAACATATTATAATACCAGCCTGTAGGGGGAGGTAGAGAGTAACATATTATAATACCAGCCTGTAGTGGGAGGTAGAGAGTAACATATTATAATACCAGCCTGTAGGGGGAGGTAGAGAGTAACATAGTATAATACCAGTCTGTAGGGGGAGGTAGAGAGTAACATATTATAATACCAGCCTGTAGGGGGAGGTAGAGAGTAACATATTATAATACCAGCCTGTAGGGGGAGGTAGAGAGTAACATATTATAATACCAGCCTGTAGGGGGAGGTAGAGAGTAACATATTATAATGCCAGCCTGTAGGGGGAGGTAGAGAGTAACATATTATAATACCAGCCTGTAGGGGGAGGTAGAGAGTCACATATTATAATACCAGCCTGTAGGGGGAGGTAGAGAGTAACATATTATAATACCTTTGCTCTAAGTGAAACCTGTGTCCAAACCCAATGTTGAATAAATGTGACTAACAATAGCATAATGTAGTCGTGTTTTTCATCAGAATTAATGAATAAATGCAACAACAAAAAAACGGCGCGCGGGCGCATGAGTCTCCCCTGGCCTAGCACCAGGCCTAACTTTTTTCCTGCAGGAAACCCTGTATTTGCTTGCTTTTGTAACTTTATTACAAATCCAAGGTTTTCAAATTGATTTGGAAACGTAAAAGATTCTGACAATATATCGGTCAAAACATCGGTATCGGTGGATCATTTCTACTTGTGCTGGTCAATTATTAACACTATATAAGCATGAGGGGGCCGACAGGGAGAGCAGCTGGCATGGGGGTGAAGACATCAGTCTTAATGTTAAATTCCTCTAAATCAGTGTTAAAAAGGCCCCTTTTCTTTTTCCAAAAGTCAAAAAAAAAATTGTCGAACGCATTATGACAGTAAAGTCTCACTCCTAGAAATTTCTGGAAGTTGGCAGCCCTGTGTGTGTGTGTGTGTGTGTGTGTGTGTGTGTGTGTGTGTGTGTGTGTGTGTGTGTGTGTGTGTGTGTGTGTGTGTGT
>NC_137616.1:10350529-10378029 GCF_963280865.1 Gymnoscopelus braueri | reverse complement strand
GGCAAATAGGACAAATGGGATCAACTGGTCCCAGTCTTTCCCGGCGACATCAGTTAGTTTTTTCAACATTTTTTTAAGCGTCTGGTTGAATCTCTCAACGAGACCATCAGTTTGTGGGTGATAGACAGAGGTGCGTATACGTTTTACTTTTAGCCATTTGTACAGTAGTGTCATTACTCTAGACATAAAACATGTGCCTTGATCAGTGAGGACTTCTTCGGCTATTCCCACCCAGCTAAACATCATCATCAGTTCGTGGGCCACTGCTTTGGCCGAGGCGGTCCGTAGGGGAATAGCCTCTGGATAGTGAGTAGCATAATCAAGTATTACCATAATGTAGCGGTGGCCCCGGCCAGACTTCGGTAGTGGTCCCACGATGTCCATGGCAAGCCGTGAGAACGGTTTGATTGATTGATTGATGTAGTTTATTTAGAAAGACATGAGAATAGTACATGACAGTACATAACAGTACATGGAAGTACAAATTCACAATACAAGGTCTACTAAACTGGAAACCCTCATTAAGCACTAAGCTTGTTTAAGATGAGAACCCCATGCACACAAATCATGATGAAATATAAGAGGCAGGCAGATATACACACTACTATACAGAATGTCATACAATCAGCTTTCAGGTTACTGGTATGACGAGAGAAAAATATATATATATATATATACAAAAGAGGAAAATGAAGGAGGGGGGGGGTAGGGGGGGGTAGGTTAAGACTTAACCCATTGAGAACTGAAGCCGATTCTACATGTCTCCTAAATCTCAACAGTTTTCTGAAAAACGTTTGTTTCTATATCAGTGGTGCTCAATCTTTTTCATGTCAAGGACCCCCAAAATTATATTTATTTGGCCGCGGACCCCCATCAAAATATGTTGTTCCAGAGACCCCCCCCCCCCCCCCAGAAGCAAAGATTTGAGTTACAAATGTTCGCTTCAAAAATATATATATTCAAAGATTTTCACACATTTTCACGATTTTTCAAAAATAGCAGATGTACAAGCTCATAGCGCGGCACTCGGTGCCGCGCTATGAGCTTGTATATCTGCTATTTTTGAATAGCCCAAAGTGTTAAATAATGCTTTTTAGCTCAAATCTAAAAATGAGAGTTCTAGGTCTCAATGGGTTAAGCCATTTTCGAATTGCAGCCTCCTGAAGGTGTATCTTTAGGGCAGTTTTGAAAGTGAGTACGGTTTTACACTCCTTTACTCCTTTTGGTAGGGCATTCCACATTTTTGTTGAATAGCATGAGAACGAGTTCATACCCTTAGTTGAGCCAAATCTGGGTTGAACATGATCCGTGGAGCTGCCTCTGGTGTTATGATCATGGACTGCATTAACATTTTGGAAGTATTTTGACAAATACAGGGGGATCCCAATGTTGTGGTGTATCTTGAAGACCAGGCCCATAGCAAGTTGCTGTACTCTGTCCTCAACCCTAAGCCATCCAATCCTAGCAAATGAGCAGGGGTTAGATGGGTTCTGTGATTGAGGCCAAGAAGTAGCCTTACAAGTTTGTTTTGGGATGTTTGGAGCCTTGTTTTTAAGGCCTTGGAGGTGTTGTGATACCATGAAGTGCATGCATAATCATAATGACCTTGAATGAGGGCCCCTGCAAGAATCTTCAGTGTATTCTTACTGACTAGGCGATCAATCCTCCACAAATAGCGTGTTGTTTGGTTGACATTTTTGATCACTTTTTCCAGCGTTTTTGTTACCAGAGAGGTTTGCCTCCAAGATGGAGCCCAGGTAGGTAATTTCATCCTTTCTTTTGATGACATCATCACCCACTTTGATCGTGAAACTCTCTGCCTTGCTAAGGTTAGGACTGGACCCAAAGAGGATGGATTCAGTTTTACCCAGGTGTAATGAAAGTTTGTTGTCAGAGAGCCAGATGCAGATCTTGTTGAGTTCGGAGCTGAGAGTTTTCTCAACCTGCAGCCTGTCCCTGTCCGAGACTAGCAGGGCCGAGTCATCTGCGAACAGGAACAGCTTGCAGTCGCAGGCCGATGACATGTCATTCACATATATCAGGAACAGTAAAGGTCCTAGTATACTTCCTTGTGGGACACCACAAGTCACAGGGAGGGGGGGGGACTGGGTGCCGTTTACTTCCACCACTTGCTTCCAGGTAGGATCTCATCCAGTTCACTGACGTATCATCAAAACCTATTGCTTTGAGCTTATTGATCATAATTGGGTGATTGACGGTGTCAAAGGCCTTCTGGAGGTCCAGCATGACCATGCCGCAATATTTGCCCTTGTCGACATCTTGTTTGATAGAGTCGTTCAAATAGAGAAGGCATGTGTCAGTGGAGTGGTTTGTTCTGAAACCAGATTGGAATTTGTAGATTAGATTTTTTTCGGCAAGATACTTATCGACCTGTTCATAGACTATTTTTTCCATGACTTTCGAGATGGAGCTAAGAATAAAAATAGGGCGGTAGTTGCCAGGGTCTAATTTGTTTCCTTTTTTGTACAGAGGGGTCACCCTTGCTTTTTTTAAATCGTTAGGGACCCGTCCCTGTATGATGGAGAGGTTTATTATGTGGGTAATGATTGGAGCAATGGAGGCGGCCGAGTCTTTTAGAAATTTGGCGGGGATATTGTCGAGGCCTGTGGCTTTGTGTTGATGAAGAGCACTAAATTTTTTAAACACCTCTTCTGTTTTCACAGGGGAGAGTTTAAAATCATCTTTGCGTACACCCTGTTTTCCGTAAAATGAGTCAACATGCTCTTCACCATAGCACCCAGAGTGAGGGGGTAGTTTTTCAACCAAATCTGAGGTTATGGTCGTGAAGAATATGTTGAGGATTTTACTCACTTCATGTTTGGATGTGATGAGAGTGTCATTCACCTTGAGGCTTATGTTTGTAAACCTGGTTTTCAATTTCTTGCTGCAGACTAGTAGGTTGTTGAATAGCTTCCAAAGCTCTCGTGGTTTGCTTTTATTTTCCTCAATTTTGTCATCGAGGAAGCTTTTTTCTGCTAATTCGAGCATGCCATTAACCTTGTTTCTTCGCTTGTTTCTTTCTTTTTCAAGTTTAGCTACGTGGGATTCGAGACCTTTGTTAAAACACCTGGCGAGTTTGATCCTACCTTTATGAAGCTCAGAACACTTTTTGTTTCTGACCTTCATGGCAGTAAGGATGTCTGAATTCATCCATGGTACCGGGCGGGTTTTGACCCTGATGGTTTTCATGGGAGCCACACTGTCCAAAATTTGAATGAATTTGGTTTTGAAACCAAGCCAAGATTCGTCTACCTGTGTGCTGTTTAGTACGTCAGACCAGTCCAGTTCCTCTAGCCTGTGATCTAAGTCCTCACTCTTATAGTTTTTGAGGTCTCTGATCGTGACTGATTTGTGGTAACCGGTTTTAGGTTTACGTTTCTTTCTGGTGCAGAAGATCATGTTATGATCAGATATGCCACAGGTAGAAACACCACTATTGAGGATTTTGTCCTTGTCCGTTGTTAGAATGAGATCTATGGTAGTTTGAGTGGAAACACACAGCCTTGTGGGCTGGGTGATCAGCTGGTGGAGTGAGTGCCGATGACAAAACCCCTTGAATGACTTATACACTGACGCTTCCTTACGGAGCATGTCTGTGTTAAAGTCACCAAGAAGTCTCCGCACACTCCACCTTAGCTAAACACTCCTCAAGTCTTTCATAGAAATCAGTCTGGTTAGGAGGTCTGTATATGGTACCGACTAGCACAGGCTTGGCATTTTCTCGACCCACACAGCTTCAATGGCTGCATCCTTCAGGTCTTCGCGAAGGATGCACTCATTGTCATTATGTACATACATGCATACACCACCTCCGTTTCTCCCATTAATGCTCCTATCATTTCTGAAGAGTTTGTAGTTTTCAATTTCAATCTCAGAGTCCTCTATCGTATGATCAAGTTTAGTTTCAGAGAAAGTTAAAATGTCAACCTTACCATCATAAAACATCTGCCTGATTTGTGTTAGCTTGTTTCCTACAAGGGAATTCACATTGAGGTGAATCATGTGCAAGCCAACACCAAACGATTTGATCATTTGATCAATGGAGAGGTGTTTGTCCACTGATATATCAAGTTGAGGAGCAGTATCGGGGGGGGGGAGGGGGGTGTTGTGGTGTTAGCGTCCATCAAAGCATCTGTTCCGTCGTAGGCAACCAGCTGTGGGGGTTGTGGGGGGAGGGGTGGGGGTTGTGGGGGGAGGGGTGGGGGTTGGGGGGGACCCTGCACGGTCTCAGCTCGGACGCTGGCCCTGGAAGGAACCGTAGGTTGAAAACGGTGCTTCAGGGCCTCTGCTCCGGTAGAAACAGCTAGGTGACTCCTTGGTTCCGCGTCCTCAGCTACGCTGCGTCTCCCGGTTGATCGCCGTGGTACGTCGGTGCAAGCGTCCTCGTCGACGGCTGCGGTGGAATCAACGTGGGTGTTTCGGTTGATCATCGGGGTTGATTCGCCTAGTTGAGTTGGCCGGGAGCCATCGGTGTTGTCGACATAGCTAGCGCTGGTAGCAACGTTAGCTCCAGTGATCCGGAAGTCCTTTGTTGCAGTTTGGCTTTGTTGTTCTCCGTTGCTGATGGCAACGTTAGCCTCAGCTGCTAGCCTGTTAGCTTCAGCCGTAATCCGAACGGATTGCCTTGTGGTTACTGGGCCAGTGTTTGTGGCAACGTCTCCGGAAAGTAGTAGTATTATGCAGAAACAAGTCTTGCGATTAAATCTACAATTCAGGGGTTTGTTTCTTCGCTTCGGGTTGGCTGTGAGGATCGAGTGGATCGCTGCAGTGCCGTAGCCAGGATGTTTCTTCTCGGATCCAGTGACTAGGTAGAAGTCACTGTGTGATTCCACCTTTTCTTTCTCGTACAATTCCTTATCCTTCTGGTGTACAGTCCATGCGGAGTTGAGGTAGGAATCCATAATCCACAGGATGAGAATAAGGAAAATGACGGGGGGACGCAGTTGGGTTCTCCTCAGAAAGACTAGTCTTTTTGTTTTGTTTTTCCTGGAGAGCTTGCGAGAGAGCGTTTTTCTATGCGACTGCTCATCTCGGCTGCCGGAAGCAACACACCGGAAGCATGCCGGTGTGTTGATGATGGGCAGCGGGACCAGTGGGTTATGAAACGTGGGTCGGGGGGGCGGTTTTCTGACACTCCGGGCAGCCCTTGCAAAAGTCCTCTACGGCCCGTTTAACACCGGGCCAGTAGAAGCGGGCCAAAATGCACTCGTATGTCTTTTTCACTCCCAGGTGGGCACCCAACTGGTGCGTGTGCGCTAGGTACAGGACTCGTGACACATATGTTTTAGGTACAAGCAGTTGTTCTATCGTTCCCCCCCCCCCCTTGTCTATCACCCCTCTATACAACAGTCCATTTTTTACAAGAAAGTACGGGGGATTCAGCGTACTCACCCCGTCATATTTCTTCCCGTCGATGGCGGCCACGTTCTGGCGCGCCATGTCCAACGTGGGATCGACCCATTGGGCGGTGGCGAATTCCCCCCCCCCTCGGGGCTTCGGGCGTCTCGGGCCTGGGGAATTCGGCAAACGGGTCAGGGTCACTCGCCGCAGTCGAGGCGTCGCGGCCTGGCGGAGACTGGACCTCCTCTTCTGCTGCACTCGCCTCCTCTTCCTCCGCCGCTGCGGTGTGTGGGGCCTCTTCGGGAGAGGTGCCACTCTCGGAGCCGGGAGAGGTGGCGCGAAACGCCGGGCAGGCGTGTAGTGGAGCTGGGGGTCCGCTGCGCACAGCGCGGCGGCGTCGGCGATGTGGCGGTTTCTTCTGTAGGCCAGGTTTCCAGTATCGGTCGAAGAGGACGCAGTCCACTCCGATCAGCAGTGGCACGGGCAGATTTGGTACCACTCCGGCTGGTACCACGGCGTCACCCCGTGGCGTCTGGACCCGGAGCTGCGTCACCGGATAGTGGCGGACATCGCCGTGTACGCAGGACACGGCACCGTGGTGGTGGAGAGCCGGCCCGCCAGGTCGGCGCGGACCAGCGTGACAGCGCTCCCCGAGTCGAGGAGCGCATGGGCGTCGGCACCGTCGATCTTCACCGGCAGGCGAGCGTGGCGGCGAGGTGAGGTGTGCGGCGAGGTGTCCAGTCCCGGTGTGCAGGCACGGTCGGGCTGCGTCGGAGCTGGCAGCGGTCCCCATCGAGGCGCCGCGGTCCCGGTCGGGGCAGGACCAGGAAATGTGGTCGGCCTGACCACACACATAGCAGCGCCGCTGCTGTGCGCCCCGGCCGGGGCCCTCTGCGACGGCCGCGTCGGTGCGGGTGGAGGACGGGTTCGGCTGCTGGGTCCTCCGCCGGTCGCGGCTGGGCTTCTCGTCGGTCGGCGCTTTTGGTGCGTCGGCCCGGGTGGACTTCATCATCTCCACGCTGACTTGGTGATTTTCTAATAGAGCTACTAGTGCCTCCAGGGAGCTCGGGCTCACCTGCGAGGCGTATCTGCGGGCGTCGGGCGGCAAGGAACGTATGCATCTATCTATGACGATTCGGTCGATTATGGGGGGCTCTCCTCCGCTCGTCAGCCAGCTGTGCGTAATGCGTAACAGGCTCGCTACTTGGGGCCGAGGTGGCTGGGCCGCCTGGTAGGCCCAGTGGTGGAAACGCTGCGCTCTGGCGGGCAGGCTGTAGCCCTGGCTGGCCAATATCGCTTCCTTCAGCTTACGATAGTCTCTAGCGTCTGCCAAGGTCAGGTCCCGACAGACCCGCTGCGCTTCACCTGTGAGGAAAGGTGCCAGGAGCGAGGCCCACTCTGCCGTCGGCCATCTCTCTCTGGCTGCGGTGCGCTCAAACACCTCCAAGTATGCCTCTATATCATCGTCAGGTGACAATTTAGTGAGCACCTCCCGTGGTGCGCGAGTAATAGAAACATCTCGGGAGATTCTGTCAATTAATTTTTGTACCGCTGTCTGCAAGTCAGTTTGGCTTTTCAGTAGCGCCGTTAAAGCGGACGTGTGCTCCATGCTGTGGGTTCTTGACGTAGATCAGTGTACCCGTATTCTCCACCATATGTGGGACACTGATCAAGGCCAAGACACAGACAGGCAGGGTACAAACCCAATAAAGGGCATTTATTGCAGGTTTGGCTCAGAGAGCATTGTTTATGTTTTTCTTTTCAAACTCAAATCATAAAATAACGCAACATTAACACAGGTTCTTCCCAGGGTCGGGGTTTCCTTTCACATTCACAATCCATGCATTTTAGTACGTTCCGCAGGTTGCCTATAAAATAAAAGAGACATTCTTTTAGTTTCCAATTTCACTTTAGCAATGTCACATAGGTAAAGGGAAATAGTGGAGTTTCTCACTTACCGCCCGAGCACCTGTCCATTTACCAGGAGAGCCAGTGGAGACTGAGAGAGAGAGGCTGTGTTTGTAGTTTGGGTGCCACACCTAGCCGGTCATCGCAGGTGCGCTGAGTTGGGGCTGATTCATGATGAGGAGAGGTAGGTACCGCCCCTCGATGACGTGGCCTAGGCTGTGGTGCTGTCTGCCAGGTCTCTCTCTGTCTCTCTCCCACTGTTTCTCCCTGGTGAGGTGCCTACCTGTCGGGCGGTTTCCCAGTGAAACTCCACAATATATATAAAGGCTAGATGACTCACCCGCGCTGCTGGCCAATGGAGTACGACGTTGCCACATGGCGGCCTTCTTGCCACAGTCATTCATAACATTATGTCTATGGTGCATGTACTTTGAAATAACCATAGCGTGCTCAATTTTCATCCGATTTTCAAACGGTTTGGTGTGTTGTAAACACCAACGCGTGAGCTTGTAGATTGACTATTCACTAGTTTCCATTCCGAGGAGACAAAAAAAATACTTTATTGGTGAATGTTTTGTGAACCAGTGATCTAGAGTAGTTAGCGAAACAGAGGCTTGGTTCATAACGGACGGAAAAACCTATAGATATCAACAGACACCATTAGGGAGGCCATATCTCTAGCTCAATGAGAAGAGAGGCAGCCTGTGAATCCATAGGTCGCTGGTTTGATCCCTGTCCCCAACAATGTGTTGAAGTGATCATCATTTGGAATTCTTAGTTTTACAAATAGTGTTTCTTGAGGTTATGTCGTTGTTTTACTGAGGTTAAGGTTAGTGAGGGTGGGTATAGAAAAGAGTCATCTAGTCAGCAACCTTCCCCCTATTCCCATGGATTGGATCCACCCCTCTCACCTGCTCTCACTCATCACACCTGTCTTCACTCACAACTCATTAGTGGCCTGGTGGCTTTTTCTTTGAAATAATGTTTAGTTTTTCAAATATTTAACTTTAAGCGCCCAATGCCACGCTATTGGTCATGGCCATTTAAAGGGTAGCAACATTAACAAACAAATGAGTCTATACCTGTAACAATGCTCTATACACCAGGGAACCAGATTACTCTATGCAGTGTTGCCTTTGCCAGGATTCGAT
Organism: Gymnoscopelus braueri; assembly: GCF_963280865.1. NCBI lineage: Eukaryota > Metazoa > Chordata > Actinopteri > Myctophiformes > Myctophidae > Gymnoscopelus > Gymnoscopelus braueri. Next base: position 10,369,609 of record NC_137616.1, on the reverse strand, counting down.
CCCATGACATTGCAGTTTAGAGTCAAGAGCTCTTCCAACTGAGCTACCCAGACACAAGACACAAGACACAATATACATTGACATTTGATGAACGTGCAACTTTTACACTACAGATTTTTTTACATCACTAAATAAAATTAATACAAAAATCTAAGCTGTGTGATATATACATTTTGAGTTAATACCATTAATATCAACCCATGTCCCTCTGCACTCTACATTACATTACAGTCATTTAGCAGACGCTTTTATCCAAAGCGACTTACAATAAGTGTATTCAACATAGGTAGGGAACGAAAACTACTAATCACCAGAAGTCTTTAGTGCATTTTCTGCAAAAACAAGCAACCAAGAGTATACCTAGCGCTAAGGTAAAAGTGCAATATATCAGCTACCTATTTCCTTAAACAGATGAGACAAAATAGCTAAATCAAATGAGCATGAGCTAAAACAAACAAGCACTCTAGCAATTAGTGCACCTGGTGATACCTAGCCTGTCAGTCATTGGCTCCTCAATGGTGCTGAAAAGTGTACATGTACATTTACTCAAGTACCAATACAAGTGCTTACAAAGCACAGTACAATTTTGAGGTACTTTTACTTTACTTTCCATTTGTGTTACTTCTACTCTACTATAATTACAGCATATGACAGCTTTAGTTACTTGTTACTTTGCAGATGTAATTATTAATACAACACCTATAGTAACCACATACAGCCGATCTACAATGTGACGCGTTATGAGCTTGTATGTATATAATAAGCAACCCATGCTGTATGATTACTTACCACACATGAAATCCTATTCTGTCTATCCAATGGCTCAGTCAGTACACTGTCTACCCGCAAGTCTGTATGTCCCTGGTTCAAACCCCAATTTAACCAGTCCAAATATAATTTACTGAACAAAAATCATGACTTTGTTAATTAATGCATGTTCACTTCTTCTCTCTCTCTCTGCCTCTCTCTCTCCCTCTCTCTCTCTAACTGCCTCTCTTTCTCTCTCTCTCTCTCTCTCTCTCACTCTCACTCTCTCTCTCTCTCTTTCTCTCTGCCTGCCTCTTCCTGCCTCTGCCTTTTCCCTCGAACCCGCTTATTGCTGCTTACAGCTATATTTATTATTTATTATTATGTGATGTATATAACTTGAGTTGAAAAATTGTTTGAATAGTAAAAAAAGAAAAAACTGACAGACTGAAAATAGTCACTTCAGTGTTCATGTTCATTCACTTTGGAGTGAAACAGAGCAATAAATGTACAATCAAAAGCATTTTTTTTATAAACAAGTATTGTTTACATGACTGATGTCAATGAAGGCGCAAAATAAATGTCAAAGACTTTTGAAATCATTGTATACTTCTAAAGTGTGTCCTTTCACTAAAATGCTCCAATTGAACTCTGAATCTAAGGAAAAATTTCTGTTTTTAGTGAAAACAAGCTGTACTGAACTACCTCTAGCTTAAAAAACTGAAAGATGCTATCAACTCACTTCAGATGAAAGAAGACATTCTAATCTTTGTTTTGAGATATTCCATGTGTTCATAGTCATAGCACAAAATATTCTGTGGGCCCTCAAAGATGAGTCAGAATGGTCAAAATGCCTGGCAGTGGGGCAGTCTGTTCTAAAAGAACTCTGGCAGTGAATGTGTTAACAATTAATCCACTGTTGATTACTTGCCGATAAGTAAATTAAATCAAACAATTAAACAATTAATTGAACATTCTGTGGTTCTGCAAATCCATTCCTAAACGCACTTATCTGCAAGAATGTACGGTAGCCTACAGCTATCTTCCAGGACTTCCTGGAAGTTATGTGGATAGGTTAAAGATCAAAACAAGAGACAAGTGTGTCCATCTGTTTACATACTGAATGCATGTCACCCCGCTATTTTCAAGAAAAAATGTCAAAAACATGTTTTTTTTTGGACATACAAGGTTTCCACCCGACAACAATGATATGAGAGTTTAATATCTTATACTGTAGTTGTACATTCATTTACAGGGACAATTGTGTTTGGTTAATTTAAACACAAGAATGTTTAGGAAAGATTATTTCAGTCTCTCATGTAATATTTATAGATGTTGTTTGTACTAGTAATAGTAAATTCAGTTTGTCAGGAAAATAATTGCTTATCAATGAATTGATGATTGATCGATAAGGTGAACCAACTATTGATTAATGTTTTAATTAAACATTTTGCATCCTTAAACCTGCTACACTGTCACTAAGAGATTATATTGTCTACTTCATTATCCAGTTAATTGTTATCTAATATCTAGAATATCACTTGAGGTCATGATTAAAAAACAAAACATTTAGAGTGAAAGACCATCCTTGTAAAAGTATTGTACTAATTATATTTTCATAATTCTACAGGTACTGGGATCCTACTGCAAATACTCACCAACACGCAGAAAGAGATTGTGTTGTTGGGTATTATGATGAGTCTAATCCTTCTTCTATCAGAGGATGGAATGACCTACGGTGTTCTATTGGTTTCAACTACTGGATCTGTGAAAGACTTTTCTGCTGAAACCATCATGTTCACAATGTATCAGTTAGCTGGTGTGTTGGCACAGCTACATGATGGCTGTGTTTACATGTGGTAGTCTGTGTGTTTGCTTTGGTTTGTCTGCCTTGCAGTTCTACCCAATATGCACTGTAGACATTATATTACCATTTATATTCATATTTTCATTATTTAGTTAAAGGGGAGCCTATATATAATCTAGCAGATAGTGGTTATCCGTTTTAATACCATGTTTCATGTAGATTAATACATCTTTAGTCTTAAATTATTAAATTAATGCACAAGAAGATACTCAATTTCTCACCATTTTCTCCCCATATCACAGTTTTGCCATTTATTTTATTTTCTATTTAAATGTCTTATTGATTGAATATGTGCTTAAGAATTTTAACTGTTTCCTTTTGAACTTTCCTTTTGTCTCTTTTTATTGCAAATCACTGTTTATCTTTGATGCTTCCTTTACAAATGTATTCCTGTTCATCTCATCTCTTTAATGTAAAGCAATTTGAGTGTATGCTATACAAATAAAGTTTATTAATGCAGTTGTTGTTATCATTATCATTATTATCATTATCATTATTATTATTATTATTATTATTACGGGGCCAGAGCTCAGCTCTGGACCTGTTTTAATATTGCCTGTATTCTTCTGTTTCTGCCACTTTTCACAGTTCTGGCTGAACCGTGCTGTCGCTTTTTACGAAACTCGGCCATATGGTAGATGGTCATGAAAAACTATCAAGAAATAAATCTCACAATCTTTCGTCAAAAGGTGGCGCTATAGCACTCAATTGAAAATGCCAACTTTGAACAGGTACAACTCATGCCCTGTTTGACCTACAGCCATGAAACTTGGATACACATATGCGTCTCTTCATGCTGAACAACTTTCATCCTCTGACTTTTGATCTCCTCCTGGGATTTTTGAGTAATCTGCACAAAACGTTTTACACATGAACTTTGGACCTATGCCGACAAACCTGTGCAAAAGATTTTCTATAAGTGAAAAAATGAAGCTTTAATGAGCCAATGAATATTGCAGTTTTATGACAATTATTCATCTGCCCCTAACACATACATGCAGACTCACATTTCTTTGAAACTTTGCGTTAATGTTGAGGGTCATTCCAAATATTACTGAAACCAATCTTACTCCAATTGGTCAAAGGGGGGCGCTATAGCAATTTTTTGAAAGTGCAAACTTTAAACAGGCAAAAGTCATGCCTCGTTTGGCCGACAGCCATTAAACCTGCTTACACATGTGCCTTGACTCATGAGGAACACATGTATCACGTTGACCAGTAAGCTCCGCCCTTAGATTGTCCGCAATTTTGAGCAGTTTGAAAAACACTTAAACCCAGGATTTTTCAGCTATTTGCGTGAAACTGTATCATCTGTGTGATCTCCTTTTTCACAGGTTCTTGTCTGTTGGTCCAATGGCTTCTCCCTTAAACGTGTGCCTCACAACCTGAAGGTTGCCGGTTCAAGCCTCACTTGGTGGAGACTTCATTTAGAGTGCATTGCAAACAACAAGACTGTATTAATGAATACATATGCAATTGATAAAGATAACATGAAATGCTTATCTGAGAAGGTATGTTTTTGCAATGTATGACATACTTCATTCTGAAAATAGCCGATCTACAATCTCAAAACTTTTCAGATAGCAACGTGTTTCTGAGCTTGTAGATCGGCTGCTTTCACTGGTTCAGTTTTATCTTCAACAGACAACCTCAGCCTGGTCAAAGCTATAGCACTATAGGTAGTGTTGCAGCCTGTCAATCCGAAGGTTGAGAGTTCGATTCCTGTTAATGGCAATAGGTTGAGATGTCCAATCAATCCATTCTGCTTCCATCTCTCTTTCTCTTCAATCTATTATGTTTCCATGTCTCTCTCTCTCAATTAATGCATGTGCAACTGTTAAAGGTAACATGAAATGCTTCTTGGAGAGAGTATGTTTTTGCAATGTATGACAAACTTCATTGTGAAAATAGCCGATCTACAATCTCACAACTTTTCAGATAGCTTTTCAGATAGACATACTTCATTCTGAAAATAGCCAATCTACAATCTCAAAACCTTTCAGATAGCAACGTTCTTTCTGAGTTTGTAGATCGGCTGCTTTCACTGGTTCACTTTTATCTTCAACAGACAACCTCAGCCTGGACAAAGCTATAGCACTATAGGTAGTGTTGCAGCCTGTCAATTCGAAGGTTGATGGTTCGATTCCTGTTAATGGCAATAGGTTGAGATGTCCAAACAATCCATTCTGCATCCATCTCTCTCTCTCTTCAATCTATTATGTTTCCGTGTCTCTCTCTCTTCAATCTATTCCGTTTCCATGTCTCTCTCTCTCTCTCTCTCTCTTCAATCTATTCCGTTTCCATGGCTCTCTCGCTCTCTCTCTCTCTCTCTTCAATCTATTCCGTTTCCATGTCTCTCTCTCTCTTTCTCTTCAATCTATTCCGTTTATCTCTCTCTCTCTCTCTCTCTCTCTCTCTCTCTGCCTCTCTCTCTCTGCCTCTCTCTCACTGCCTCTCTCTCTCTATCTCTCTCTCTGCCTCTCTCTCACTGCCTCTCTCACTCTCTCTCTCTCTCTCTCTCTCTCTCTCTCTCTCTCTCTCTCTCTCTCTCTCTCTCTCTCTCTCTCTATCTCTCTCTCTCTTTCTCTCTCTCTCTCTCTCTGCCTCTCTCTCTCTCTCATCATCATGTAGATCAGCTACTTTCACTGGTTTTTTTTCCGAGGAGACTTACAATTTCGGTAGATGGTTAGGGAACCAGTGATCTAGAGTAGTCAGCAAAACAGAGGCTTGGTCCATCAGGGACGGAAAGAGTTATATATATCAACAGACACTAACAGGGTTATCATATCTATAGCTCAATGAGAAGAAAGGCAGCCCATGAGTCCGGAGGTCACTGGTTCGATCCCTGTCCCCGACGATGTGCTGAGGTGATCATGATTTGGCATTCTTGGGTTTACACATAGTGTTTCTTGAGGATAGGCTTAGGTGTTATTTTACTGAGGTTAGGGTTAGTGATGGTTTAAAATGCTCATTTGTTAATTGCATGGTCTTCTTTCTCTCAAGTTCATTCTTCTATGGCTATGTTTCTATGGCTTATTGTGCATATTACTTATCATTGCTTCTTTCTTTTTTCTTTCTGCATTCCCTGGCCCCGCTTATCGCTGCTTGCAGCTATATTTATTATTATTATTTCACTTAATTCACTCTCCACTGTGAGTGTAATTCAATAGATAATAATGTACAGTTATTTATTCTCATTCTGCAGGTTTCAGTTTATTGTCATATATTTTAGTGTTTGATCAAACTGTATGTTGTCCATTCAGTATTATATTGTCTCTGTTGGGTGGAAACCTCATTTATCCAGAACTGTTACTTTTCAGGATTCAAATTCAAAAATAGCAAAAGTAGCAGATCTACAAGCTCAAAACATGTTGCTTTGCACCGCGTTTGGAGCTTGTAGATCTGCTACTTTTGATGCTTTTGTGTGACGCTGTAGTATGATGAAGTAGGGCGCTAATTTACGAATAAACACAACAAGTTAGGATATGGAGATAAGAGGTTTCTGCCCGACAGCAACGATATATAAACATATAAACTAGTAAACAATGTGGATTTCAGGATCCATGGGGACGCTGTGGCTCCAATGTGGATCTGACTTCTTGTGACCAGACTGAGACATCAGTCATGATGTCAGTCATCTATGACAGAGGGTCTCAAACTTTTCAGGCCTTAACCCCCCACCACCCCCCCATATTTGAACTGGGGACCCCCCACCCTGACAAGCACTTGGAATTGTAGGAGTTGAGGCATTACATTTCACTTTTCACCGATAAATATTGTGAAAATAGCTATAAGCTACAAGTTTGGCTATTTTTTTAATGTTTGCCTCTCATATTTTACAATTTTACAAATGTTTTTATATATATATTTTTAAATGATTATGTCATGTTAGCGGTACTAGCGGTTCGGCCCACTAGCGGCCCTCGCACCTACATCGCACCACCGATCCGACCAATTATGTCTGAGTCATGTCAGGAACAGAAGGTTTTGGACCCACAGATGCATCAACTTAATGTTACTAGTATTTTTTTAATTGAATTTTGTACATGTCTACACAGATTTAGAGGAATATATAATTTTAAATTAACACTAGGAATCTGATATTCTAGGATGATACTGAAAAAATAACCCCACAAACAGTAATAATATTTATACAAAAGTTACAATTGTTATAATAGCACTGGTCTGATATTTGCTTCTTTTCTCTCTCACTTTCATCTCATCACATGCTCTCCCCATGTCTTACACTCCAACAGACAGATAGAATAGCAACACAGGCAGACACACTAGGCTAATGTAATAATAATGACTATCATTATTATCATTATTATTATTATTATTAACTGCATGGCTGCCTCTTTTAATACCTCTATTCATAATCTCTTATCTGCCTCTTTTAATGACTCTATTAATAATCTGTTATGGGACACAACTTTGTTGCCCTGATCGTGAGGTGCATTGACAAAAACAAAACACAAATATGCAGCATGTACTTACTTACAATGTTTTAGGACCTAAGTAACCAACATTTGAAGCTAACATTGTAGGGTTTTTATGTCTTCTGGAAAAAAGGAAATTGTCCAGCTTTTTGGACACATACTTGTGCTTGAACCTCTATTGCCCTCTGAACATGTAACATGTAAACAACAAGCAGGGTTATGCTGTGTTCACACCAACGTTTTCCTGAACAATGAATTGGCTTCTATTTTCAATGTTATCTCTATGCAAATTGGCGTATTAAAAATGTTCATGAGCGTTTAAACGCCTAAATGGAAAAGCGTGCTTTTTTTCTCCCCAGACCCGAGCTTTGAAGCTTTTTTTTTTTAAGCCTTTCAAACTGTAGGCGTTTAAAGCTCAATTCTAGCCAATCAGAGCACAGCATGATCTGAGTAGGCGGGGACTAGCTCATTCAGCCAAAAAGAATGTCAGCCCTCTGCTCGCACTGCCTCAGCGGTTTCCGAAAGAAAAATCTATTTTTTTAAATAAAGGCTGTATCATTGCAAAAGTTGAAAGATAGATGGATAGATCACATAGATTAGAATATAGGCCTAGGCATATGATAGATAGATAGATAGATAGATAGATAGATAGATAGATAGATAGATAGATACAGTAGATATATCGTTTATTATAATATATATATATTTATATATCGATTATATATAGGCCTATTATTATTGTTGTTGTTGTTGTTGTGCACAGTAAACATTGTGAGTTTGTAGATCTGCTATTCTCAAATTTCAGAAATGTATATAGGGTTGATGAAGTGATTTTGTATCAAAATCCACATAGTAACTAGTAACTCAAGTTGTCAAATATTGTAGAGTAGAAGTAAAAGTATTGAAAATTGGAAATACTCCAGTAAAGTAAAAATACCTCAAGTACTTAAGTAGGCTACAGGACTTGGGTATATGTACTTAGTTACTTTAGCTCTGTCACTGGCCCCTAACCATTGAATGCCGACCTTGGACTAAACACACGCCCACAAAAACAAAATATTAAAGTTTTGAATCTATCAGATGTACATCTATAGACAGACAACAAACTAAACAATATAATGGAGAACAGAAGTTTAAACACAGCTCCAGTCGTCCGCACCGGTGGTCGCGATGCGATCTTGAGGAGATGCCGGGCCGTTTCCCCACCCGGTGACTTGTGGATCTGCTATTTTCAAGCTGGTGCAGGCAGCAGGTTCCCTGGTGCTTTTTCCACACAGCATTCGCAAATTTATATGAATGTTTTTAATTAGCAGCTGTGCATGTTAAAGTACTGAAGATTGTTAAACTTGGGCAATTATATACTTTCATTAATTAATAAATAACCTTTATCACACACCGAGTGTGTGTGATGATCACTCTAGGTCTAGGAGCTCTGAATTGGCATGTACATGCTGTCCTTCGACCCCTCTCCTCGGGCAAAGGAGAGGAGCACGGCATGTGTGTGTGTGTGTGTGTGTGTGTGTGTGTGTGTGTACACGTACACACACACACACACACACACACACACACACACACACACACACACACACACACACACACTACACACACACACACACACACTACACACACACACACACACACACACACACACACACACACACACACACACTACACACACAACACACACACACACACACACACACACACACACACACACACACCACACACACACACACACAGCCACACACACACACACACACACACACACACACACACACACACACACACACACACACACACACACTACACACACACACACACACACACACACACACACACACACACACACACACACACACACACTAAACACACACACTACACACACACACACACACACACACACACACACACACACACACACACACACACACACAGACACACACACACACACACACACACACACACACACACACACACCACACTCACACCACACACACACACACACACACACACACACACACACACACACACACACACAACACACACACACACACACACACACACACTACACACACACACACGACACACACACCACACACACACACACACACACACACACACACACACACACACAAACACACACACACACACACTACACACACACACACACTACACACACACACACACACACACACACACACACACACACACACACACCACACACACACACACACTCACACACACACACACACACACACACACACACACACACACACACACGTGTCTCTCTCTTTTTCCTAAATAATCAGTGTATATAATAATGTCGCTCAACTAATAGCGAAGCATCAAACCATGAAATAAACTATCTGTCTGTCTACGGGCTCCGGCCTTGGAGGAGCGGTACTACCGCAGTCACCTCTGCCCGAGACAGCAGCAGCTGAGCGGCGCGACGAGAGGTGAACGTCCGCAAAAAAACAGGAAATACTGCAACATGATTTTTTCTTTAACTTGTTAATTTGTGTATATAAAATATAGATTCCCTGTCGAATCTCCTAATTACACCAACATTATTCTTGTGAAGTAGGTAGTTTGTGCTTTTTTATTAGGATTTATTAAGTTCGCTTTGGTCATTTCTAGCATGGGGAAACACCGAGTGGTGCTCCCCGTGACAGAGTGTCCTATGACGGGCTCATAGAGAGCAGCGTGGGGGGGTAGCGACCAGGCGGCCCGTTCAGTTATTTAGCAGCTTGTTTATAAACATTCTGTAGATTTTTTTTCCATAAATGTAGTAACTAAATATAGACTTATTTCTCATCTACAGCTGCTATTTTTCATTTTTGACTTCATAATGCGCATCTGCTTAAACAGCCCGTTTTTGTCTCGCCTCGAAAAAGCGCACTTGAGGAGACTTGAGTGACAGCTCCTTGGACACGCCCAGTTTGATCCAAAAAACGCCAAGTCAAATGGACTATAGGCGTTTTTTTCACAAAGGCGTCCTTTGGTGTGAACACAGCATTACACTTGCAATACTAGGAACAACTTTCGTTTGCAAGATCAGAACCGATACACACAGTTCTGCTCTGGTAAATAGGCATTGTTCCAAGACCATATACATTACAAGTAGGTGAATGTTGCACCAGAAGCCAAACCTGCTATCTGATCAATGCAAATGTGTCCATGAGGTTACAATTTGCATTATTTGTTTAACCCTTCCATTGTGTTAGGGTCTTTTTTGACCCGTTTTCAAGTTTGAATAGGTAAAGGGTACTTTTTTTTAAAACATTTTTTATTTCTTTATTGGAACGAGGCTTCATGATATCCTCAGAAATAGCCATTTTAACGAATTAACGCAACAAAATCATCACAAAAACAAGTATTTTTTTCATTTATTTGTTTTGGAAGTGTGTTCTAATTATTATTCTTAATTATTCTATTATAGCTAGATAACATCATTATCCATTGCCTTCATTATAGGAAATTTAATGAGTGAATTTTAACATTTTTATAATAGAAAACGAGATATATTGAAAGATGAAACCCTAGCCCTAACCCAACATAATATTAAAGTGTTTACATGGATATGAATGCATTACAAGTCAGCTATGAGGTGGGAGAAAAAAATTATGAAAATACTTATTTTTTGAGTATTTTGGGCTGATTTAAATCACAGGTCAAAATGCAGTTTTCTAACACAATGCAAGGGTTAAAAAGTGATATTTAAAATTGATTGTTGACATCAGGTTTGAAATAGGTCAGTGATTCTCAACCTTTTGAATTTCACAGAGCTGCAGTTTTATATGCATTAGGCCAAAGACCCCCATTTGATATGATTTCTTATCTCTGGGACACCAATTTACATTGTACAATCCTCACTGTCAATTCAACTCTGAGAGTATACAAATGGTTCCATTTGTAACACTCTCAGAGTTACAGACCCGTAAGAGTGCATTTGGACCCAGACCCAACATGGAGAACGAGTAATATAGGTAGTGGTTAAGTAGGTAGCACCAATCTGCACCGTTTCCATTGTTGTGTTGAGGTTCAGGTCCGTAGTGAGCTCTGCAGAGCTCTCATGTCCCTCAGCAGTCTCAGGTTCTTCTTGCTCCGCTTGCCTGGTGCCACCACTTTCACCGTCCCCGCAGAGCGACCCCTGGTGGCCACCGTGGTGGTCACCTTCACCTCGCTCCTCTCGCCCCGTCTCTGGCTCCCACTGGCTTCTCTACGCAATTTCTTCATCTAGTTCCAATGAGACAAAGAGGGAAATGAGGTAAGACATAACTGTAATCATGTACTGTATTTGCACACACATACAATAATAGATCTAAAATATCAAATAGATAATCAATCAATAATCAATTTGAAAAACTTGGATTTGATTAACGTTTTTTCAAAATAGCCGATCTTCAAGCTCACAACGGGAGATTGCCTTGAAGATCGATTTCACCCATAATGACAGATGATAGAATGATCGAATTTTACTTTAATGTACTCTTATATAAGGTAAGAATACAAATCTAGAATCTTGGTGTGAATGCATGCATTTACGTATACCTGTGTTTTATGTCTGTAGAGCTTGTTAATCTACTCTCCTTTCTTCTCCATCTTCAGCAGCAGCATCTCTTGGTCTCTCTGTAGCTCTTTCCTCTCCCGCTCCGACACACTGGCTTCACCCTGCCTCATCAACTCGTCCTGCTCTCTGCAATCACACACACACACACAGTTCTGTAGAATTTACTGGCATTCATGACCAACATACGAAAGTGACACGAGACGCGTGTGCACTCTGCTCAGAAAGAAATAGAATCACGTGGATGTCGGGACTCAAATGGGAACGGTGTCACTCGAATGTGACTTCATGTGGCCAGCCTGTGATATCAGTCATGTATGACGGCAGACCTCTGTGACATTCAAATTCGGGCAAGGTTTCAGCCTGACCATAGCCATTATAAAATAAAAGAACATTTATTTGACTTGATCAGTCCAGTGGTTTCCACTCCGGACACACACACACACACACACACACACACACACACACACACACACACACACACACACACACACACACACACACACACACACACACACACACACACGGCTAGACTCCTGTAGAGCCACACTGCAATAGACTCCTCACATGCTCATGAGTCGGAGCTCTTCCTGTAGTCCGTGCAGAAGCTCTGAAAGCTCCTCCCCACCGCCGCCAGACGAGGAGGAGGAGCTGCTGTCTGATTGGCTGTGACTGTCGGTCACAGGCACAGCCAATCTGTGGCTATTACCACAGATTGGCTATTACCAGAGCAGAACTGTGTGTATCGGTTCTGATCTTGCAAATGAAAGTCGTTCCTAGTAATGCAAGTGTAACCCTGCTTGTTGTTTACATGTTCTACCAGCAGAGGGCAATAGAGGTCCAAGCACAAGTATGTGTAAAAAAAGCTGGACATTTTCCTTTTTTCCAGAAGACATAAAAAACCCTACAATGTTAGCTTCAAATGTTGGTTACTTAGGTCCTAAAACAGTGTAATTTCATGCTGCATATTTGTGTTTTGTTTTTGTCAATGTACCTCACGATCAGGGCAACAAAGTTGTGTCCCACTGTTAATTTTTAAACTTTGTTTTATTGGTTTTTCTGCACATTGATAACACATTAAGTGGTATTCGGTTCATGATATGTGCTATAGGGGGAAAGGGAAAGGAAAACGTACAGGCCTTCACATTGAAGGAACCTCAACAGAGGGAAAGAAAACAAAACAAAACAACTTGACAAAAAGACAGCATTAAAGCAACAGGGGAAACAATAAAACAATCCATCACAAAACAAAAAGCAAGCCCAAAAACAACTACTCGCACGCATACACACACACATACACACAGTGTCACTTTGGTCTCACCCTAGCTCCACCCCTTTAAGTAACAGATTCAATCGGGAATAACCGGAAAAGTAATTCCATCTGCGTAAACCAAGAAGGGATCCCATATGTCGTGGAATTTTCTAACAGAGCCTCTCAATGTATATCTAATTTTTTCAAGTTGTAAGTTATTAAAAATGTCTCTTATCCATTGAGTATGGGAGGGTGGAGTAGTCGATTTCCATCTCATGAGTATTAGGGGTCTTGCCAACAGTGTTACAAAGGCTATCAAGTCTGCTTGAGTTCTAGACAGAGGCAGTTGGGAGGTACCAAACAGCGCGTTAATGGCGTTAGGCTCAATGAGTGTCCCAGCTAGTTCTGTAAGAGTATTTCAAAAATCTCAGTCCAATATGTGCTCAGAGAACCGCATGACCAAAACATATGTACATGTGTTACAGGTGACTGGTGGCATTTTTCACAGGCGGGGTCGATGTTATCGAATATTCTTGAGAGCCTAGCTTTCGTCCAGTGGGCCCGATGGACAACTTTACACTGGAGTAGGCCGTGTCTGGCGCACAACGATGAGGTGTGAACCCGACTCAAGATTTTTCGCCAAAGACTGTCAGCGATCTCCTCCCCCAAATCCTCCTCCCACAGGTCTTTTACACAATTAACAGGTGTAGCAGATAAGGTTTGAATCAAATTATAAAAATGTGAAATTATGCCCTTCTTCCCCGGAGCCTGAACGAGAAAGCTGTCCAATGGACATTTCTCAGGAAGGTTAGGGAAGTTTGTGTACATGTTACGGACAAAACTCTGAATTTGGAGTCGGAGCTCTTCCTGTAGTCCGTGCAGAAGCTCTGAAAGCTCCACCCCACCGCCGCCAGACGAGGAGGAGGAGCTGCTGTCTGATTGGCTGTGACTGTCGGTCACAGGCACAGCCAATCTGTGGCTATTACCACAGATTGGCTATTACCAGAGCAGAACTGTGTGTATCGGTTCTGATCTTGCAAATGAAAGTCGTTCCTAGTAATGCAAGTGTAACCCTGCTTGTTGTTTACATGTTCTACCAGCAGAGGGCAATAGAGGTCCAAGCACAAGTATCTGTCAAAAAAGCTGGACATTTTCCTTTTTTCGAGAAGACATAAAAAACCCTACAATGTTAGCTTCAAATGTTGGTTACTTAGGTCCTAAAACAGTGTAATTACATGCTGCATATTTGTGTTTTGTTTTTGTCAATGTACCTCACGATCAGGGCAACAAAGTTGTGTCCCACTGTTGTAGAGTAATTCAACAGTGCTTGTGAGACAGAACCCGGCTGTTGCAGAGCTGGGGCTGGTGCTGCTTCAGCAGAGACAGAACTGACTGGACGTTGGCTCGGACCGAGTGGCTTCCCCCTACCGACTGGAGGGACAGAGAGAAACATAACATGTATTATGAATTAACTAATGATGTTGGTGGGGTCAAGGAAATGCACCTTTAACCACTTTCAACCAGGTCTCCCTATTTTAGGCATGTTATTATAGGTAACAATAATGCAATACAATACATTTTCAAAACTAGCAAAGAAAATAGCCCGTCTACAAGCTCATCGCGATGCGACATGTTGTGAGCTTGTTGATGGGCTATTTTGTGTGACAAAAACAAAAACATTCAAGGCTTCATGGGGTGTGTAATTGATAGAAAATAAGCCATCTTTTGGGTGAACTACTCCTTTAAGCTGGCACTTCGGCACGTGTCAGCTACAGAAGGTTGGCATGTGTCAACTACATAATAATAATAATAATAATAATAATAATAACTTGGATTTATATAGCGCCTTTCAGAAACCCAAGGACGCTTTACAGTACACAAAGTATTGTACCACATAATGGTGGTAGGCTACAATACGGTGTGTGTGCTCATACCGTTCCGGTCACAAAGGGTACATCCCAGAGGCTCAGTCTGTAGTGTAGCTGTGTGTGAGAAGACTGCTGCAAAGACTTATGGAAAGAGGTAAACAAACAGCTTTCACATGAAAACAAGCACGTTCACACTCAAGTGAATAGATGACACAAGCTATCAGTCATCTCCATATTTAGGGAAAGTTTCAGCCCTAGCCGACCTCCTCTGACTTCCAATATAAAGATGATTTATTTCATAAAGTATAAAACTTAAGGTGAGGATCAAGGGGCACGGTGGCGCCTGCAGTAACTTCTTTGTCTCTTCTGGGCAGCCAATCATGGTCCTGCAGTCACTGCTTGTGGTCCTTAACTCCCTGCTGGATTTTCTGGTTCACTGACCAGTTAAATCTTTCCCCCAACTCCCGGACCCGCCCCCGTCAGCAGCGGCAAATCTCGGTCCTGTATTTATTGTTTCACTGACCAGTTAAATCTTTCCCCCAACTCCCAGACTCCATTCCTAGTTGAGGAAGAAGGAGGAGCATGGTGAAACAGCACAGAAATGATTAAATCAAAATAAAGATTGATTTGATTGATTTTTACACTTTGTCAGCTTGTTCTTTTGTCATTCCATGGTACATCATGATCTAGTAATTGTATTCGTTTTTTTTTTCATAACCTGCAGTCCATTTGGAAATTAGTTGGCTGTTCATTGCAAGAGGAAGTTACAATCTTTTCTATTTTGATTATCTTACTGCCTTCAAAGTACCCAGGCTGTGCTCCAGTATTTTATTTATTGTGGGTAATGTATTTGAGAACAGCAAAACCGATCATGTATGAGTTTATAGCCCTGAAACATGACTGTCATATCGTGACCGACCGTCATGGATGAGCTCAACTTGGTATTTAAACTTTCTCCCTTTTTGGTCCGTACATCTACATGAACGTTCATATTCCAAATATAAAGTGCTTACCCCATGGCTACGGATTTTACAATTATGTACGTTTCCTCAGAAGTACCCGAATATTCTGAATTGTTAAATAAAAAGCATTTTAATCCGATTGGTGGCCATTTTCCCCTTATTTTCTTCATATGCTTTCAGTTACGTGACCCTATCGGCTGGCAGGTGTATTGCACTCTGGTACATTATAACTCTATGAGAAAATGGCCACCGATCGGATATTTTAATCCGATCGGTGGCTTTTTATTGAATAATACGGAAAATACGGGTACTTATTGAGGGCCCGTACATAATTGTAACATGTGTGGCCATGAGCTAAGCACTTTATTTTTGAAATCTGAACGTGTATATAGATGTATGGAGCAAAAAGGGAGAAAGTGCAAACACCAGGTTGAAGTTCATCCATGACCGATCTGCTGTTTGTGGTAGCCGGCTACAGTGCCTCCCCGAACCGAATCCACAGACAGCCAATCCGTGTCCCAAGAGAAACCACGCTGCTGATAGAGTAAACAACAACAGAGCCCATCCCCCAATACCTGAGTGTACTCCATAGAGTAATAATATATCAGTCTAGGCCTACTGTACAGCCACATCACCTCCCCCCACATAACAGCAACTCGGCAAGATCTTTTTCCACTCTGGCTGAGTGGAAGGCTGAACAAGCAGCCAAAGGGTATGGGGAAAAAAAGGGACTATGATCGGATCCCACCGGCCAAATAGAGGGGTTACTTTATATTACTTTGTATTTTATGTTATATAATATAATGCATATGTTATATTGTTGTCAGGCAGACAACAATATCTAAATTAACGCCCTACTTGATCATACTACAGTGTTACACAAAAGCAAGATCCAAAAGCTCTAAAGCTTGTAGATCTGCTACTTTTGCTATTTTAGAATTTAGGCAAGAGATAATATTTTTTATGCATGCTAAATTGCTGCTATACGAAAACGTATTGTTACTGTTTATTTTTATTTTTAATAATGTCACTGACATCGGATCGGAAGGTGTACAGTATATAATTTGTACTTTTACTATTTACAAGCTAAAAAGCACAATATGTGTACAAGCTAAAAAGCACATGCTAAAACTACCTCAAAATGTAGAGTTGTATTTTATGTTATATTGTTGCTGTCAGGCAGAAATCTCATCTAAATTAACACCCTACTTGATCATACTACAGTGTTACACAAAAACTTGTAGCTCTGCTACTTTTGTTACTTTAGAATTGTTATCCTTAAAAGTAACAGTTTTGGACATAATGAGGTTTCCACCTGACAGACAATCTATTTTGTACATGCAAAATTGCTGCTATACGAAAACGTATTGTTACTGCACTGTTTCTTATTTTTATTTTCATTTGTAATAAAATGTCACTGACATCACAAGGTATTCTTCATTTTATGTATGGTCCAGTAGGCTATATTATTAATTCATATCAGTCACTGTATTCCAGTGGGGCAAGGCAGCCTACTGTAAGTCTTAAACAAAATAGATGTTGCATTAATAAATATATATAAAACATTTATCCCTATTAAACCTCAACAGTGAGTCAGTGGGTGACTGTCATGGATTTACTTCAACCTGGTGTTTGCACTTTCTCCATTTTTTTTTTACCCGTTCAGATTTCAAATATAAAGTGCTCACCAAGGCCATGGATGTTGCAATTATGTACGTTTCCTCAAAAGTACCCGTATATTCCGTATTGTTCAATAAAAAGCATTTGAATCCGATTGGTGGCCATTTTTCTCCATAAGCTTTCAACATCGCGACCTTATCGGTTGGAAGGTGAATTGCACTCCAATACGTTATAACTCTATGAGAAAATGGCCACCAATCGGATTAAAATGCTTTTTATTGAACAACACATAACAGCAACTCGGCAAGATCTTTTTCCACTCTGGCTGAGTGGAAGGCTGAACAAGCAGCCAAAGGGTATGGGGAAAAAAAGGGACTATGATCGGATCCCACCGGCCAAATAGAGGGGTTACTTTATATTACTTTGTATTTTATGTTATATAATATAATGCATATGTTATATTGTTGTCAGGCAGACAACAATGTTCTCTTGCGCGCACGTGTGCTGAGCACGTGTGCTGAGCCAGCATGCACACACACACACGCACACACACACGCACGCACACACACACACACACACACACACACACACACACACACACACACACACACACACACACACACACACACACACACACACACACACACACACACACACACACACACACATACACACAGTCTTACGTTGGTTTGGTCAGTGGTGTTCCATCTACCCACTGGAAAGATCCTTCTCTGTCTCTGTCAGTCAAACCCAGCCACATTCTCTTGTTGAAACTGGCAACAAAGTCCTGGACAGAAAAGCTGATGGTTACTGATGTACAAACTGTACAATATATTTGTTTCTCCACTAAGTTGAATAGGTTAGCCTAAAACATGCACACAGAGTGTACACGCACGCACGCACGCACGCACGCACGCACGCACGCAAGCAAGCACGCACACACACACACACACACACACACACACACACACACACACACACACACACACACACACACACACACACACACACACACACACACACACACACACACCTGTTTTCCTTTGCTCTTTATGACAATCAGGTCTGATTGTCTGTCTCTACACCACTGTCTGCTCTCTTCCCAGGTTCTCTTCTCAGTAGAGATGTAATAACAACCTCTGTCAAATTTCTGCCATCCAGGTGATTCTAGCAACACAATATTAAAGTTAACCACTGACATTAATGACAAATTATGAACAACAAGATATAACAATGAATAAAAACTGTGATGTCTCACTGACCACAGAGCATCCTCTTCATGTCATCTCTTTCCACAGTCAGTTTGTTGTTCCTGTTCATTAATTGGTCTATCTCTCTGGTCAGGATGGCCAGTTCTTGGTCTTTCTCTCTGGTCAGGGTGGCCATCACTTGGTCTTTCTCTCTGGTCAGGTTGGCCAGTATTTGGTTGTAACTGTGTTCTCTCTCCACCATGTTGGACTGATCTGTATGCAAACAATATTTGCAAAATGAGAGATACACTATTTAAAACACAAGGCCAGGTCAGGCAGGTTATTGTGGGCCAGCAATGTTCGGAATTCGCCAATCAGGATGGGAAAAAAAAATCGGACAGAACCGTCTTGATCACTTGACTATAGAGATAATGTGTACCGATTTGCGTGATGTTTGGACAACATTTGTAGGAGTTATATTAAAGAAAAGGTTTAGCAAAATTCGGCCTCCTGGTGGCGCTATAATAGGGCAATGTTAAAAGGGTGGCATTTGTTCCTCAACGTAGTG
>NC_137616.1:10325529-10345529 GCF_963280865.1 Gymnoscopelus braueri | reverse complement strand
AGGATCGATCAGGTGCAGCCGCTCACCGTCAAAGGCCCAATCCGTGTTAACATTGTAGGTGAGACGGCCGCCCTTCCGTTCGATAAAGAACCCATGGCACTTACCGGCATTAACCCTCATGCCGGTAAGTTGGCAGAAAGCCCCCAGGATGGCCAAGTTCCTCCGCATGCCCTCTCTCGAGTCACTAAACAATGCTAGATCATCAGCAAACGCCATCGCCACCACGGAGATGTCCCCGAAGGAGAATCCCCGCCCTTCGCGTTCGATAGTGGTGATTAATGGATCGACCGCTAGATTGAAAAGCAGGGGAGACAGGGAGTCACCCTGTTTCACACCCACCTTCATTTTAACGTCTGGTGTTGTCCCTTCCTCACACCTGACCCTCGTCGCACATCCTTCGTAGCCCGCGAAGATTACGTCCGCCAAGTGCCGGTCGAGACCCCGCCCCTCCAGCACCGCCCGGAGATGTTTGTGCGAGACCGTATCGAACGCTTTTTGGAAGTCGATGAACACCACACCCAAAGGTTTGCCCTGCCCCTTACTATGCTTTAACGCTGACTCGAGCAACATCGAGTTCTCCGAGCAGCCAGACGAGGGTATGAACCCCCGCTGCACCTAGGGTGTAAGGGGCAGGCGGCTCTCATTCGCCCGTCGAGTATACGGGAGAAGAGACCAACAATCACAGAGGCGATGGTAATGGGCCTCCAGTTGCCAAGCAGGACAAGCTTGGCGGGGTCATCACTTTTCGGGATAAGCGTGGTACGGCATCGCTTCAGGCACTGGGAAACGTAGCCGGCGACCAACCATGACGAGTAGATGTGAGCGAGTTGCGAGCCGTCGGGGTCCCATAGTAACAGCTCAGAACGAGTGATACCGTCGGGACCGGCCGCTTTGCCGTTCTGCATGCGCCGGAGATAAGAGTGAACCTCTTCACCCGAGATCAGATGGCCGAGGACAGTATTGTCAGCCCCACCGAACGAACGGAAACGGCCCAGTCCAAGAAACGGTCTCTCTAGCCCCCAAGCAATTTGGTAAAATCGATGTATTTCCTGCATGGGTATCGGACATCCGATAACATTGTCCCCGTCTAGGACATTTTTGGCTAACCGCTTCCTATCAGAGTGGTACAGCCGCCTCAGAAACACCCGTTGGTGAAACCTTTGCAGGCGACTGCCCCTTCTGCCAGGCACTTCTCCTCTTTTCTCTCTCGGGTGACGCAACTGTCTCGGCCGAGACCCCAGGCTACTAATTAGCCAGTTTGCTTTGGCTTCGATGGATCGTACTGAACACTCTTCAATCTTCAAAGAGAGGTTAGAGCCTCCCCCCAGTCGGACCCCATCAATACCCGCGCCTTCTACAAGACGCCGAAGCGCCTGTTCCATCAACGCAGGCTGTGACGGAATCGTGACAGGACGTTGCAGCCCATGGATGAATGTTTCATCACAGCACGACTGGGGGACGACCGCCTCTCGCACGGTCAGCCTTTTTAAGGCTAAAAGCCTTACCCTTCACCTGTTTCCTCCGTCCTCCCCCGCCCCAGGTCTTGAGCCACGGACTTCCACGACCAAGTGCCTCTGGGACGGTTCATAAGAACTCGTAGATCGTTGACCTCCTCCTCGGTCCAACGGCAGTGCTTACGCCCCCGAGCCTGCTGTCTCCAGCGTTCCGGGTTCTCGCTTGGCATGTTCAGTTGTCAGAACCCATCCGACGTTGCAGTCTCCTCTTCGTGAGGGACAGACGGTTTACCCTTTCAGGGCAGAGACGCGCCTGCCACCTACGAGTGAGAGACAAACGATTCATTCTCCGGGGAGATTGAATCAGTCTGCTTTTGGGACTGCATACTCCCCCTGGCGACTTGCGGGGAGATGAAGTGCGTAGCATTTGGCCGCACGAACCTTGACGAAGAAGTTGCACTGTTGGCGGTGCCATTCAACCAACAGAGCTCCAAAGCCACCAGCAACTCCTTAAGCCCTAAGACGAAGTTGAGTGAACGCTAAATAAGGGGAACAGGGGAGAGTAAGCGGGAAGAGTCCAAACAAGGAGATGGAACTCAGGAGAGCCAAACCTTAGGGGTAGTGGCTATCCTATGCGTTACGAATCTAAACTAGAGAAAGTGGCGAGTCTTTCAGCTCAGGCCCACGATCAAACGCCAGAGCTTAAGACTCCGGCAACTCCTAAGACTAAGACAAGGTTAAATAGTAGAAGGGGACAAGAGGAAGGTAACAGAATGAGTCCAAAACGATCAAAGGTAGGACTCGAGAGAGCCAAACCTTTAGGGGTAGTGGCTATCCTAGGCGTTAGCGAGTCTAAACTAGAGAAAGTGGCGAGTCTTTCAGCTCAAGCCCACGATCAAACACCAAAGCTTAAGACTCCGGCAACTCCTAAGACTAAGACAAGGTTAAATAATAATAATAATAATAATAAACTTTATTTGTATAGCACCTTTCATGACATGAAATGCAGCTCAAAGTGCTTTACAGAGCAAGAATACAATTACAGTTAGAACCAATTTAACAATAAAGCAAACAAAAATAAAAAAATAATAAAATAAAAGCAAAGGCATAAAACAACATTAAAATAGGCAATACAGTGAGGAATTAAAAATCAACCAAAGAATCAGCTAAAAGCAAGAGTGAAGTAATAGGTCTTGAGCTGTGCTTTAAAGCTATCGACAGAGGCTGCCTGTCTTAAGTGTAATGGGAGTTTATTCCACACTGTCGGTCCGTAAAAGCAGAATGCTGCTTCACTGTATTTTTTATATGTCATTGTAGGCACCTCGAGTAGGTCAGCACTTGAAGACCTGAGGGCCCGGTTTGGAACATATCTCTCTAGGCAGTCAGAGAGGTAGGAAGGTGCCAGACCATTTAGAAACTGTATTTATAAACTATTAAAATAATTTTTAAATCAATGCTAAAAACAACCGGGAGCCAGTGTAGTGAAGCTACAACTGGAGTGATATGTTCTCTCATCCTAGTTTTAGTTAAAATTCTGGCTGCCGCATTTTGAACAAGTTGTAATCTGTCAGTTGTTTTCTTTGGCAGGCCAGAGTAGAGTGCGTTGCAGTAATCAAGCCGAGAAGGGGACAAGAGGAAGGTAACAGAATGAGTCCAGAACGATCAAAGGTAGAACTCAGGAGAGCCAAACCTTTAGGGGTAGTGGCTATCCTAGGCGTTAGCGAATCTAAAATAGAGAAAGTGGCGAGTCTTTCAGCTCAGGCCCACGATCAACCACCAGAGCTTTGAGCCGCCAGTAACTCCTAAGACTAGAGACAAGGTTAAATGGAGAAAGCTAAGGGGGACAAGGGAAGAGTAACAGAATGAGTCCAAGACTAGCAGAGATGGAACTCGGGAGAGCCAAACCTTTAAAGGTAGTGACCATCCTAGCCGGAATGAAAGCGCACCACGCGCCCGCCACAGCCCACGACAACACCCATCGCCCCACAGGGCCCAGAGACCCGTCGCACAGAGCGACGAGGCAGGGCTCAGGGGCGACTGCGGTAGCGTGGACCAGGGCTAGGCGCGCGGACACCCAATCGAACCAGCTTTGGAGTCCAATTCGACACGCGTCGAGGATGGCACTCGGAGGTATGGGGCTTTAACGCCCTAATACTCCTGAAAGGCTGTGTCCCCACTATCTCCGGGGCACAATTCATTGGAACCATAACTGATTTAATGAGCCTTTCGCAGTTTCACTGTACAAGCCGTTTGTACTTAGACATGCATGGCTTAATCTTTGAGACAAGCATATGCTACTGGCAGGATCAACCAGGTAGGCCTCCTGTTCCGCCGCGGACGTCGTGCCCAGCTGAGGCGCGCGCCGTGGGGTTGCCGGTCCGCGGAGACCGCCCAGGCCCCCTGTGAGGAGGGCGGCGGTGTGGTGTCTCCCGGAGGCGCGCACTGCGTCGGTCACCACTTCTTCCGTTGCCCCTTAGCCGGACGAAAGCGTGTTACAGGGGATTGGTGCCCGTGGCCCGTTACGCAGCTGTTTGGTCGGTCGCCGGAGTACGCGACGCAAGCAGGGTTTGAGAAACGGAGTCTCCGGAGCGCGCCTTTGCGCCCTGCGGCGTGATGGGGCTCGAGGCGAGGCCGGCAGCGGGGGTCCTCGGGCGGTCCGTGGCAAGGCAACTAGGGCAGACGGTGCGTCTCGGTCTCGCTCGGCCGGGGTCGGCCGCGGAGGAGTGCGGAGGACAGGCCACCGAGGCCTCTCCGCACGTGGTCCCTCCGCGCCTGGTCGGGCCCGCAGGCTGCAAGCAGCGTCCTCCGAAGCACACGAGGTGACGGCGGGGCCCTTGCAAGAGGCGGGCTACGAGTGCCTATCGGTCAGGGAAAAGCAGAGGGTTCCACGGCCCTTGTGGGCGGCATGGTTCCCGTGGATCACAGTGCAATGCTAGAGTGGCCACCGTGGCCGACGGCGGGCCCTGCATTCGGGCAGGCCTGCCGTCCGTGTCCCCAAAGTCCGCACGCTGGTCCATATATCCGGGCTGGGAAAAGTTGGCGAAACTACCGGGAGAGAATTTCAAAGGAGGGGGCCATGGCAGAGCCCAGGTCCTCGTGGGCTCCACGAGGACTTCCAGGGTGCCAGGCCGCCCGACCGCGTCCGACCGGAGGCCTCTCTCGGGCCTGCCGTCGTCCCGTCCATCGGCGTCCGCACGCCGGTTCCATATATCCGGGATGGGAAAAGTTGGCGAAACTACCGGGAGAGAATTTCAAAGGAGGGGGCCATGGCAGAGCCCAGATCCTCTTGGGCTCCACGAGGACCTCCAGGGCGCCCGTCCGCCCGGCCGTGCCTGAGCGGAGGCCTCTCTCTTCCCTCTTGCTTCGCGGCGGCCAAGCTCTATAGGTACGTTCTGGAACAAGTCGGCGCCTCGCCCGGGAGACTTTTTCACAGGAGGGAGGCAGGGACGAGCCATACGCCTCCTGGGCCACGGGGAGTGGACAGGGAGGTACAACGCGGAGATCCAGGGGGAGCGGGCCCGCGCCGCCACCCGAGACGGAGCCTCGCGCTGGGCATCGCGACGGCCAAGCTCCACAGGTACGGTCTGGAGCGAGTCGGCGTCTCGCCCGGGAGACTTTTTCAAAGGAGGGAGGCAGGCACGAGCCAGACGCCTCCTGGGTTACGGGCAGGTGACAGGGAGGTACGACGCGGAGATCCAGGACAAGGGACCCCTCGCGGCCCCGACACTGCCCCAGGACCAGGCCCCGGTTCCGGGCATGGTCTCTAGCTACCCGCTGGCACCAGTGGCCACTTTCCCCCCACGCGAAATTTCACGCAGGGCAGAGGCCCTGAGCCCACAGCTTGCTGGGAGCTCTGGACTCTGAAGAAATCCTGGCTTTTTTCCGAATCCTCCAGGATTTGGGGCCTCTCGCGGCGCCGACACTGCCCCAAGACCATGCCCCGGTTCCGGGCATGGTCCATGGCTACCCGCTGGCACCAGTGGACACTTTCCCCCCACGCGAAATTTCACGCAGGGGAGAGGCCAGAGCCCCAGACCTCACGGGGCCTGCAAACACAGTGCGATTTTCACACTTTTTCCCGGGTTTTTCGGCCGCAGTTTGCCCGGGCAGCCACCCAGGGACCCGGGGGGGGGCACCGCCACGTGCGCACCCCCGGCCCGGATCCAACGAGCCCTCCGCCGGCACCGGGCGACCCAGGGACAGGGAGGTACCGGCCGTTTTGGCCCGAAAAAGCGCAGATCGACAAGCCCGAAAAAAGTTGAGATTTTCGGCCGGGGGTCCTCCAGGGGGTCCCCGCGGACCTCTGGAGGCCATACAAACACTCAGCGCGATTTTTGATTTTTTTTTGGAGAACCATGATTTTGGGGGTCTCCGCCGCCTCATCGCTACCCCAGGAAGGTGCCTCTTCCTGGGCATGGTCCCTACCTACGAGATGGTACAAGTGGCCACTCTCCCCCCATGCGAAATTTCAAGCAGGGGACAGGCCTGAAGCCCAGAGCTTCTTGGGAGCTCTGGATTCTGAAATATTTTCGGATTTTTTTTGGAGAACCAGGATTTTTGGCCCTGTCAGGCATGGGGACGCCCCCGAATATGGTGGACATGTCCGGACATGGTCCCTATATACCCTATGGCACAAGTGGCCACTTTCCCCCCCATGAAAAATTTGTCGCATGGGAGGGGGGAAAAGCCCTTGAGCTCCTGGGCTCTCCGGAGCGTTTTTGGGGGTTTTTCGGCCGGGCGGCATCCATGGGACCCGGGGGGGGCACCGACGCGTGCGCACCCCCGCCCCGGATCCAACGAGCCCTCCGCCGGCCCCGGGCTACCCACGGCCCGGTCGGTACCGGCCGTTTTGACCCGAAAAGCCGAAAAAGTGCAGATCGACAAGCCCGAAAAAAAATTGAGATTTTCGGCCGGGGGTCCTCCAAGGTGTCCCTGGGGACCTCTGGAGCCCATGCAGACACCTAGAAACATTTTCGATTTTTTTGGGAGAACCAGGATTTTGGGCGGTCCGTGTCGCCATCGCAGCCCCAGGCACGTGCATCTGTCCTGGGCATAACTACCCGATGGCACGGGTCGGCCTTACAGGCACCTCCAAGAAAATTCCTTGAGGCAGGAAGGCAGGGGCCCACCCGCTCGAGGGGCTCCTGGACTTAGAAAAATGTTTTTTTGAGAACCAGGATTTTGGGCGCTCCGTGGCCCATCGCTGCCCGAGGAGGAGGCCTCTTGCTGGGCATGGTCCCTACCTATGAGATGGCACCAGTCGGCCCTTCTCCCTGGCTCTCCCTTTCACACAGGCCAGGGGCCAGGGAGCCCAGTCCCTCACAACACAGTGCCGGGTGCACACTTGCCCGCTCTACCCGCCCCGGGAGCCACCGTCCCTGGGTAGGAGGTGGTCCATGGACCCCCGATGGGGACCAGGGACCGGGGACGGCGCCGCCTGGTGGACGCCGGCGGTATTGCGCCCCAAGACAACAGCCTTTTACAGGCTTGTGGATCTGCTCTTTTTCCAGCCGTTTTGAGCCCAGATTCCGGCTGTCGGAGCAGCGAGGCGTCGGAGTAGCGAAGCGTAATCGTGCTAAAGCCGCCAGGTGACCATGGCCACGCGGCGGAGGAGGACCTGGTCGCCACCACGGCTTTAATTCAGCAGATGCTGCAGCAGGTGGCGGCCTACCCTAAGATCCCCGTCAAGCGGGTCTATGACCAAATAGTGGCCCGAACTGCCGAAGTTCGGCATCTGCCTGCCCCCCTTCAACGCCGTGAAATCCCGCTTGGAGAGACTGCGGGCCAACCTTATGCCCCCCATCCCCCACACCATAGACGAGGTCGAAGTGGAGGGCGAGTGGGCCAACACCTGGCAAGGGGACGGCTTTCTGTCAAAGCACAACCGGCAGCACGGGTTCCTCGTGTTTGGGACAGAGGCTAACGTCCTCAAACTGAGCCAGTGTGACCAGGTTAGAACCCCTCTCCCATAAAACGTTCTGTCAGTCAAATGAAATGTAGCCTATAATTTCAATATTAAATATTATAAATGCTTGATCAAGCAAGGTGCTGGGGCAGAATATTTTTAATAAGGGTTTTCCGCAACAATTTGATACAAGTCTAATTTATATCAGTATGAATAAAATGAAATTTGAATTTTGTTATAGATCTATGTGGACGGCACCTTCCGTCACCATCCACGGCCTGTACATGGAAAGGGTGGTGCCGTTCATCATGGTGCTCATGAGCGGGAAGACGGAGGAGATGTATCGCGCTCTCCTCCGCCATGTGAAGAGGAGGGTCGAGCGCCTCACAGGACAACGGTAAGTCACACAAAAGTATTGACATCAAAATGTACTTAAAGTGCCAAAAGTAAGAAGTACTCATTTGGGCATAATGCCCCATTTCACAAGTTAAAAATGAATTAAAATATTTTGGAAATAGCAGATCTACAAGCTCACAATGCCTAGCATCACGACGCATTGTGAGCTTGTAGATCGGCTATTTTCAAATGGCTGAAATGTATAGGGCTGACGTGGTTAGTTTTTTTTTGTAAAAAGTACGATATTCGCCTCTGAGATGTGGTAGAGTAGGAGAAAAACTATTCATTTTGAGCTATTTTTACTTTACTGGAGTATTTAGAATTTTCTGTACTTTTACTTCTACTCCACTACATCTCAGAGGCAAATATTGTACTTTTACTCCACTACAATTATTTTTAAGCTTTAGTTAGTTACTTTGTAGATTTTGATTATTATTCAAAAAAACATACATTAACCACTTC
This sequence comes from Gymnoscopelus braueri, assembly GCF_963280865.1. Lineage (NCBI taxonomy): Eukaryota > Metazoa > Chordata > Actinopteri > Myctophiformes > Myctophidae > Gymnoscopelus > Gymnoscopelus braueri. Next base: position 10,337,312 of record NC_137616.1, on the reverse strand, counting down.
AGCGCATATACATTTCGGCCTTTTGAAAACAGCCGATCTACAAGCTCACAATGCGTCTCGATGCCATGCATTTTGAGCTTGTAGATCTGCTATTTTCAAAAGATTTACTACTACTTACTTTAAGCAATTTTTAATCCAATACTGTTGTACTTTTAATCAAGTGCATTTAGAATTCCTGACTTTTACTGGAGTACTTTTTCCACCACTGAGAAAACTAGATTTTTAAATGTCATTTAAACGCACAAAGTCATGCTGTTAAATAATGCAATGTACTTCAGCACCATGGACAGTGGCTGCTGTGTGTGTGTGTGTGTGTGTGTGTGTGTGTGTGCGTGTGTGCGTGTGCGTGTGCGCGTGCGTGTGCGTGTGCGTGTGTGTGTGTGTGTGTGTGTGTGTGTGTGTGTGTGCGCGTGTGCGTGTGTGTCAACGTTCACTGTATCTCACTGAACCTGGCTTTTTAATATTTTGTGGAAACTAGAATAATCATGTTTTTCCTCTCTTATCTACCATCTATCTGTCTGTCTGTCTGTCCGTGCATCCATCCGTCCGTCCGTCCATCCATCCCTCCATTCATACATGTACAAGATGGAGCCCTGACAGAGTCCTGATGGACTTCGAGATGGGGCTGATGAGTGCTTTCCGGGCCGAGCTGCTAGAAACTCGGCCCAGTTGACAGGAAAGATTCCTAATACTGCTTGCAAATCTGACTTATTGGAATTTAGGCAGTACAATTTATATTCTAAAAAATAATATAAAAAATAACAAATAAATGAATAATATTAACATTGATAATAATAATAATAACTTTTACTTATTCACTCAACTTTTAAAGGTCCATACAGGCAGGATAGGCACCTGAAAGGGTGGGCCAGGAAAGCCATGGCTACAGGCTACCTCCCCGTTGCCGTCCTATTATTATTATTATTATTATTATTATTATTATTATTATTATTATTATTATTATTATTATTCATAATACTAATCCAAATCTGTTGTATTTGCTTCAATATCACTGAGCAACGTGTGAATGAAATGTCAATGTGCCATGTGTGCTGCATGTAGCCTACTTTTTATAAATCTATGATTATTTCAGGTTTCCATCACAGATGGAACGCACGGATGGGCAGGTGCCACCCCTCCATCTGGATTTTCCTTCGGGTTCTTAAGGACGAACAAAGGCTGGTGGAGACGGTGTGTGCCATCGCAGAGCGTGGGTCTCCACCACCGGCCCAGCGGAGGAAATGGCGACAACTTTATACTAAGAATAATTAAATAATAAAAGCCTGTAGGCATGGGGTCCAAGTAGCATGTGGAGGCTTTGGCCTAAGCTTAATTTGGTCATTTGAGGAGCATCCACATGGGAGAAGGAGTGGGGAGGATGGGACGATCTGAGGCTGAGATGCAGAGGACTGGAGTTGGCTTGTTATTATAGAACTTATTGTGCACAACAAAAATGTGTTCACCTGCTAACATTAATATTACTATATTAATTCATTAATAATATTAAATAACTAAGGATTTTCTCCAACAGGCTTCAGAGGCTCAAGCGCCACTACCGGAGAGGAAGGAGGACCCTGGAGCAGTAGGCCTACTGGGACGCAGTCCAACACAGCATCCACAATTTCGTATAGCAAAATAATAATAAAAATGCTATATAAAGAGCATATACCAAAGTAAATCGTTTGTTGTTCTTTAACTATTTAGAATTAAAACATTAGATTATGTGAAAATAATTTGAAAATATATATATATATATATTCATATGATATACTATATTTAATTAATACATTTTGTTTTGCGGTTTTCAAAATTAGTTTTTCACAGAATCAAATGTGTTATGGTCATGATTCACCAGTAGCCATGCTGGCTTGATTCTACGCTTAAAATAATTGATATCAATATTTTTGGATAATGGAAAAATGAATGGCCTTTTTTGGAATGGAAATACTACATGGCAGCCACTGCTATGCCCTATAGTTTCTGTTGGTTTCGTGATGGAAAAAGGGGGTTTGGACTTTATATATCACTTAATCACTCTTCACCAAAGTAATTTTGAGGTATTTTTTACTTTACTGGAGTATTTCCAATTTTCAGTAGTTCTACTTCTACTTCTATACATCTCAGAGACAAATATTATATTGTAGTTCACTACAATTATTTGACAACTTTAGTTACTAGTTACTTTATAGATTTTGATTATTATTACAAAACATATATTAAACACTTCAGCCCTTTTTGGCCATTTGAAAAGATCAGATCTACAAGTTCACAATGCTTTGCTTTGCAACATATTGTTAGCTTGTAGATCTGTTATTTTTCAAAAGATAAATCCATTCAATATCTGGTACCCCCAGCCCTCCCTTACTGTGGAATATGAACTCAGGGGTTGTGTGTGTAGCCTATACTCACTCAGGCCAAACCATTCTCTCACACTGCACGGTCAGTTTTGATGTTAATGTCATACAGTACTGTCCATATCCTTTTCGGTATATGCGTTGTACTCTGATTTGCTCATTGGTTATTGTAAAAATTGGGATTCAGAACGCGTGCGCGCGCGCGCGCGCGCGCACGCACGCACGCACGCACGCACACGCACACGCACACGCACACGCACACACACACACACACACACACACAGAGGGGGGAGAGGGAGAGAGAGAGAGAGAGAGAGAGAGAGAGAGAGAGAGAGAGAGAGAGAGTCAACAAGAGTCTCTCTTTGTTTACTCATAATCGCAGAGATTGCATTGATCAGTCATATTTATTTTTCAGCGTCACATAACATAAGCATATGAACAAAGAGGCTGTGGTCAAAAGACACGCTTCCCCTTCTCACTGTCATCCACTCTATCAACCATTAACAGTCAGCTGGCTGGTGTCATGATCGTTAGCCCCCCCCGCTGGGAAAATAAACACGTTGATGGCCCACTCACTCGTGGACTTCAAAGCAGGTGGATGAAAGACATTTAAGTAGTTTTCTGTATGAATGGAACTTTTGTATGAATGGAAGGTTTGCCGAGGGTGAGTGAAGAGAGAGAGAGAGAGAGAGAGAGAGAGAGAGAGAGAGAGAGCGCGCGCACACACACCATATAACAACACTATGGGCGCGTTCGAAAATTACGCACCGGAGCACACTCGCCTATTAGTTTGTATTGGCCAGTGCGCTCAGTGCTGTATTTTCGAACGCACCCTATGGGTGCGTTCGAAAATACAACACTGAGCGCACTGGCCAATACAAACTAATAGGCGAGTGTGCTCCGGTGCGTAATTTTCGAACGCGCCCAATATAAAAAAGAACGAGCGAGTTGATATTTCAAGATTATGTTTGGAGTGGAATGAGATTGGCTACAGAAGATAGTCTATATCCTCAACAAAAACCTGAATTAAATAATAATTGTGCATTGTATGTTTCACAACATGGAAAGTTTATCTAGCCATCACCATTCATTCGTGGCCGACCTCACAGACACGCACGCGCGCGCGCGCGCAAACACACACACACACACACACACACACACACACACACACACACACACACACACACACACACACACACACACACCCTGTGCGCTCAGTCATTTCATTCTGCATGGGGCAAAGCCCGTTGATGGTGATTGTAGATTAATAAGCAGGCTACTATTACTATTGACCCCCCGCCCCCTTCTCTCTCCTCGTGTCAGGGACCCCCAAAATTATCATGACTCATACAGCAAATTTAAATAGACAGAAGCTATAGAGCTTCTCCAAAAATATCTGATTTCCTCAAAGCGTCGCGCTGTGACGCGTTGTGAGCTTGTAGATCAGCTATTTTTGGGCAGCAAAGTGAAGGAGAAATTACAGTTATACAACGCATGATGCCCGCTGATCCAAAAGTTACATTTCAACATATAGCCTATCATTTTATTGAGTATGAACCAAATCTTAATTAATTCACAGAAGTAACATAGATACTCCAATTGCTTTTGTGAAAGGACATACAGGCAAGACAGATACAATAAACTTTTATTTGATTTAATAAAAGGAGGATTAATGAATAATTCATGCACGGTAACTTTGATGTTGGTTGGGGTAATTAATGACTATAGCAACATGTCATCCCGAGCCTATTTACCAAGTTAATTCATTCAGGAAATATTAGTATATTAATATTTAGAGAATACAATATTTTTATTGACATTAAAATAAAATAAATATAGCTGCTGTCGATTTGTCTATAGTCTCATCGGGACTCAGGGACCAAATAATAATAATAGGTCTATATAATAATAATATTAATAATATTAATAATATGTAATAATAATAAGGGTAATAATAATAATAATAATAATAATAATAATAATAATAATAATAGAAAGTGTGTTCATGGCAGGAAGTGCTCAATGTTAAATGCTATGACCCGTGAGTAATAATAATAATAATAATAATAATAATATATAATAATAAAAGTAATAATAATAATAATAAGGGTAATAATAATAATAATAATAATAATAATAATAAAACAACAGCAACTATGACATCAACACTAAACTTTATTTGTATAGCATACACTCAAATTGCTTGATATTAAAGAGATGAACAGGAATATAGTTTTAAAGGAAGCAAAAATATAAGCAGTGATTTCAAATGGAAACAGAATTTTTAAGCACATAGGCCTACTCAATCAATAAGAAAGTTAAATAGATTTAAGAATAAAGCTTTATTAATCTTCATGAAACATGTTATTAAAATGGAACAGATGGTTGTTATTCACATTCTAATAGGCTCCCTTTTAACTAAATAATGGAATAATATGAATATAAATGGTAATATAATGTCTACAGTGCATATTGGGTAGAACTGCAAGGCAGACAAACCAAAGCAAACACACAGACTACCACATGTAAACACAGCCATCATGTAGCTGTACCAACACACCAGCTAACTGATACATTGTGAACATGATGGTTTCAGCAGAAAAGTCTTTCACAGATCCAGTAGTTGAAACCGATAGAACACCGTAGGTCATTCCATCCTCTGATAGAAGAAGGATTATACTCATCATAATACCCAGCAATAACACAGTCTCTTTCTGCTTGTTGGTGAGTATTTGCAGCAGGATCCCAGTACCTGTAGAATTAGGAACATATAATTAGTACAATACTTTTACAAGGATGGTCTTTCACCCTAAATGTTTTGTTTTTTAATCATGACCCAAGTGATATTCTAGATATTAGATGCAAATTAACTGGATAATGAAGTAGACAATATAATCTCTTTGTAAGGATAAGGATAATTCCTTTTAACAGGTCGTTCATGAAAGTCCTTGCGGTCTTGTTTCCAATGAGAACCTGTGAGCAATTGGGGTTAAGAGTCTTGCTCAGGGACAAATTTCATATCATCGGCACATATGCTGGGATAGCCTGGAATCGAACCTGGGGCAACCAGGGCCAGCTCTGGTTCCCTAGGCGGGCTCACTAACCACTCAGCTATGGCCTCCCCTTGTGACAGTGTAGCAGGTGTTAAGGATGTAAAATGTTTAATTAAAACATTAATCAATAGTTGGTTCACCTTATCGATCAATCATCAATTCATTGATAAGCAATTATTTTCCTGACAAACTGAATTTACTATTACTAGTACAAACAACATCTATAAATATTACATGAGAGACTGAAATATTTTTTCCTGAACATTCTTGTGTTTAAATTGACCAAACACAACAGTTCCTGTAAATTAATGTACAACAACAGTATAAGATATTAAACTCTCATATCATTGCTGTCGGGTGGAAACCTTGTATGTCCAAAAACATTCATTTTTTGTCATTTTTTTCATGAAAATAGCGGGGTGACATGCATTCAGTATGTAAACAGATGGACACACTTGTCTCTTGTTTTGATCTTTAACCTATCCACATAACTTCCAGGAAGTCCTGGAAGATACATACCGTACATTCTTGCAGATAAGTGCGTTTAGGAACAGATTTGCAGAACCACAGAATGTTCAATTAATTGTTTAATGGTTTGATTTAATTTACTTATCGGCAAGTAATCAATAGTGGATTAATTGTTAACATCCCTAGTATGTTTTTATTTTATAACATTTAATACCATTTAGAAGAACTAGGCTGATTCCCACTACACACGCCTCATCCATCCCCAAAGAAAACAGAGAGCTGAAGTTTAATAAAGGGAAATACAAAGCAACATGCTCTGTAGATTATGCATGTTGACTTCATAATACATAGGAACACGTGACCCTTTGGTTATGCAATATACCCGTTGTACCCATTGTCAGAGTTTATTGCAGTATCATTGGTATTTCGAGGCCAGTCTATGATGTCAGTACTTTGATGTCATATTGATCAGGGATCAGAGACAGACAGACAGACAGGCAGGCAGACAGACAGACAGACGGAAATAATATATATAGCATTTCACCAGAGGTTATGGACTTCATAGAAGGTGAACACATGTTCTCTGTTTCCCAGTGACTACAAATCAACAGTTTAGTCAGAAAGGCATGTAATATAGATGGTATCACATTCTGACACACTGTCACTGATTATTTTGAAAGTTGATCAGTTTGTTTCTCCAGCCAGCTGCAGGCACACTTAAATTTTCATAGGAAATTTGTTTCTAGTAATAATAATATTTGTCGCCACAAAAGTTCGGTCGTCCGTAACAGCCGTACGGTTTACACTACCGCAACAATATATACATCAAAACGTGCGGCTTGGCCGGGAATGATGTGCTCGGAAGTTTTTTGCCGTTACGCGTTACCACTGCAACGTTATTCACAAAAAACTACAAAACTCCACCCCTTTTGGCCGCACGGGGCACGCCAAATGCTACTCCTCCCACACGGTTTACTCGTCAGTGGCAATGTATACATCAAAACGTGCGGAACGATCGGGCCAACCAGGCTATTACTTTTCTCGCCGTTTCGCGTTACCACAACGACGTTATCGGCAAAACCACGTAGCCACGCCCCCTTTTCAGTCCCACATTCAGACTCATGTTAAAAAATCAGCCTTCATCATCATCATCCTCTTCTAGATGGCCTTTGTTATGAACCTTTCACATTGAAATGGACCCGGATCTCTTCTAGTACCGCTAACATGACATAATTATTTAAAAAAAAACATACTATAAAAACATTTGCCAAATTGTAAAATATGAGAGGCAAACATTTTAAAAATAGCCAAACTTGTAGCTTATAGCTATTTTCACAATATTTATCTGTGAAAAAGAGTCAAACTAAATGTCAACTCAACTCCTCAACTCCTACAATTCCAAGTGCTTGGCAGGGTGGGGGGTCCCCAGTTCAAATATGGTGGGGTGGGGTGGGGGGGGGGGGGGTCGCGGCCTGAAAAGTTTGAGAACCTCTGTCATAGATAACTGACATCATGACTGATGTCTCAGTCTGGTCACATGAAGTCAGATCCACATTGGAGCCACAGCGTTCCCATGCATGGATCCTGAAATCCACATTATTTACTATGTTTATATATCGTTGCTGTCGGGCAGAAACCTCTTATCTCCATATCCTAACTTCTTGTGTTTATTCGTAAATTAACCCTACTTGATCATACTACAGCGTCACACAAAAGCATCAAAAGTAGCAGATCTACAAGCTCCAAACGCGGTGCAAAGCGACTTGTTTTAAGCTTGTAGATCTGCTACTTTTGCTATTTTTGAATTTGAATCCTGAAAAGTAACAGTTCTGGATAAATGAGTGTTATGTTCTAATAACACACTGTAATACAGGGGTTTGCTGTATGTTCCTATATAGAGGTTAAGGTCCCTTTAAGAGACGTGGTTATTATGGGATGTTATGTTTACGCTCTAGGACAAGGAAGTATGATCTGTACTGTGTGAGACTTCAGTAAAGGCAGAGTATGTTCTGAAGTTGAAACGTGTGTGCGTGTCAGTCTTTTCCAACACAACAATGAGGTTTCCACCCAACAGAGACGATATAATACTGAATGGACACCATACAGTTTGATCAAACACTAAAATATATGACAATAAACCTGAAACCTGCAGAATGTGAATAAAGAACTGTAAATTATTATCTATTGAATTACATTCTGAGAACAGATGGAGTGAATTAAGTTAAATAATAATAATACGGGTAATGATAATAATAATAATAATAGCAACAACAACATTAATACACTTTATTTGTATAGCATACACTCAAATTGCTTTACATTAAATAAATGAGATGAACAGGAATACATTTGTAAAGGAAGCATCAAAGATTAACAGTGATTTGCAATAAAAAGAGACGTTCAAAAGGGAACAGTTAAAATTCTTAAGCACATATTCAATCAATAAGAAATGTAAATAGAAAAGACAAATAAAACTAGAAAAAGTGCTCCTCGGAGCACAAGTCTCCGCCAGGTCAGGTAGGTTATTATGGCCTCCTGGTGGCGCTATAATAGGCCAATGTGAAAAGGGTGCCATTTCTTCTTAGGCCTTTCACAGCAATCGGACACTGTATTCATGATTTGAGGCATTTTGTTCCAAAAATGTGGTTTGCTAAATTAGACCTGCTGGTGGCGCTATAACAGGCCAATGTGAAAAGGGGGGCATTTCTTCCTCGGCCTAATGGGAATGTGCGTACAAAAATTCACGGAAACTGCACTGTTGATGATTTGAGGAATTTTGTTCAAAACTGACCTATCCTGCAAACTTTGGAAGCCAATGTTAGGCAAGTAAGATGGAATATGATATATCGGACACATCCATCTTGATCACATGACTATAGAGATACTGTGTACCGATGTTCGTGTTTTTTGGACAGAATCTGAAGGAGTAAGAGGAAAACATTTGTTTTACAAAAGTCAGCCTCCTGGTGGCGCTCTAAAAGGCAGATGTGAAAAATGCAGGGCAAAGGTTTTTCCTTGGCCTTTAGGGAGTGTGCTTGCAAAGTTGCACGAAGATCGGTGCAGTTATAGGTAAAACGTGAATCGGCCTGTTATAGCGCCACCATGAGGCTGTTTTCAAGTGGCATTTCTTCCTGGGCTAAGTGGGAATCTACATGGAAAATATCACGGAAATCACATGCTGCGTACATGATTTGAGGCATTTTGTTCAAAACGAAGCAATCCTGCAAACTTTGGAAGCCAATCTTAGCCAATCCGGATGGAATATGGAAAATCGGACAGATCCGTGTTGATCACATGACTATAGAGATACTGTGTACCGATTTGCGTGTTATTCGGACAAATGGTGGCGCTATGACAGGCTGATCTGAAAAATGTGGGGCAGAGGTTCTGCTGTGGCATCCAGGGAGTGTGTGTGCACAGTTTCACAGCGACCGGGCCAACGGTGGTGGAGATTAGCTGCTCGCAGACAGAAGGACGGACGGACGGATGGATACACGGACGGACGGATACACGGACACACGGACACATGGACGGACGGACAGGGGGCAAAACATACTCTCTCGCCATGCCTTTCGGCCTGGCGGAGACAATAAATAGCAAAACTGTGATATGGCTGAGAAAATGGTGAGAAATAGAGGTATAATATCTTTGAAGTATCTCTTCCACGGCCTTAAAGGCTCTATTGCACTTTTGTAGTTGCCAACAACGCCATATTGTAGATAATTTGTTGTTCCAGTGGTGAGAATGAATGGTTGTAGAATGAATTTGAGTCTTCACTCCAGTAAGTGAGGTTTCTTTGCTTCCGATTTATTGCATAAGTACAAAACAGTACAAAACAGCTCTTCCATGGACCCTGAGGTCCTCTCAGCAGCCTGCCGGCCACTGAGTGTCACACACCAAGTCGCATTTCAGTATTTATAACAGAGAGATCTAAAGAAAGAGGAGGTACAGGTATGGGTGTGTCAGACTTCAAAGGTGAGCCCCCACCCAACCCAAAACATTTGCAACTGTTTAGGGTAGGAAGGGGGAATGGGGGACACATGCTCTCTGTCTCCTGCAGGTAAGACAAAGAAAATGCTAAGAGCACCCCACACCCCGCTCAGACAAACCGGCACCTCTCTGACTCAATCCACTTCTTCTGTCTGACTGTAGGTTACTTGTAGACTTGTGAAGTTAAATAATGCTAACAAATGTGTATGTTATGTTATGAAATATACTCCATCTTCTTGTGCATTCATTTAATAATTTAAGACTAAAGCTTTATCAATCTACATGAAACATGGTATTAAAACGGATAACCACTATCTGTTAGATTAATTTTATTCACATTCTATAGGTTCCCCTTTAACTAAATAATGAAAATATGAATATAAATGGTAATATAATGTCTACAGTGCATATTGGGTAGAACTGCAAGGCAGACAAACCAAAGCAAACACACAGAACACCAGCTAACTGATACACTGTGAACATGATGGTTTCAGCACACAACTCTCTCACAGATCCAGTAAGTGACATGGATAGAACACAGTGCATCGTACCATCCTCTGTTAGAAGAGGATGATCGAGCCCCATCATAACACTCAACACAGTCTGATTCTGCATTAGGGTAACGACCATTTTCAGGCTCATTGCGTTCAGCATCAGGCTGACCAGAGTACCAGTACCTGTAGAAGTAGGGACATTTAATTAATTCAATACAATACCTTTAAAAGGATGATTTTTCACTCTAGATATTTCGTTTTTTGAGTGGTGCCAACCACTCCTACATTTGACCGTGTGTGTGTGTCTGTCCGTCCGTATGTTTGAGCACGGCCTATACAGCTGCAGCTGATTGCAGCACAATTCAACACAAACATGCAACACACACACACACGCTGGCTCAAACCTGGGAACTGGAGTTATGACTGTTTAATAGGAACACAGAGGGGGGCTTAAGCAACTACAGCCTGCTTCTATTGGGCATCTAAGTGCACCTAGCAAGTTTTTTAGGTTTTCGATGCTGGGAACTGGAGTTATGGCTGTTTTAATCTCTCAAGAACAGATTCTGCTCTGCGTTTGAATCTGTCGGGGGGGTTCGTCATAACGTATACGCACTGACCTACAAGTGGGCGTGCCTTCAGATCGGGAAGCAGGCCACGCTTTACCCAATCAAATGTAGTGGGCAGGATTTACTGTCTGTGCTCTGCTTCCCACTAAAAACAAAACCGAAACTCATTTAACAATAGCGTCCTCGGAGCAGACAACCACCAGATATTCACATTTTAACTTGCTCTTTCATCATAGAAACAAGTGGGCTTATAACCAAAACGATCCATGTTCTCTGGGAGAAGTGGTGTTAGTGTTCCGTGTAGAAATATTGTTAGTGGGAATGAAAACATAGTCGCACCACCGGAAGTGAAAGGCTAAAGGCAGACCAAAACCCCGGTTTCCTTGCGCACGAGTGCTACGTCGACCTCCTCCCAGAGCCAAGTGAGATAGTAAAAAACAGCAGAGGGCGCTGTTTTTCCTTTTCATTTGGGGATGGGTTCCCAGATTGTGGCTGTTTAAAGCCCAGCCAATAGGAGCACAGAGGGGGTGGGGCTTAAGTTATTTTCAGCCTGTCCCTATGGGCCGTGTAAGTGCACCTAGGAAGTTGTGTGTAGAGTGCTGGCTTACACATGTGCAGTGCGGGCTTGTGTGTGTGTGTGCACGGTGCGCCTCGCAGGTCTGCATGTTACGTGTGTGTGTGTGTGTGTGTGTGTGTGTGTGTGTGTGTGTGTGTGTGTATGTGTGTGTGTGTGTGTGTGCGTGTGCAGTGCTGACTCGCACGTGTGCAGTGCCGGCTTGTGTGTGTGTGCACGGTGCGCTTCGCAGGTCCGCATGTTACATGTTTGTGTGTGTGTGTGTGTGCACGTGTGTGTGTGCG
>NC_137616.1:10318029-10320529 GCF_963280865.1 Gymnoscopelus braueri | reverse complement strand
TATTTTTCGATTCTCCTGCATGGATGCTATATTTTTATTTTATTTTTTGGAAATACATTATTGCATGGCCTCTCGTTTTTTGGAATGACAATTTGCCTTTTTTCCTGCAAGGATCGTACTTGTATGCTAAATTCTTATTTTTCGTTTCTCCTGCATGGATGCCATATTTTTAGATTTTTTTGGAAATTCATTATTGCATGGCCTTTCTTTTTGTGGAATGACAATTCTCCTTTTTTTTCCTGCAAGGATCGTACTTTTATACTAAATTCTTATTTTTCGTTTCTCCTGCATGGATGCCATATTTTTTGATTTTTTTGGAAATACATTATTGCATGGCCTTTCTTTTTTTGGAATGACAATTCTCCTTTTTTCCTGCAGGGATCATACTTTTATACTAAAAAGAAAGAAAAAAAAACTATGAACTTATACCTGTTATGTGGAAGGACACTTTATGGCCATTATCATGGGATGGAATAATATATATATATATATAACATTTTATTAGTCCCCCCAGGAAAGCGTGGAGAAAAAGTCTAGATTCCACGGAGAGCAATTCTTGATTCCGTGGAGAGCAATTCTTGATTCCGCGGCTTATCGTTAATATTCCGCGGGCATTAAAAAACAACCTGAAATGACCAGTTATCAAGCAAAAATAGATTACGTTTTAATAATCAAGTAAATTCCGTAATGAAATAAATACAATTAATTGTTATACCATTCTAAAATACTAAAATACTGTGGAACATAGTAATTGAGTCAATGTTACTGGTCTGGTTATAAATAGAGGTGGTCCAATCAGGCCGATAGCAATCACCGATCCAATCATTTATTATTTTTTATTATTTTTGTATTTATGCATGTAGAATGCATTTTTACCATTTATTTTGTAGAAATACAAGACAATATGTCTCAAAACACTGGCTTACAGTTGAATTATTGGCAACTAAAGAAATATGAATTAAATAAATTAAGACAAATACTGACAATGCCTCTGAACTTTGGCTTGCATTATTACTTGATTTACTTGATATGTAGGCTGCACGGACAGACACAAGAATCAAAGCTGCCATTAATTAGTGCTGTTCAGTGTTGATTGCCTAGTGGTCAAATTGGGGTCAACGAGCCATGTTAACTTGTTCTGAAGTTGGTCTGTAGTTCTGCACAGCACTCTCACTCTCTCTCCCTCTCTCTTTCTCTTTCTCTCTATGTGCCTGTGTGTGTGAGAGGAGGGGGAGGAGGGGGGAGTTTAGCAGCAGCTCGCTCTGCCCTGAGACAGAGAGAGAATACTTCTCCATACGGCTGTGTTTTACCGCGATTTTTCTTGTTTTCTGCACTATGCCTTGTAATCCGCGGACGGCTTTGAAATCCACGGATGGCCTTCAAATCTGCTGTAATTTCCGCGGTCGCGGAATCGCGGATTCCTGGGGGGACTGTTTTATGTTGGGATTATTATTGACTATTATTACGGGGCCAGAGCTCAGCTCTGGACCTGTTTTAATATTGCCTGTATTCTTCTGTTTCCGCCACTTTTCGCAGTTCTGGCTGAACCGTGCTGTCGCTTTTTACGAAACTCGGCCATATGGTAGATGGTCATGAAAAACTATCAAGAAATAAATCTCACAATCTTTCGTCCAAAGGTGGCGCTATAGCACTCAATTAAAAATGCCAACTTTGAACAGGTATAACTCATGCCCTGTTTGACCTACAGCAATAAAACTTCAATACACACATGCGTCTACTCATGATGAACAACTTTCACCCTCTGACTTTTGACCTCTGACCTTTAGATCTCCCACCATTTTGAATTATATGAAAAACAGTTAAAACCTATCTCCTCCTGGGATTTTTTAGTAATCTGCACGAAACGTTTTACACATGAACTTTGGACCTATGCCGACAAACCTGTGCAAAAGATTTTCCATAAGTGAAAAAATGAAGCTTTAATGAGCCAATGAATATTGCAGTTTTATGACAATTATTCATCTGCCCCTAACACATACATGCAGACTCACATTTCTTTGAAACTTTGCGTTAATGTTGAGGGTCATTCCAAATATTACTGAAACCAATCTTACTCCAATTGGTCAAAGGGGGGCGCTATAGCGATTTTTTGAAAGTGCAAACTTTAAACAGGCAAAAGTCATGCCTCGTTTGGCCGACAGCCATTAAAGCTGCTTACACATGTGCCTTGACTCATGAGGAACACATGTATCACGTTGACCAGTAAGCTCCGCCCTTAGATTGTCCGCAATTTTGAGCAGTTTGAAAAACACTTAAACCCAGGATTTTTCAGCTATTTGCATGAAACTGTATCATCTGTGTGATCTCCCTTTCACAGGTTCTTGTCTGTTGGTCCAATGGCTTCTCCCTTAAGCGAGTGCCTCACGACTGCAAGGTTGCCGGTTCAAGCCTCACTTGATGCAGACTCATTTAAGTTGAATTGCAAAAAACATGAATGTATCAATGAGTACATGTGCAAAGGGTAAAGATAACATGAAAT
>NC_137616.1:10273029-10315529 GCF_963280865.1 Gymnoscopelus braueri | reverse complement strand
ATGACATTAGTCTATTAATTGTAGTAGACTTATAGTGTTCACCCATTGTCCCTCATTTTGTGACAGGCTGCTACATATTTTGCTGCCAACCTTGAACATTTGGCTTTCTCACCTAATAAGTAGGGGATTGCCTGGATAGAGTCAAACTGTATCTTTGTTTTTGTTATTTTTGTGAATTTAGGATAGTAATCTTCTCTTATGTGTTTATATTTGTCACATGCAGTCAAGAAGTGGAGCTCTGTCTCCACCACTCCTTGACCACAGTGAGAGCACAGCCTGTCCTCTCTGGGCAGCCAGGTTTGTCTGTCTCTCTGTCTCGGTGTCTGTCTCTCTGTGTCTGTCTCTGTCTCTCACTCTGTGTCTGTCTGTCTCTCTGTCTGTCTGTCTCTCTGTCTCGGTGTCTGTCTCTCTGTCTCTCTGTGTCTGTCTCTGTCTCTCACTCTCTGTCTCTCTGTCTGTCTCTCTGTCTCTGTGTCTCTCTGTCTGTCTCTCTGTGTGTCTCTCTGTCTCTCTGTCTCTCTGTCTCTCTGTCTCTGTGTCTCTCTGTCTCTCTGTCTCTATGTCTCTGTGTCTCTGTGTCTCTCTGTCTCTCTGTCTCTGTGTGTCTCTGTCTGTCTGTCTCTCACTCTGTGTGTGTCTGTCTCTCTGTGTGTGTGTCTCTCTGTGTGTCTCTCTGTGTGTCTCTCTGTCTCTCTGTCTCTCTGTCTCTCTCTGTGTCTCTCTCTCTGCCTGCCTGCCTGCCTGCCTGCCTGCCTGCCTGCCTGCCTGTTTTTCTCTCAAGTTGAGTGTTCTATACTTCTATGGCTTATTTTGCAAATTACTTATAGTTTCTTTTTTCTCTCTGCAAAACCTGGCCCCGTGTTATCGCTGCTTGCAGCTATATTGTTGGGATTATTATTGCAGGGACAATACCTTCTCCATTGACTGGCAATAAGTAAGCAATGATTGTGAGTACTATACAGATGAACAATGTATCAGTAATGTTATGATGGATGATGCCCTCTCAATTATACATTTTAACAGCAGAAGCCTATACAGTCTCTTCTAAAATATAAAAATATATATTACAAAATTAAAAATGCAATGTTATTGTCGAGCCAAAACTGGAAAAAGCTCTGAAACCATATCTGGGAAAACTGGTACATCCAAAATGGCTGCCAATGGCCTTTGGGACATCCAAGATGGCTGCCCCTACACAGGCCTTTGGGCGTCGGCTCATGGCAAGCAGCAGAAAAGAAGCTGGAGATGCTCAGTTGAGCAAACAACATTGGAGGGAGAAGAGCTCAAATCAACTCCAAAGAAGCTCCAAACCACTTCAAGTTCCACACACTGTGTTTGGGTTCGACATGCCAATGGTCTGTAATGTTTAATCTCCTTTTGCTGTTTAAATGCTGCTTAAATGTTTGGTGCAGCTGCTAAAGTTTGTTTGGCTTTAGAGCCTTATTGTAGTACAGCAGCACAGCATTGTTCTCAAATGTTTGAAGAATGTATTTACTCTTATTTGCTAAAAAGTAAATGTTTGAAATATTAAGTTAAAGGAAATAATTGTTTAAAACTACAAATGAAGCTAATGTTAAAAGGTTACTTTATTTCGTTTCATTATTGTTCATTATTTAACGAGCTTCAGTTATCTCTTTAAAGAGTTTAAAATGTTTGTTTAAAAGTTAACTTTAATTCATGTTTAAAAGTATAATTTAATGTTTAAAAAGTTCATTCAAAGACTCAATTTAATTTTAAACTTAAAATGCCTAAACATTGAAAAGTCTAAAATTGACTTTATGTTAGAGAAATAATTTACTGAGTTTAAGAACAATTGAATGTTTAATTAATTTAGATAGGTTTAATTTTTGCATTGAAGTTTAAAACAGTTCATGTTAATTTAAATAAGTAAAAGTAACGATGTTTGAGTAAACACTTTGAAATTGTTAAACCTGGCTTAAAAGTTTGGAAGATGTTTTATTTTTCTGTTTTGAAATGGCAATGTTGGTAATTCTTCTTCTGTTTCTTTTATCTCGAAGGTTTACGACCTGATGAATTGAAGCTCATACAAGAAAAGAAGCCAACAAAACTAAGTTGGAATAAAAAGTTTGAGTTTTCAGAAACTGAGTTGTCCAATCATTTGAAACCTGAACTGAACATGTGGGTGAACTTGACAGTTATAGCTATATCAGAGACCTGGCTTGATAGTAAAAAAGGCTATGATATGGAATTAGAAGGATATGAGTTGTTTACAACAAATAGGGACACCACAAAAGGAGGCTTAAGATGCAGAATGGTTAAAAGCATGTCAAATACTATAAATAATATTATAGAATATCTAACTATTGAAATTATTGTTGAGAAATGTAAAAATATAATGATCAGCTGTGTATATAGAACTCCAGGTACTTGCCTAGATACATTGAATAATAAACTAGCTGGTATGTTGGGAAATTTAAATAATAGTAAAGTGCATATAGTCTGTGGTGATCTTAATATAGATAGCCTTAATCTACATGGTAACAAAAACAATAGATTTTATAAATCGAATGTATAGTAGTAGTTTCTTTCCCCTGATCTCAAAACAAGTAGAATAACAATAGACACTGCTACTTTAATAGACAATATATTTACAAACGAAATTGACAGTGAAATAACAGGAGGACTGCTGATAAATGACTTATCCGATCACAAAATATTTCAAGAACAGGATGTTAAGCAGGGATCTTTTGAGAGACTGAGAGAGGGTAACTGATGGTGGGGTTATCAGAATCTGTATTTTCTAAATTTTTGGGGGTCAAAACCCCCCAAATCCCCGAAATGCATAGAAAACTATGCATTATACCTATAATACAAACACATTGGTCTTACTGCATTAGGCTACTACATCACACTTACTTTAACATGGTTGTAACAAGTTCTATTCAGACCATAACCATAACAGGAGGACTGCTGATAAATGACATATCCGATCACTTTCCCGTTTTTGCAAATTTTCAAAAAATTCTTACAAGAACAAAAAATAAACACTTACAATTTTTCCAGATTAAAAACACAGGAAACCATTGCAGCCCTCAACGTGGACCTTAGTAACCAGAACTGGCAGGAGGTTTATGCCAATGAAGATCCCAATAAAGCCTTTCTATCCATATTACTTTGAGCTCTATGACAAAAACTGTCCCATAAGGAAACAAGCCAGTCTAGCATCTCTTACCAGACTGCAGTATATTCTGTAGATCTTTCTCCTCCACGGTCTTGGTCTGAAGATGTTCATATGTTGCATCATCTACATTTTGGAGATCAGGGTGTTCGTCCATTTCTTCATCCATTTCAACTTCATCTCTTCCTCTTGGAGCTCAATGTGTGTATTGTAAATTTGATCTGATTGCCCTAAATGTCTCTCTCTCGGAGCTCAATGTGTGTCTTGTAAATTTGCTCTGATTGCCCTAAATGTCTCTCTCTCGGAGCTCAATGTGTGTCTTGTAAATTTTCTCTCTCTCTCTCTCTCTCTCTCGTGTCAAAACCCCCGAAATGCATAGAACATCTATCATTTCAGGTGTTGCCTTTTGTCTGACCTCTACTCTGAAACCTGCCGCTGGTATAGACCCCAGGGTCATGGCGGCACACAAGCCTCCCCACCACAGCAAGGTAGCAACACAGGGGAGGTTATCTATCTATATCACCCTGTCTGTCTGATCATGTCTGTGTCTGCCTCACCATATCATGGCCCTGTCCAGGATGTTAAGCAGGGATCTTTTGAGAGACAGAGAGGGTGACTGATGGCGGGGTTATCAGAATCTGTATTTTCTAAATTTTTGGGGGTCAAAACCCCCCAAAATGCATAGAAAACTATGCATTATACCTATAATACAATACAAACACATTGGTCTTACACCTGCATTAGGCTACTACATCACACTTACTTTAACATGGTTGTAACAAGTTCTATTCAGACCATAATCACAAAGGAAATTAAATGCAATGCTTCAGCATACATCAGATATGTATTGTCTACATATGTAGATGTGCGCTGTCTGTGGCCGTGGGGTGGAAGAGAGAGAGATATGCCCCGGCCCTAAAAGGAAAATACTTTGTTCTTAAAACAAACAGCGGGAAGATAAACTGTGTTAAGACCATTAGTGGAGAGATGTGTCAGAGCCTTCTGAATCTGCACCTTGTGTCAGATGGACTCTGTCTGACTCTGTAGCACCAGGTTAGAACTCCATGCAATGCTCTGGACCAGAGCTACTGTATGTCAGAGGGAGTTTTCATAACATGCTGGCGACACGAAATAAAGGTGCATCTAACCAGTGGCGTAACGCAGAATCGCGGGGCCTCCCCGCGGGAGTTTCACGTGAGGTGTGCCAAATTAGATCCGAATTAGAACCGAATGTAACACTTATTTTAACCAATGAAAATCACTTACCCTACCTTTAAGATAAATTTTCAAATATGTTATTGTTTTACATTATGGCCATTATAGCCAACAAAATAGCCAATTCGAGGTTCCTTGATGTCCCTATTGCCCACCTATCCTGTATCCGATTTGATTATGCATGTAGAACATTTCACATTTAAGGCCTCATTTGAACAATTGCTATAAAACCTGTGGATGTCATTATGGCATAAACAATAAGTTGGGTACATTTTGGAGGTTCAAATCATGTACAGCCTACTTATTTCATACCCTTTTCCAAAACACACTTTTATTATTAACTTTTTCACATTTTGCAAACAACTGCCAATGTCAAACTATCATTGTATGCATACATATGCATATGTATGTTTTGCAGTTTGACATTGACAGCTGTTTGCAAAATGTGAAAAAGTTAATAATAAAAGTATGCTTTGGAAAAGGGTATGAAATAAGTACATGTACATATACATGATGATTTGAACCTCAAATGTACCCTTCACCTTATTGTTTATGCCATAATGACACCCACAGGTTTTATAGCAATTGTTCAAATGAGGCCTTAAATGTCAGTGGACAGTAACCGAGTAAATTTACTTGAGTACTGTACTTAAGTACATATTCTGAGGATCTGTACTTTACTTGAGTATTAGATTTCTTTGTTACTTTAACTTACTTGAGTACATTTCCAAGACAAATATTTTACTTTTACTCGAGTATATTTAAAAAAAGGCTGAAAAGTACTCGTTACTTTTAGGTAATGGGCGCACACGGCCGAACGATGGAGAAAAAAAACAGCTTTCTGTGCGTGCGTCAGGCAGTGCATCTGTCTGCCTGCCTATGTGTTTGTGTGCTGTATCCGAAGGGAGCTATGACCCTGGGGGTGCCGCTTGCGCGCGCGTGTGTGTGTGTATGTATGTTTGTGTGCGTGCTTGTGTGAGGTTTCCCCATTGACGTGTGAGGAGAAATGTGCGCTGTCTGTGGCCGTGGGGTGGAAGAGAGAGAGATATGCCCCGGCCCTAAAAGGAAAATACTTTGTTCTTAAAACAAACAGCGGGAAGATAAACTGTGTTAAGACCATTAGTGGAGAGATGTGTCAGAGCCTTCTGAATCTGCACCTTGTGTCAGATGGACTCTGTCTGACTCTGTAGCACCAGGTTAGAACTCCATGCAATGCTCTGGACCAGAGCTACTGTATGTCAGAGGGAGTTTTCATAACATGCTGGCGACACGAAATAAAGGTGCATCTAACCAGTGGCGTAACGCAGAATCGCGGGGCCTCCCCGCGGGAGTTTCACGTGAGGTGTGCCAAATTAGATCCGAATTAGAACCGAATGTAACACTTATTTTAACCAATGAAAATCACTTACCCTACCTTTAAGATACATTTTCAAATATGTTATTGTTTTACATTATGGCCATTATAGCCAACAAAATAGCCAATTCGAGGTTCCTTGATGTCCCTATTGCCCACCTATCCTGTATCCGATTTGATTATGCATGTAGAACATTTCACATTTAAGGCCTCATTTGAACAATTGCTATAAAACCTGTGGATGTCATTATGGCATAAACAATAAGTTGGGTACATTTTGGAGGTTCAAATCATGTACAGCCTACTTATTTCATACCCTTTTCCAAAACACACTTTTATTATTAACTTTTTCACATTTTGCAAACAACTGCCAATGTCAAACTGCAAAACATACATACATACATACACAATGGTGTATGGCTGAAGCTTGCATTTACTAGTATTTAGCACATAGCAGTGACATATGGTAGTCTACTCTTTTGCCTTGAATATTTTTGAAAGGCAAAGAGTGCCTTGAAAACAATCCAATCAGACAGTATGGCATACTGTCTGATTGGGGAAACATTTTCATTTTGTTAGGACTCATAGAATCACAAAATGTGATCCTGATCATGTGAAGGTCCTGGGACCCACTAACTACATTGAAAACCTAACATCACTGTTACTGCTTAGATGAGGAGTTATTTTGTTGCATTGGAATTGCTGAGGTTTTAAACATATTTTAGTTTGTTCAAGACAGTATATTATACAGTATATTTAAATGTAATATGGTGTGGTTATTTGGTTATTTTGTGCTGCACCACTAGGCTATAAAGATATGAATTTAGTTTACTCTTTTTGAACCAATGCTGCTCTAATTTGACTTAATAAGCCATATAAAAATTACAGCAATTCATTAATGTGAAAAATAAGAAATGTACTTTTACTTTTACTTAAGTACATTTAAAAGCAAGTACTTTTTTACTCTTACTTGAGTAACATTTTGACTGAGCTACTCTTACTTGTAGTGGAGTAAATTTAACCAGGAGTACTCTTACTCAAGTACTGGGGGTCGAGTACTCTGTCCACCTCTGTTAAATGTGAAATGTTCTACAAGCATGTTCAAATCGGATACAGGATAGGTGGGCACTAGAGACATCTTAATGTTATCGTTCACATACACACACACACACACACACACACACACACACACACACACACACACACTACGTGTGTCAGCTAAAAACACCCAAATACTTAAATAATGTACTTATAAATTAAACAATAAAATACAAGTGAAAAGTCTGTAAAAGTGCAGGGTGCTTAAAAATAAAATTAACAACTACGCCACCTTTTGAGAGGTCTGGTCCTCAGTTAAAACTTTAAAAAGGCAACACAGGTTCGTCTGACAACTTTGAGATTTAAAAGGCAAAAACTTAAAACTGAGGCAAAATTGCAAAAGTGAACAATTGACTTTTATTGAAAATTACCCTAATTACAGTGGCATCTAAAACATCCAACACAATAAAATGCCTATCTAAAAACAAACTTAAAAAAAGGGCCCACTAACTAAAAGAGAATAAAACAATAAAACGGAAAACCAGCCAGTTGCAAGAGGAGAAGGGGAGGGGGGGCAGCAGCATCGACGGCACCACCTCACACGTCAGTAGCTCGGTGTCCCTGTGAAAGACAAGGAGGGACGCCAGTCACAGATTCAAGGTACTTGAATAGTTCTGTTTAGCTTAGCATAGATAGCTCTCTGGGGACCACAGGTATTGTTTGTCTGATCAAACACTTACCGGCGAGGCAGAGCTATGCTCTGCCGCTGCGGTTGTTGCACGTCAATACTCGGGTCGCGTCCTCCTTCTCTCTGTCCTCCAAAGGCACGATGTGGTCCGTGTGTCATCTGGGGGTGGTCACCGTCTTATATTGCCTCGTTCTGGCTGTCCATGTCCTCGTCTGGCTGGTCTGTCTGTGTGGTCTCCGTGCGCGCGTCCGTACCCTGGCTCTGCTCTCCTTCCCTGTGTCTCGCTACAAACACTTGAACTTGGTCCAGTCTCTCGGGGGAACTCTCCCCTCTGCCTACTCGGCTCTGAATTGGCTGAGACTAGAGCTCCACTTGATCCTATGTTGCACGGCTGCTGTCTATCAGTGTCTATTAGGGTGTCGTGGCAGAAACAAAAATTAACTTCAGGCAAAACAATTACATACTCTAAATATACAAAAACAAACCATGCACAAAAATAACAATGCAGAAAATATCAAACACATCAAAACACCACAGCAAATAACATCACGGCAAATAATAGACCGCCGAAGTCTGACGTCATTTACACATCCTTTGTTTGTCTACCTGGTTCGCAGTTTTCCACCCCCGTTCTGAATCCCATAGACGTATTTAATATCGCGTCAAATAAGAACTGTGTTCCAAAAATAAACAAATGACCACGGCGGGTTGACTCTTATGGATATGAAGCATCAACTGACGGTGAGAAAACGCTAATGTTACTTCCGCCGAATTAGTTACATTTTCGCCAGAAACAGACTGTATCAAATATAAGTGACTGACTATCATAAACGATACAGAACCTCCTCCCTGACAATAACGCCGACACGCGGTGTTTATTTTTGGACCACAATTCTTATATGAGACGATTCTAAGATGACCCAATGTTATTCTCCATAGAGAAATTACTTCCGCAAACCTGGGGATGAACGAGTGACGTCAGGACTTCGGTGCTCTATAGTCACAGCAAATAAAGAAAATAATGGTTTTCTGCCTACTGACACACACACACACACACACAGAGCAAGGGCGTACGGTCATTGGGGCCAACGAGGCCATGGCCCGGTCTGTGTAAACCCAGATCCGCCAGGGGGAAAAAACAAAAAATCAACATAACAACATTTTGGCCACTCATTAACGAATTGTCAGTGTTGGGGAAGCTACTTTGAAAGCGTAGCTTGTAAAACTACAAGTAGTTCACCATGGCAGTAGCTTGATTAAGCTACATTTCTACCCCTGGAGGAATGTAGCTTGAAAAGCTACAGCTACATAGAAAAAGTATCTCAGCTACTCCCCCCCCCCCCCCCAGCGTTAAATTGAGAATGTACATGAAACAACATATAATATCCTACAAAAAAATCACTTGCCAGCAGAAATATGCCTCTCAACTGAGTTTTATTTAAAAAAGGTTGACATTTTCTTTAGCAAACATCTGTGTTCCTAAAGATGACCGCTCATCAACCCTTGGGCTTGTGATGGACATTTTCCTCAAACTGTATTTTTGCCAAGGACATAAATGAGTGGTCAATAATATTACCATAAATAAAATACTAATGCATACTAGTCCAGTAGACATGATGGAGAATGCTGTGTTTTTAAAGAGGGAGAGTGGTTAGTCATCATCCCTCAGAACTTTATTTTATTTTAATAATATAGTAAGTAGGAAAGCTGAGAGGGAAGGCGTAGCTGGAGCAATGTGTAACCCATTTTCCAAAATTGCTTTAAAAGTCAAGTGTATTATTGTTATTATTTCCATGACCATCTCTGCACTTTTCTCCACTTTCTAAATCAAAGTGATGGCTTTGAACTTTTCAAAGTGTTAAAGACAATCGGAAACGGTGAGAAGAATTGTCATGTTGACATCATCCACCGGTCATTACTCATGAGCTTAAAAAACTCGGGCTCAGACAGATTTTTCCAGGCCCAGTCATAAAGCACATATCCGCCACTGTTCGGTACCTGGTTTAACAAGGTTTGAATACCTGTCTGGCAGTGTCTTTATTAGAGTCTTAATGTCAAAGGGCATAGGGAAACCCAGCCAGCTCTTATCATGTTAAGTCAAAATCAGGTCATTCATTGGCATGGAAGACATTTTTTTTAATGGTTCTCTGCATTGACGTTTCTGGGTGGGGTCTGGGGACCCCCAGGGGTCCTTGAGTGGGTTCCAGGGGGTCCCTAGCAAAATTGCTTAATAGCCAATAGTCAAAATATGTTTAACCTAACCACTTTAAACCTATTTTATACATCAGCATACAACAATGGACAGCAGGCATCTTGATGAGAGTGCCTGTTGTGAATATGAACAGTGTGGATAATTCAATATCATGATGATGAGTGTCTTGCTATTTCAAAGGGGGTTCCGTTCTGGTACAAGAACACAGCAACCAATGGTAAATCAAAAATGAATATATTCATTTCATGTTATTGCCTAAAATTGTAGCTTGTAAATTGAGTAGCTAAGCTAAAAAATAATACCCAAAAAGTAGCTTAATTACTTGAGGAGGTACACAAATATGAATGTAGCTCAACTACCGCAAGCTACAGCAAAATGTAGCTAAGCTACATAGCTCAGCTATATGTAGCTTAATGCTCCCCAACACTGCGAATTGTTAATGAGTATTAGGAAACCAGTTTCGCCGTCAAACTGGTTCTCCATTGCGCAGAGACAAGCACCTCTCCATTCAGAAATGTAATAGAAGAAGAACCATCGTCCTGAAACACCCTGCCCCGCGTCTAAACCGGCGGCCTCTGTCCGCGGAAAAAATGGGGCAGTGTGTTTTGGGACGAGCGTTCCGCTTTCCACCCGGAATGGCTCGTTAATTCTCAATAGACTTATCAGCCGTTGTTGCGCGAACCACCCCCTGGCCCGGTCAACGATAAAATTCACCATACGCTGCTGACACAGAGTGCAGCCTACCTGCTGCAGCAGCTGCGGGGGGAGGAGGAGAGGACACATCTCATTCTTTCAGAATATCCACACAGTTTTGGGGCCAAGGGGTGCAATGCTCACTGGACGGCCTTGCACGCCGTGCCGGAACCTATTTGACCAGGAGCACACGCAGGCACACGCATAGATTTAAAACTACTTTAAATTCGCACCTCAACAAAGTTTTCAAAGGCTCCCGACTCACACCTAGCGAATTAACATAGGAATAAGCCTAGATGCATATCAATTGTCCATCGTGTGACTTGCAGTGTAGGTGTTAAGCGACGTGCGCGTCACGTCATTGAAATAGAGTGCAAGAACATACCAAATGAGCATTGCATGCCTGCCTGTGACATACAGTAGCTCTGGTCCATAGTGTTAGAGGGAGTTCTAATGTGGTGCTACAGAGTTGTGTCGTACGGACACAATGACTGAGGTGCAGAAGGCTCTGAAACATCTCCACTCACGGGCTTAACACAGTTTTTCTTCCCACTGTTAAAAAATTGGTAAAAAGTACAATATTTGTCTCTGAGATGTAGTGGAGTAGAAGTAAAAGTATTGGAAATCCGTCAGTATGGTCAGGCTGCTTTAACGGTATATCCTCTGCGTCTTGACCAGCCCTCGTAATTCGCAAAACACTCACACAAGAGAACACTCAGAGCAGATGCAACGGCAGCCTGCTCACAGGCGCTCACAGGATCTATGAGGATCTATGGGCACTGATGACACGGAGGAGAGAACACACCCACAAGCATAATTAAAGGAATAATGGAAATATATATGATATAATAAATATATAATAATATTTCGGAGAGGCAGAGATGGGGTTAAAGTTCAGGTAGAAATAGTCATGTTTTGTTCTCTGGAGCTGGTTAAGAGTAAGGGAACATTTACAAAGAGAAAGCAAGCTGGGAAAATATTCACAAAATATGACTTGTCTAGTAGTTCAGTTGTTTTTGCTATTAAAGCAACACCGTCGCACTAGTACAGAGTATGAATCATAATGAACGCTGCTCTCTGCTTAATAAAGCTGCTACCAGTGCTAAGCCGTCACATCCATTTAATTTAATATACAATAGGAATATAGACAGAGTTTACATGTAGGCATCATTAACTAAGAAAGAGTTAAAAAGGAAGGAAGGAAGAAAGAAAGAGAGGCAGGCAGGCAGGCAGGCAGGCAGGCAGGCAGGCAGGCAGGCAGGCAGGCAGGCAGGCAGGCAGGCAGGCAGGCAGAAAGAAAGAAAGAAAGAAAGAAAGAAAGAAAAGAGGTTTGATTCTGGGTTGGCTGGGTGCAATACAGAAATACATTACACAATAAAAGTTGTAAAGTCTGCAGGCAATTTAACGTCATTAAAATAGTGCAACCACGTTCCAATTCAGCATTGCAACACTGGTGATGACTCAAGACTCAACACCTTATTACTAACAGAGTCATCAAGGCTCAGTACACGGAGGGTAGAGACCGTAGAGAGGTGCTAATAGGTCTGACACCTCAAACACACACCGAGGAAGTAGCTAAGTTTTACAGCAGAATTGCAAACTAAACTTTCAGCTTCAGTTGGAATAACTATGTTGTGAGAATGCCTGAAGGATGTGTGTGCAGCAGCAGTGAAGCTGGACATACAATGTAGAACCACAAAGCAGCCCCAAACCAAATACACTGGATTGACAATACTAAATTACACTAAAAGACATGGTTACAATTATCATAACTTTGTGAATGAAGAATCCAAAAATGTAATAACTCTTCACTTCTGTGAATTCACTTGCCGACTGTTATGTTGAGCTTGTTTGTGCTTAATGACGACCACAAGCCTGGGGAAACCCCATAGCCGAGTGGTTAGTGCGCATACCACATGGGCAGTGGTGGATACTTTTACTTAACAAAACATGTTACATATTATGTAACATGTTTTGTTAAGTAAAAGTATCAATACTGCAATGTAGATGTAACACTTGTGACTTGCAGTGCTACACCAAATGTAATAGAAAAACCCTAAACTAATAAAATAAAATACATACGAACACATAAGCACATAAAACACATCCCCCAAAATACAGTTGGTCAGTCAGTCAAAAATGTTCAATGGTTGTCAGTCAATTGTTTGAGCTCAGTTTGTTTATCTACCCGGGTAGTATTTAGTTTTAAAGGCCTTATATTCAGATCCTGCAGTGAGATCTTATCGGTATCTTTTCTGATCCTGAACCGATGATGCTCCTTCACTGGCGATGAAGATGAAGACTTCTCATTGGCTCCTCACCACTGAGAAAGGATTCAGACCCCTCAATGGATCCTCACCACAGAGAGATGACCAGCTGAATGGAATCTTTAGATTGTTGATCTATCTGGGATTTCTGGTTCAGTTGATCAACAGAATCAACTGCACCAAAGAAAAACAGTTCACAAGGGTAAAACAAAAAGAAAACTTGGGCATCAAAAGAAGTTTGCTTCATCAGAAGACTATTTGACCATAACATAAAAAAAACTCAGACTTTATCGTATTACAAGTTTTCTGAAATTGTATATTTAAATATGCAAATTAGGCATTACGAAAATATGCCCGAATTTGTATAACTTTCCAGAATCAACATTGGAACATTGGCCAAAGCCAGAGTGAACATTCTTATTTAATTTTGTTAAGATTTCGGAGTCAAAGGTTTTTAACGAGGGAATATTCAATATCTGGCTCAATTTTGGGGCTCTGGCTCATGGACTAAATGCCTAATTTGCATATTTAAATATACAATTTCAGAAAACTTGTAATACGATAAATCATTGTCTTCATGCAAGTAATCAACTCAGGAAGTTTCATTATGATAACTCTTTTTTAAATGTTGTCATGTTTTCACTTGTCATGTACGTATGGGGAAAATAACAAAATGTGTGATAACCATGAAAAAGCTACTCCTGTGGAGAGGTTATCATATATTTATTTACTCGTATTGACCCTATGAACAATTTAATATAGGTTTGGTTTTGCCCACTCTTTCGATAATCATTGCTCAATTTTGGGGCTCTGGCTCATGGATTAAGAGCCTTACCACGAGAACCTTCCTACGATGTACTAGAGAGAGAAACAGCCCGTTAGACGGGCCATGTAACTTTTCTTCAATAAACCCTATCTTTAATGTAACCTTACTTTTTGCCTGACTGACTCACTCATTTTCCTAGCCACCATCCTCTCCAAGGCCAGACTCAATATACCACAGTACAAAATGAAATGAAGGGCTTGCGGCATATTTACGAGATCCACAATGCTCAGAAGGTCAGAGTTGGTGTATGTCTCGTGAAGGTTAACAATGGCTGTTTACATCTGTGTGTGTGTGTGTGTGTGTGTGTGTGTGTGTGTGTGTGTGTGTGTGTGTGTGTGTGTGTGTGTGTGTGTGTGTCAGTGTTGATTTTGACAGCAAATTTGGATTTTGTTTTAGTCGTACCTACTTATGCCTATCACTCCTTTTCATGGAGCATAGGCCGTTGACTACAGTCCGCCAGAGTCCTCTATCCTGGGCCTTCTTTTACAGCTGTTTCCACGTCAGTCCACACTGCTTGATGTCAGTCTCAAGGTCCCTGCGCCAGGTGTTCTTTGGCCTTCTCCTCTTTCTTTTGCCTTGCGGGTTCCATCTAAGGCAGTGATATTCAACTGGCGGCCCTCGGGCCAAATTCGGCCCACGGGGAATTGTCTTGTGGCCCAGGAACACATTCCATATTCCAAAACAATTATAATTGTCTTGGATGGTTGGTTGTACAGGATGACCATTTTGAACGTTTTTCATAACCGTTAACCAAAACTCATTAATGGTTAATAATTAAGGGGAAATTGTGGGCTATAGTACAGCATGGTGTCCATTGTTATGTGCTATAGGTCTTATAGGACGATAATGGACATATTATGTCCATTTTGGTGACATACTGCCTCATACTACATTTACGCATTTTGATGTTTAGAGGATAAAATGCGCCAGACCTTTATACTGCACAGGCTTTGATTTTGTACTTAATTGAGAAAATAGGAAGTAGGCATTTCAATTTTAAAAAGAACATGGGTTTCTTCATATAATTGGTCCTCGCTATGCTTATTGGACCAAGATTGGACCATTAATGTTCTGTCTACTTTCGTCTTAGAAGGAGGGCTGTGGAGAGAAAGAGAGAGAGAGAGAGAGAGAGAGAGAGAGAGAGAATATGCTCTAAAATCCGCACTAAAATCCCCCAAGACATCAGAGCCATCACAGGATCATGACGACCATGGCGCATGATTTATACTTTGTTGTCACGTGTGTCACGTGTTGAATTTAGCAGATCTACACCAGTGCGCAACAAGGTATATATCGGGCTTTAGAAGGCTGGATTGTGTCTCAGCGTGAACAACTCCATGATTGTTTAAGTATAAAAAAGATATATAACAAAATCTTTGGGGTTTCTTTGCCCAGATATGCATTGAAAGTTCTGCCAGGTAAACGTGACGGGAAGAAATACTAAATACCGAGCACAGCTAGAAAAATAAATGGCTGGAAAACTGTGGCTGGAAAGCGGGCCGGATTATTGAATACATGTGTCACAAAGAACAGGGGAAGAGAGAGAGAGAGAGACAGAGAGAGAGAGAGAGCGAGAGAGCGAGAGAGAGAGAGAGAGAGAGAGATTCTGATTGTGATGCAGTAAATTATGTAGATGCAGTAAATTGCAGAAACATGGGTCTCTTCATGTAATTGGTCCTCATGAACCATTAGTTGTCATGACATTCAGACTGTGACGCTATTGGGTGATTGGAGTCCTATTATCATGTAGCTTCATTTCCTGTTTTCCCCCCGAAGAAAAAAGTATGTGCCTAGTCATGGGAAACGACAGAGGCTATGACCTCCTTATACGCACGCACGCACGCACACACACACAGTTAGACACACAGTACTTCTCCAGTATAGAGTATCAGGTCTGGTTCATCCACTAATAGTTCACATGGATCATGTTGTATTGTGATCAGAGGTGGACGAAGTACTCGACCCCAATACTTGAGTAAGAGTACAGATACTCCTGGTCTAATTTACTCCACTACAAGTAAAAGTAGCTCAGTCAAAATGTTACTCAAGTAAGAGCAAAAAAGTCATTGCTTTTAAAGTATTCAAGTACATGCTTTGAGAAATACTTAAAGTACAAGTAAAAGTACAAGTACATGCTTTGAAAAATACTTAAAGTACAAGTAAAAGTAAAACTAGAAGTAAACAGAAGCCAGAAACACGGCTAGTGTGAGAGCAGAAGTGTGTCCAATTGAATTTTAAGGAAGAAAACAAAACAGCCAACCTAAAAGTAGTTGGAAATGTACTCAAGTAATAGTAATAAGTATCAAAAAACATCTAATGCTCAAGTACAGTACATTTACTCCATTACTGTCCACCTCTGATTGTGATGCAGTAAATTATGGTATCACTCTCCACCTCCCTCCCCATCCCCCATCCCCTCCTCCTCCTCCTCATCATCTCCCCATTGACCGTGTACTTCCTTAATACAAAACTGACACCCACTTTCTTAAAAAAAATCATGGGTCAAAATAGCATTTTTAGGCTGAGATAAGCACTTTGGTGACATTTTCCTGTAACTTGTTCCCAGTACATTCTAAGTGGCTGCTGACTATGTGAGGTCTGTAAAAGTGGGTTTTAGGAGCCCAACACAAAATACATGAACCCTAATGCCTTCCTTCAGACAAAACTGACACCCACTTTCTTTAAAAAATCGTGGGTCAAAATAGCATTTTTAGGCTGAGATAAGCACTTTGGTGACATTTTCCTGTAACTTGTTCCCAGTACATTTTAAGTGGCTGCTGACTTTGTGAGGTCTGTAAAAGTGGGTTTTAGGAGCCCAACACAAAATACATGAGCCCTAATGCCTTCCTTCAGACAAAACTGACACCCACTTTCTTAAAAAAATCTTGGGTCAAAATAGCATTTTTAGACTGAGATAAGCACTTTGGTCACATTTTCCTGTAACTTGTTCCCAGTACATTCTAAGTGGCTGCTGACTTTGTGAGGTCTCTAAAAGTGGGTTTTAGGAGCCCAACACAAAATACATGAGCCCTAATGCCTTCCTTCAGACAAAACTGACACCCACTTTCTTTAAAAAAAAGTGGGTCAAAATAGCATTTTTAGGCTGAGATAAGCACTTTGGTGACATTTTCCCCTACAGGCTGGTATTATAATATGTGACTCTCTACCTCCCCCTACAGGCTGGTATTATAATATGTTACTCTCTACCTCCCCCTACAGGCTGGTATTATAATATGTTACTCTCTACCTCCCCCTACAGGCTGGTATTATAATATGTTACTCTCTACCTCCCCCTACAGGCTGGTATTATAATATGTTACTCTCTACCTCCCTCTACAGGCTGGTATTATAATATGTTACTCTCTACCTCCCCCTACAGACTGGTATTATACTATGTTACTCTCTACCCCCCCTACAGGCTGGTATTATAATATGTTACTCTTTACCTCCCCCTACAGGCTGGTATAATAATATGTTACTCTCTACCTCCCCCTACAGGCTGGTATTATAATATGTTACTCTCTACCTCCCCCTACAGACTGGTATTATACTATGTTACTCTCTACCTCCCCCTACAGGCTGGTATTATAATATGTTACTCTCTACCTCCCCCTACAGGCTGGTATTATAATATGTGACTCTCTACCTCCCCCTACAGGCTGGTATTATAATATGTTACTCTCTACCTCCCCCTACAGGCTGGTATTATAATATGTTACTCTCTACCTCCCCCTACAGGCTGGTATTATAATATGTTACTCTCTACCTCCCCCTACAGGCTGGTATTATAATATGTTACTCTCTACCTCCCTCTACAGGCTGGTATTATAATATGTTACTCTCTACCTCCCCCTACAGACTGGTATTATACTATGTTACTCTCTACCTCCCCCTATAGGCTGGTATTATAATATGTTACTCTCTACCTCCCCCTACAGGCTGGTATAATAATATGTTACTCTCTATCTCCCCCTACAGGCTGGTATTATAATATGTTACTCTCTACCTCCCCCTACAGACTGGTATTATAATATGTTACTCTCTACCTCCCCCTACAGGCTGGTATTATAATATGTTACTCTCTACCTCCCTCTATCAGAATCAGAATCAGAATCAGTTTTATTGTCACATCACAGGTTTACAAGGTCAAGAAGTGGGTGAAATTCGTTTTTGTACATCGTTCCCATCGCAACGTTAATTTCCATAGAAAGAAGAGGTTGAAGAAGAGGGGTGGGGGGCAAGTGGGAAGGAGATCAAAACAAGAGAGCAACAGAAGGCCAGACAAGTTATCTACATATTTACAAAGTACCTTAGATAATAAAAAACTAAGGTGCCTGAGCATAGCAGCAATGTATGTATACTGTGCATGTTATACTTATACTGTGCATGATATACATATGGACGTTAAGGTGCTTAGAGAAAAAAAGCACAATAAAAAAGACAAAAAAGTCAGTGCGTTATACATGGGATTAAGGTGCAAAAGGTCAGTGCGTGTCCACCTAGGGTGGACTGACCCTAGTATAATCCGCAAGTAGCTCCATGAGGGAGTGCAGCAAAAAAGTCATTTGTACCTGGTGTAGTCCACAGGTGTGTCCGAGGGGGAGCTAAGTCCAAGTCATTGTCCCTGGTATAATCCACAGGTGTGTTCAGGAAGAGCCAGAAAGGTTTTGCACCGCCTGCTGTCAGGCTGCTGAGCAAGGCTTATGCCTCATTCAGCATCCTGACAGCAGCCGGATTAAAACTACACCAGTACCTGGTGGTGGAACTCTTGATACTGCGGTAGAGCCCCTTGCCCGGTCACGGTCGTTGTAGGGGTTTGAACAGTCTGTGACTTGGGTGTTGCTTGTCCTTGATGATGCGCTTGGCTTTGACCACGCACCGCTTTTTGTACAGTTCCTGGAGCGCTGGGAGCTCGATTCCCATTATCCGCTCTGCCGATCGCACTACTCGCTGTAGGCTGATCTTTTCTCGGGCAGTGCAGTTCCCGTACCAGGCCGTGACACAGCCTGTTAGGATGCCTTCAACCGAACTGTTGTAATACAGCCTGAGGATGCGACGTCCTACTCCGAGCTTCCTCAGGCGGCGGAGCCAGTACAGTCGCTGCTGAGCCTTTTTCCTCACGTGTGTGGTGTGCGTCTCCCATTTGAGGTCCTCCTCGATGTGTACTTCGAGGAACTTGAACTCGCTGACCCTTTCCACTGCAGCACCGTTGATGAGGATGGGCGCATGGTCTCTCCGCGGCCTCCTGAAGTCCACGATCAGTTCTTTGGTCTTGTCGACGTTAAGAGAGAGGTTGTTCTCCCTGCACCAGCGTGCCAGTGAGTTGATCTCCTCTCTATAGTCAGACTCGTCGTTGTTGACGATTCGGCCTATCACTGTCGTGTCGTCCGCGTACTTTATGATGGTGTTGGAGACATGTGTGGCTGTGCAGTCATACGTGTACAGGGAGTAGAGGAGAGGGCTCAGCACGCATCCCTGGGGTGCTCCGGTGTTGAGGGTCAGGGGGTCGGATGTGATGCTGCCCATTCTCACCACCTGATGTCGGTTGGACAAGAAGTCCTGTATCCAGTCGCACATGCTTGGGTGTAGCCCTAGGTCTCTGAGCTTTTTGTCAAGTATTGCTGGGACAATGGTGTTGAATGCTGAGCTGTAGTCCACGAACAGCATACGTACATATTTGTCCTTCAGCAGCTTGTTGTCCATGTGCGAGAGGACGGTGTGGAGAGCCATGGCAATAGCGTCGTCGGTGGATCTGTTTTTGCGGTATGCATACTGCCACGGATCCAGCG
The DNA here is from genome assembly GCF_963280865.1 of Gymnoscopelus braueri. Taxonomy (NCBI): domain Eukaryota; kingdom Metazoa; phylum Chordata; class Actinopteri; order Myctophiformes; family Myctophidae; genus Gymnoscopelus; species Gymnoscopelus braueri. Next base: position 10,296,308 of record NC_137616.1, on the reverse strand, counting down.
AGGCAGGTAGCGTGGAGCTGATGTATTCCCTCACCAGTTTCTCGAAGCACTTGCTGACGATCGGGGTGAGAGCGACAGGTCTCCAGTCGTTCAGGCATGTCACTTTGGCCTTTTTGGGAATGGGCACAATGGTTGACATTTTGAACCCTGCAGGGACCACAGCCTGGGAGAGGGAGAGGTTAAAGATGTCAGCGAAGACACCCGCCAGCTGGTCTGCACATGCCTTAAGGACCCGGCCTGGAATCCCATCAGGTCCGGCTGCCTTGTGGATGTTGACCCGTGCGAAGGCTGTACGCACTTCTCTCTCCGAGATGGTTAGAGGGTTTTCCTCTGCTGGTGCTGCTGATGGCCCCGCTTGGCTGCCGCGGTTGGGGCTGATCTCAAACCGGCTGTAGAAAGTGTTCAGTTCGTTGGGGAGGGAGGCAGGCGGGTTCACCTCGCTTCTGGTTCTTGTTTTGCAGTCTGTCAAGGTGTGTACCGCCTGCCATGTGCTCCTGATGTCGCCATTGCTGAGTTTGTCTTGCATCTTTTTTGTGTAGCCCTTTTTCGCCTTCCTGATGGCGCTGTTTAGGGCCGCGCGCGTCGTGTTGCGCGTTTCCACGTCGCCAGATTTGAAACCAGCATCCCGTTCATGCAGATGTGCACGTACTCCGCTGTCCATCCATGGTTTCTGATTGGGATAGATCCGAACTGTCTTTTTTGGGACTATGTCATCTATGCACTTACTGATAAAGCCAGTGACTGAGTCTGAGAGTTCGTTGATGTTATTCCCAGCGGCGTTCTTAAACATCCCCCAGTCAGTCTGGTAGAAGCAGGATTGTAGCATAGCGTCTGTGTCCTCAGACCAGATTCGGATTTCCTTCTCAATGACCGGCTCCCTTTTTAGCCTCTGTTTGTAGGCAGGTAGCAGCTGGATGGCGTAGTGGTCAGAGCTTCCTAGCGGTGGGCGGCGGAGAGCTTTGTATCCATCCTTGAAGGGCGTGTAGCAGTGGTCAAAAATATTGTCACCACGGGTGCTGCAGGCGACATGCTGGTGGAATTTGGGAAAGACCTTTTTTAAGTCTGTCCGGTTGAAGTCGCCTAGGAAGATGACTGCGCAGTCCGGGTGGCGATTTTCTTGTGCACTGATCGCCTGGTGTAATTCCCTCATAGCTGTGTCCTTATTAGCTCCAGGATGAATGTAAACAACGGCTACAATCACAATGCTGAAGTCGCGTGGTAGGTAGAAAGGACGGCAGGTTATGATTAAAAGTTCAAGGTCTGGTGAGCAGTGACTATCTAGGATTTTAACATCTTTGCACCAGTTGTTGTTGATCAAGGCACAAACTCCCCCCCCACGTTGCTTACCGCTTAGTACAGTGTCTCTGTCTTTTCTATACACGGTGAAACCAGGGGGAGTGATGGAAGAATCAGATGCTAACTCCGTTAGCCACGTCTCTGTTAGCACAACAATACAAGTGCTCCTCGTCTCTGCGTTGTATTTAACGCGCGCCAGTAAGTCGTCCATAGTGGTCACTGTTCTTGATTCACACAGAGATCTAACGTTCGCTAGCAGGATTGAAGGCAGTGCAGGTTTATATCCACGTTTTGTTGTTCTTACGAGGAGACCCGCTCTTTTCCCTCGTCGACCTGGGCGCCTTCTTCGCCGTTTCCGTGCTAGTGTCCCGGCCGGGACAAAGGGAAGCCCTCCCCCCATCCAACCGAGTGGAGGATTTTCCGCAAAAAAGTCCGGAATTCTGTGTGTAATCGCTGTGCTGATGTCCATAAGGGCTTGTCTGTCATAACTCCTCAGACACCCGACGGTGTAGGAAAAAAAGAGAAGGCTAAAAAATACTAAAAAGATGGAAAAACGTTGCGACGCTACGGAGCGATGACGAAAGCAGCCGTTCTCCATGGCGCTCCCTACTAGATTAGATAGACTCTACAGGCTGGTATTATAATATGTTACTCTCTACCTCCCCCTACAGACTGGTATTATACTATGTTACTCTCTACCTCCCCCTACAGGCTGGTATTATAATATGTTACTCTCTACCTCCCCCTACAGGCTGGTATAATAATATGTTACTCTCTACCTCCCCCTACAGGCTGGTATTATAATATGTTACTCTCTACCTCCCCCTACAGACTGGTATTATACTATGTTACTCTCTACCTCCCCCTACAGGCTGGTATTATAATATATTACTCTCTACCTCCCCCTACAGGCTGGTATTATAATATGTGACTCTCTACCTCCCCCTACAGGCTGGTATTATAATATGTTACTCTCTACCTCCCCCTACAGGCTGGTATTATAATGTGTTACTCCCTACCTCCCCCTACAGGCTGGTATTATAATATGTTACTCTCTACCTCCCCCTACAGGCTGGTATTATAATATGTTACTCTCTACCTCCCTCTACAGGCTGGTATTATAATATGTTACTCTCTACCTCCCCCTACAGGCTGGTATAATAATATGTTACTCTCTACCAATCGATTGATCAATCGGTCGAACAATTAACCCCGGCCCCTCCCCCAGCCACTATGTGGGCGTGGCCTATCACCTTGGGGGTGTGGTTTCGAGCCGGGGGTGTGGCCTATTGGTGAAGGGGGAGTGGTTTGGAGCTGTGGGCTTGGCCTATCACCAAGGGGGTGTGGTTTGGAGCTATGGGCGTGGCCTATCGCCAAGGGGGTTGTGGTTTAAGGCTAGGGGCGTGACCTATCGCCATGGGGGCGTGGTTTGGAGCTGGGGGCGTGGCCTGTCGGCTTGGGGCGAAGGGCTGTGGTTGTAAGCTGGGGCTGTGGTTTGAAGCTGGGGGCGTGGCCTATCGCCATGGGGGCGTGGTTTGGAGCGGGGTGTGTGGCCTGTCGGCTTGGGGGCGTGGTTTACAGCAGTGGGACTCAAAAATAGCAGATCTACAAGCTCGTAGATCATAGCTCTACGAGCTTGTAGATCTGATATCGGCTGGGGGTGGGCTTGGCCTATCACCCCGGGGGGTGGGGTCTGAAGCTGTGGGCGGGGCCTGTCGGCTTGGAGGCGTGGTTTGAAGCTGGGGGCGTGGCTTATCGGCTTGGGGGCGTGGTTTACAGCAGTGGGACTAAAAAATAGCGGATCTACAAGCTCGTAGATCATAGCTCTACGAGCTTGTAGATCTGATATCGGCTGGGGGTGGGCGTGGCCTATCACCCCGGGGGGTGGGGTCTGAAGCTGTGGGCGGGGCCTATTGGCTTGGGGGCGTGGTTTCAAGCCGGGGGCGTGGCCTTTCCCCTTGGATTGGGGTCTTAAGCCGTGTGCGTGTCCTCTATCGGCGAGGGGTGTGTGGTTTGAAGCTGGGGGCGTGGCCTATTGCCATGGGGGTGTGGTTTGGAGCGGGGGGCGTGGCCTGTCGGCTTGGGGGCGTGGTTTACAGCAGTGGGACTCAAAATTAGCAGATCTACAAGCTCGTAGAGCTATGCACTACGAGCTTGTAGATCTGATATCGGCTGGGGTTGGGCGTGGCCTATCGCCCTGGGGGGTGGGGTCTGAAGCTGTGGGCGGGGCTTATTGGCTTGGGGGCGTGGTTTCAAGCCGGGGGCGTGGCCTTTCCCCTTGGATTGGGGTTTTAAGCCGTGTGCTTGTCCTCTATCGGCGAGGGGGCTGTGGTTTGAAGCTGGGGGCGTGGCCTATCGCCATGGGGGCGTGGTTTGGAGCGGGGGGTGGGGCCTGTCGGCTTGGGGGCGTGGCCTTTCCCCTTGGATTGGGGTCTTAAGCCGTGTGCTTGTCCTCTATCGGAGAGGGGGGTGTGGTTTGAAGCTGGGGGCGTGGCCTATCGCCATGGGGGCGTGGTTTGGAGCTGGGGGCGTGGCCTGTTGGCTTGGGGGCGTGGTATACAACAGTGGGACTCAAAATAGCAGATCTACAAGCTCGTAGAGCATAGCTCTACGAGCTTGTAGATCTGATATCGGCTGGGGTTGGGCGTGGCCTATCACCCCGGGGGGTGGGGTATGAAGCTGTGGGCGGGGGCATGTCGGCTTGGAGGCGTGGTTTGAAGCTGGGGGCGTGGCTTATCGGCTTGGGGGCGTGGTTTACAGCAGTGGGACTCAAAAATAGCAGATCTACAAGCTCGTAGATCATAGCTCTACGAGCTTGTAGATCTGATATCGGCTGGGGGTGGGCGTGGCCTATCAACCCGGGGGGTGGGGTCTGAAGCTGTGGGCGGGGCCTATTGGCTTGGGGGCGTGGTTTCAAGCCGGGGGCGTGGCCTTTCCCCTTGGGGGCGTGATTTGGAGCTGGGGGCGTGGCCTTGTGGCTTGGGGGCGTGGTATACAGCAGTGGGACTCAAAAATAGCAGATCTACAAGCTCTGTCATTGGGCAAGGCTTTGATAAGGCTTCCGCTTTTTATTTGATAGCTTTTGATGCATATTTGACCGAGCTGTGTGTGCTTTTATCAGGGCTAACATGGAGGGCAGCTGGCCACGCCCAACCCCAGCCGATATCAGATCTACAAGCTCGTAGAGCTATGCTCTACGAGCTTGTAGATCTGCTATTTTTGAGTCCCACTGCTGTAAACCACGCCCCCAAGCCGACAGGCCACGCCCCCCGCTCCAAACCATGCCCCCATGGCGATAGGCCACGCCCCCAGCTTCAAACCACACACCCCTCGCCGATAGAGGACAAGCACACGGCTTAAGACAATCCAAGGGGAAAGGCCACGCCCCCGGCTTGAAACCACACCCCCAAGCCAATAGGCCCCGCCCACAGCTTCAGACCCCACCCCCCGGGGTGATAGGCCACGCCCACCCCCAGCCGATATCAGATCTACAAGCTCGTAGAGCTATGATCTACGAGCTTGTAGATCCGTTATTTTTGAGTCCCACTGCTGTAAACCACGCCCCCAAGCCGATAAGCCACGCCCCCAGCTTCAAACCACGCCTCCAAGCCGACAGGCCCCGCCCACAGCTTCATACCCCACCCCCCGGGGTGATAGGCCACGCCCACCCCCAGCCGATATCAGATCTACAAGCTCGTAGAGCTATGACCTACGAGCTTGTAGATCTGCTATTTTTGAGTCCCACTGCTGTAAACCACGCCCCCAAGCCGACAGGCCACGCCCCCCGCTCCAAACCACGCCCCCCTGGCGATAGGCCACGCCCCCAGCTTCAAACCACAGCCCCCTCGCCCCAAGCCGACAGGCCACGCCCCCAGCTCCAAACCACGTCCCCATGGCGATAGGCCACGCCCCTAGCCTTAAACCACACCCCACTTGGTGATAGGCCACGCCCATAGCTCCAAACCACACCCCTGTTTTTAACAGAGATTTGGCTGGAGGCAGATGATGGAAATGCTGTTCTTATTCAATCTGCCCCACCAAATTTTCTTTTTGAATTTGAAGCATGACAGGGCAAAATAGGTGGGGGTACATGTGCCCTTTTCAAGGATATGTTTATTTGTAAAAAGCTGTCATTTGGAGAGTTCCTATCTTTTGAATATTTAGCATGTAAAATGGAAATGAAATGTTCTCCATGTATTTTATATGTAGTTATATATAGGCCACCAAGATCCCTACATTTCCTTGAGCACTTTACTGAGATGCTTTCAATTATTTGCACTGAATTTGACTGTTTAGTAATTTCAGGTGATCTGAACATACATGTAGATAATGTCAATGATAAGAGTGCCATAGAATTATCTGCCATACTTCACATGTTTGGTTTGTCCCAACATGTGAATGGCCCGACCCATGACAGAGGACACACACTAGATTTAATTATTACCAAGGGTGTTAACATCTCCAATGTCACTGTGCTAAATGTTGCTCTATCAGATCATTCTTGCATATTTTTTGACCTCCTTATTACACCAAAAACTAAGATTGGATCTGAAACTATTAAAAAGAGATACATTAATGAGAATACCACAACACTTTTTATGGAAGCCATCAAAGCTGAATTTGATCTAGCTCCAAATCCTATTGATGATCCGCTTGGTATCTTCAATACTAAAGTGCTGAATGTAATTAATGCCATTGCTCCTGCTAAGGATAAATTAATTACCAATAAGCAAACAGCACCATGGAAAAACACTCCCTCTGTAAGGGCCCAGAAAAGAGAATGTCGAAAAGCGGAGCGAAAATGGCGTAAATCAAACCTCCAGATTAATTTAGAAATGTATAAAGAAAACCTACATATTTTTAACATGAAATTGAAAAGTGCCAGGCAATCATATTTTTCTGAGCTAATCAAAAAGCACAGTAACAACCCACGCATCTTATTTGCTACATTTGACAGGTTAACTAATCCTCCAGCTTTAATATCATCAGAACTAGTCACTATCAGCAAATGTAATGAGTTTGCATCATTTTTTAATGACAAGATTCAAGGTATCAGGAATGCTTGTAACTCCTCAGTCTCAGTGTCAAACACGGCCATCCTATCACTACCACAGGCCTCCAGAAGCAACATGGTATGTATGGTGCAATTTAATCTCATTGATGACAAAATACTTGAAGATATTGTTTCTAGTTTGAATTCATCTACCTGTTGCCTTGATATTTTACCCACTAGTTTTTTCAAAGCCGTTTTGGGCAGTCTGGTTAAAGAACTAGTCAATATTGTGAATGGTTCTCTTCAATCTGGCATTTTTCCTGGGGACCTGAAAACTGCAGTTGTCAAGCCTCTCCTTAAAAAGAGTAGCCTTGATGCTGCAGTACTAAATAATTATCGGCCCATATCAAACTTACCCTTTTTAGGTAAAATTATTGAAAAGGTTGTTCATCAACAACTGAGTCACTTTTTACTTTTAAATAATTGTTTTGACAAGTTTCAGTCAGGATTTCGGCCCCATCATAGTACTGAGACTGCACTCATAAAGGTTCTAAATGACATTCGCCTTAATAATAACTCTGCCAATGTCTCTGTCCTAGTTCTACTGGATCTTAGTGCCGCATTTGACACTGTGGATCATTCAATTTTAATACAAAGATTAGAGCACTGTGTGGGACTCTCTGGAACTGTCATAGAGTGGTTCAAATCATACCTTCAAAATAGGAAATACTTTGTCTCTATTGGAAACTGTGTGTCTGAACAGGTGGCCATGACCTGTGGGGTTCCGCAGGGGTCCATTCTAGGACCCCTCCTATTTAATCTTTATATGCTTCCCCTAGGACAAATAATAAGCAAGAATAAAGTCAATTACCATAATTATGCAGATGACACGCAAATCTACATATCAGTTACATCAACCGACTATGGTCCTGTTGATTCCCTCTGTCACTGCATTGAGGAAATCAATGACTGGATGCGGCAAAATTTTCTTCAATTAAATCAAGATAAGACTGAGATAATTGTTTTTGGACCACAGAACCAGAGACAGAGAGTAATCTCTCACCTTAAATCCCGGTCTCTTATACCTAAGAGTCAGGTCAGAGATCTTGGTGTTGTCCTAGATTCAGATTTAAATTTTAACAGTCATATAAAATCTGTAATTTCATCTGCCTATTATCACCTTAAAAATATTGCAAGAGTCAGGGGAATTATGTCCAAGCAAGACCTAGAAACACTTATACATGCTTTTGTTTCCAGTAGACTGGATTACTGTAATGGTGTGCTCACAGGACTCTCAAGCAAAGCGCTTAGACAACTCCAACTGATTCAGAATGCTGCTGCTAGAGTCCTGACGAAAACTAGAAAATATGACCATATTACACCAGTCCTAAAATCTTTACATTGGCTACCAGTCCCCCAGAGAATTGATTTTAAAATTTTGTTACTTGTCTATAAATGTCTCTGTGGCTCTGGGCCCAGCTACATCTTAGACATGCTGGAGCCATATGAACCTCCTAGAACCCTTAGGTCATCTGGGGCTGGCCTATTAATTGTTCCATTTGTTGAAACAAAACATGGTGAAGCAGCATTTCACTACTATGCACCACAAACCTGGAACAATATTCCAGCTTACATTAGACAATCCCCAACCATAGCTGTTTTTAAGTCCAAGTTAAAAACATATTTATTTAACATTGCTTACCCTACCCAATGATGGCTAAGAACAGCTAGGTCTTGCCTGGTCTTTAAATGACAATGTCACTTTTTATTATTATCATGTTTTGTATAAAAGGTGGGAGTATTTATTTTAGTCCTTTATCTTATTTTAATTGTATCTATTATATTCTCCATTTATTTTTAAAGTGCATTGTTGCACTTTGTATTATGATTTTTTATTCTGTAAAGCACTTTGAATTGCCGTGTGTATGAAAAGTGCTATATAAATAAAGTTGCCTTGCCTTGCCTTGCCTTGCCCCTTGGTGATAGGCCAAGCCCACAGCTCCAAACCACTCCCCCCTCACCAATAGGCCACACCCCCGGCTCGAAACCACACCCCCAAGGTGATAGGGCAGCTGGCTAACAGAGGATTGAAAATGACTATGTCCAGAAGTCAAAATCTGTGAAAATGACTATGTCCAGAAGTCAAAATCTGTGAAAATGACTATGTCCAGAAGTCAAAATCTGTGAAAATGACTATGTCCAGTAGTCAAAATCTGTGAAAATGACTATGTCCAGAAGTCAAAATCTGTGAAAATGACTATGTCCAGAAGGAGGTCTCTAAAAGTGGCTTTTAGAAGCCCAACACAAAATACATGAGCCCTAATGCCTTCCTTAACACAAAAAAGAGGACAAGCACAGGGCTTTAAACCACAATCCAAGGTGATAGGCCACGCCCCTAGCCTTAAACCACACCCCCTTGGCGATAGGCCACGCCCAGAGCTCCAAACCACACCCCCTTGATGATAGGCCACGCCCCCAGCTTCAAACCACAGCCCCCTCGCCGATAAAGGACAAGCACACGGCTTAAAACCCCAATCCAAGGGGAAAGGCCACGCCCCCGGCTTGAAACCACGCCCCCAAGCCAATAGGCCCCGCCCACAGCTTCAGACCCCACCCCCCGGGGTGATAGGCCACGCCCACCCCCAGCCGATCTCAGATCTACAAGCTCGTAGAGCTATGATCTACGAGCTTGTAGATCTGCTATTTTTGAGTCCCACTGCTGTAAACCGCGCCCCCAAGCCGATAAGCCACGCCCCCAGCTTCAAACCACGACTCCAAGCCGACAGGCCCCGCCCACAGCTTCAGACCCCACCCCCCGGGGTGAAAGGCCATGCCCACCCCCAGCCGATATCAGATCTACAAGCTCGTAGAGCTATGATCTACGAGCTTGTAGATCTGCTATTTTTGAGTCCCACTGCTGTAAACCGCGCCCCCAAGCCGATAAGCCACGCCCCCAGCTTCAAACCACGACTCCAAGCCGACAGGCCCCGCCCACAGCTTCAGACCCCACCCCCCGGGGTGATAGGCCACGCCCACCCCCAGCCGATATCAGATCTACAAGCTCGTAGAGCTATGATCTACGAGCTTGTAGATCTGCTATTTTTGAGTCCCACTGCTGTATACCACGCCCCCAAGCCAACAGGCCACGCCCCCAGCTCCAAACCACGCCCCCATGGCGATAGGCCACGCCCCCAGCTTCAAACCACACACCCCTTGCCGATAGAGGACAAGCACACGGCTTAAGACCCCAATCCAAGGGGAAAGGCCACGCCCCCAAGCCGACAGGCCCCGCCCTCCGCTCCAAACCACGCCCCCATGGCGATAGGCCACGCCCCCAGCTTCAAACCACAGCCCCCTGGCCGATAGAGGACAAGCACACAGCTTAAAACCCCAATCCAAGGGGAAAGGCCATGCCCCCGGCTTGAAACCACGCCCCCAAGCCAATAAGCCCCGCCCACAGTTTCAGACCCCACGCCCCCCTGGCGATAGGCCACGCCCCCAGCTTCAAACCACAGCCCCCTCGCCCCAAGCCGACAGGCCACGCCCCCAGCTCCAAACCACGTCCCCATGGCGATAGGCCACGCCCCTAGCCTTAAACCACACCCCACTTGGTGATAGGCCACGCCCATAGCTCCAAACCACACCCCCTTGGTGATAGGCCAAGCCCACAGCTCCAAACCACTCCCCCCTCACCAATAGGCCACACCCCCGGCTCAAAACCACACCCCCAAGGTGATAGGCCACGCCCACATAGTGGCTGGGGGAGGGGCCGGGGTTAATTGTTCGACCGATTGATCAATCGATTGATCAATGCAGCCTCTATGGCTTGGATTCTGGAAATTCTTCTATCTCCAGAAATCGCCATCTGTGAAAATGACTAAGTCCAGAAGTGAAAACGGCCAAATATGGTGTTTTGCCCGGCTCTCCACGGGGTCCCGGGGAGCCTCCGGCCCCCACCGGGGTGCCCAGCCAGAGCCCAGCTAAGTCCTCTACCTGGCTCTCCATCCGAACCCGGGGACCCACTCTTAAGCACCCCCCCCCGGAGTCTGGACCCACAGCCGCGGGCGCTAGTTGCCCGGCACTGGGTGAAAAGGGTGATATACCTGGATACGTGGGCAAGGCATACACCCACCCAACATAAATGATTGGTGGGAGTTTTTCAATGAATGCGGGAGAGGACTGTTTACCTTCAAATGCCTTTAAGATACCTGGATATGCATCTCTCTTTTCTCTGCTAGGGAATCTTCCTTACATATGCAAATTAGAGGTTTGTTCAAACAATGGGAGGTGTGGGGTTCAGAGTGGGGGGGGGGGCTCAGAGTGTATGTGTGTGTGAGAGAGAGAGAGAGAGAGAGAGAGAGAGAGAGAGAGAGAGAGAGAGAGAGAGAGAGAGAGAGAGAGAGAAATAAGAACACAAACTATTGCACAATTACTGATTAAATACAATGAGTGAGATATCTATCTGTGTGTGTGTGTGTGTGTGTGTGTGTGTGTGTGTGTGTGTGTGTGTGCGCGCACACACACACACACACACACACACAGATCAGAGTGCAGTCTTGGGGCAAATATTATACTTTTGCTCCACTACAATTATTTGAAAACTTTAGTTACTAGTTACTTTGCAGATATAAATGGTTACATTATAAAACATACATTAACCACTTTAGCCTTATTTTATACCTAGGCTATTTGAAAATAGCCGATCTACAAGCTCACAACGCGTCGCGTTGTGAGCTTGTAGATCGTCTATTTTCAAACATTGTAGTACTGGTACTTTAAACACATTTTGATACCAATACTTTTGTACTTTTACCAAGTACGTTTAAGGGTCATTAAATGGTTAAAATTATATCACAAACAAGGCTTACTTTATGTGTGTTTTCGTGTGTATTTTAGGGGGTAGAGATTTACATGCAGGCACAACATTTGCATGAAAGGTGTTGATGGGTTCAGTGGCCCTATTGTCTCAGGTCTCTGCAACAATATAGGAGCACCGCCTCTATCACCACATTAACCACTTTAGCCCTATTTTATGCATAGGCTATTTGAAAATAGCCAATCTACAAGCTTGTAGATCTGCTATTTTCAAACATTTTAATACTTTAACTTTTGGTACTTTAAGTATATTTTGAATACTTTTTTACTTTTACTCAAGTAACATTTTGAACACAGGCTTTTTACTTGTTTTATTATTTTTAGTATTAGTATTTTTATATTGTGGTATTGCTACTTTTACTTAAGTAAAATATCTGAGTACTTCTGCCATCACTGCTAAAAATACAGTTTACCACCAGTCATGTGGTTAAACTATTTAGTTTGTTTTCTAGTCTAGGCCCAGTAGTGCTCAAAAGAACAAAATGTTATGGACTTTTACTTGTAACAGTAAGAGTATTTCTAAATTACACTACTTTTACTTAAGTATAAAATGTCAGTACTTTTTTTTGTGCTTGTTGTTTAGTGCAAAGTATTAGTACCTCTACATAGTAACTTTTAACTTGTTAAAACTAACTAAACCTAGTAAATAGTTTATTTCCAGTCTCTCTCTCTCTCTCTCTCTCTCTCTCTCTCTCTCTCTCTCTGACTGCCAACATTTAACATGCACATTTCAAACAGTGGGGAGGGGAACCTGTGTCTATCCAATCAGATTCGTCCAAACAGAGATTTCAAACATTCGAACTGTTTGGGCGGTTGGGTGAATTCATTCTACTCAAACATGTACTGCTGGCCTATTGATGTTTTCGGACTAGCGTTGTAAATGGTAAGCTGCTATTTTATCTAATTGTAAATCATTAGTTGGTTTTACTGTTTATTGTATTTACTTTGATCAGTTCTCTACAGTCTGTTTGATCAGTTGTAAGCTAGTGTTTCTTTACCTGTATGAGTTCAGATTGTTTTAAAACATGTGGCCTAGCTAAGTGGCTAGTCAATTCATATGCCATGATTTAATTTGTCAGCATAATGCAGTAATAGTAAAATACACAGACTTCTTCATTTAACTATTTTGGTGCATTCCTGTTTCAGTTGAAGTTTTCTGAGTTTTAATTGCTGTTATATATTTTACAGTTGTTGGCATAGGCTACAGGGGTACATGTGTGAGGACCTTTCGGAGTTTTAACAGGTAATCTCCAGCACACACTCTCTTCTTCTTTTTAATTTCTTTCTTCTTTTTGTTTAAGGCTCGCAAATTCAGCAAGAAATTATGCACTTTTACTTTGATAATTTAAGTATACTGCTACTTGCATGTGTTTTGGGGCGAGCGTTTTGGTATTCCTTTGGTGCTTTGCCAAAAGCATTGATTTCCTCAAATTAACCTTTTATAATCATGCTGTTTACAGGAGGCTGTGAGGCATCTACACAACTATAAGCCACAGCTTCCAATCAAATGTGGTTTTCTGCACATGCTCAGAAGTGGTTGGGGTGGGAGGGGTGGGGTGTGTGAGGTCCTTGCTGGCAGACACCACAGGGGGTAAATGCAAATGAATGTCTCAGAAATTGTACATTTACCTGGATATGTGGGAGGTGGTACATTAATGAATGAGGGCAACTTACACACACATACTCCCGTAAGTATCAGGGGTATGCCTGATGAATACCCTCCCAAAATCATTGCTTTTCACCCAGTGCGGGGACAGGGGAGTATAAGCCAATTTCGGCCCGGGGACAGGGGGGTACAAATCCATTTATATCCCTGAATTCTTCTAAGTCGAAACTGCAGAAGATGCAATTTTGCGGGGCCCCCCACGCCAAACCGGGGCCCCTTAACTCTTTGACTGCGGACGACGCGATAACGCGTCAAGTGCTACTTTGTCCAGTTGGCCGTCGACGCGTTCATTGTTTAATCTCTGATTGCGCTATGCTGCTTAATATTCAATGTTATTCTCGAGTTCCACTTACTTCACGGACATCTGCATCCGGTTTCATGACCTGGATTCCGTTTCCGGTTTTTGATTCTTTTCCCCAGTCATTGTCTAGGCAGAATCTGAATGGGAACTCAGTCAAACAGAATAGACAAAATAAGGCACAGACAAATTCACAGTTTTAGAAGAATTGGTGATATATTTCTGATATCAAAAAGGAGCCTCAAACTTACAATTCAGCAGGACAAGAAATGTATGGAACAGCCAGCAGTATGAACTCAAGGAACACACTGAAAGGTTACAGGTTTTATACAAGTGACTTCAAACAATTCTCACAGCCCCTCCTGGCCCACATGGACACCAATCACTCGGCTCATCCAGGCAGACTTGTTAATTTGTCACCTTAGCATGTGAAGTGAAACAAAAGAATGCAAATGTCTCTGTTAGGAGACAGGGTGTCTAGCAGGCAACCATTCCTAAAGCAGGGTGGAGCCCCAAGCAGAAGAACATCTTCATTTCAAATGTTAATGTTCAAATATCCTTGACATTTCCCCCATTTTAACATTTAAAATACCTTTATACAACATTACTCATAGCAACATATCGCAGGAATAGGCGAAAAACCCATATTCAACTTCACAGGAAAATTCCTATCCAGCCCAGCTCAATTAGCCACGACCACCCTTCCGGCCAACGACATGTAGAAGTTCAACAAACAAAAATACATAGGGAAAAAGTCCATTCATGAACAGAAAAATACAGTTACAAAATACAGTCACAGATCACAAAAGTAAAATAAAAAGACATAAGCTCCGAAAAGTTCCTCCATCATGGGTCCCCTAGTCCATTGTTCCAGCCAACTCTTGCAGTAGGGAAAAAGCAATTGTAGAGCAAAACTTCGCAATCATCGAAAAGGTCAGGTCCAGCCAGTGAATGTCCCGTTGGCCATCCAATAAACGCTGTAGAACACACCAGCACTGGTTCACGGTCGTCCACGTCCGCGGCGCTCTGTGCCTTCCTCTGTGAAGAGTGGATCCACATCCTTGGGGGAGAACGCAGGTAGCCGTTTGGAGTCCAACACGAACGTCCAGACCACAGGCAGAAATGGACACTTCACACCTAACCCATCTGCTCCACCTGCAAGGAAAGAGAAAACAATGTTTTTTAAAAAACCCACATATGGTTGAACACAATATAGAAAATTATTTAACTTCCTAGAAAAAAACACTTAACGTGCAAAAGCAAACCACCGATACTATACCACACAAGTTGCCAAACCAGTATTCAGTACGTCCAATCTCCTTCTCTCAGAGCAAGCACTCCAACGGACCTTAAAAGAAAACTTAAAATAGCATCGTTAACATCACTCAACTAACCCTGTCACCTTAAATTCTTACTACTTGTAAAACAAGCCAAAAACTTTCTGCAGGTATAATAAACTTCACTGGGACCATATGTAGTGATGCAGCCCTGGCCATGCTTTATATTACTAAGAGAGAAGAAACCATTAGATAAAACAAACATTTAATAGAAATCTAAGTTTAAACAGAAACTGCACAATTCACTCAACTGTTACAAAATTAAAACATACTTACCCCCACAGCTTGGACGCCCAGAAAGTTTCACTCTTCCTCGTACCAAAGAAATCACAACACAATACTTTCCGACGCGCATGCCAATAGTTTAGGAATTAGTAATATTAGTAATTAGTTGTTAGTCACAGAAGGACACAAGATAAACACTCATAACATAGCAATATGAATTCACATCAAAATAACAGTCAGCCTCCCACGCATTAAATTCTGCAACCCTAAAGGAAACTGGGGACATTATAAAACAATCAACACATCATATATACATAACCTTTTCCTTATGTTCAAAACCTGGAGAAGAACACTTAAAGCAAGATATTAAGACAAGGAAAAACATCTCAATTTAGTACGGTCAATCTTTGCTCGTGAGGCGTCCCTCAGAGCAAAAACTCTTAAAATGGCTTACAAGGCGTCAACGTCGCATTCTCTCGCAAAATGACCAGGCTGATGACAGTTCCAACATAACCACTCATCTAATGTGGTCACATCAGCCGGACCACCATTATCTGGATTATAGAATTCCAATTGAGCCATTAGCAGTCTATCACCCGTGGCTTTTGACTTTTTCAGTTGAAGAATTTCTTCTTCTCGTATTATCGTGTCCGCGTGCAGACAGTATTTCTTCACATCATTCAATCTGGCTTTGACTTTGCCATGCAATGCAATGTCTCACAAAGACTGCTCGCACCTCAGGGAGGAGCCCATCCACCAGAGTCTGAATGAACTGTCTTTCCCATGACGAATCTACTGCAATGTCAACAGGCTGTGCATTACCGCTGTGTGAATTAAAAACAGGCAATTTCCTAGCGAAATAATCATCAAATGTTTCATTTGGCTTCTGCACACATGAGTAGACCGTTGTCATGTTAATTACTGGTTTAAATGTATCCTCAAATGCAGTGGCTAGGGCAGCTATCTGTGTCTGATAAGGAGACGCTCCATCAGCTGACCAGGTCGCGTTCGAATTCCACGTCACAGGTTTTACTTCCCCCCAAAGGAGACCTAATTTAGTAATACACACGTGCTCTAGTTCTGCAGAAGTCGGACTACATTGGGCTGTCATTTTCTTAAAAGCAGTGGCAAATGTTACACCATTGCTCCTTGGGTCTGGCAGTGAACTTACTATTGCCTGAAGTTCTGCTATTTTCCAAGGCCTATAAACCCTCTGGATACCCCCCTGGCCATCCGGGCATTCCAACTTTGGAAGAAGCATGTTGCTTCCAACCAGTGACAACTGCGGCTGGTATGATAAGCCAGATCTGGAAATGCTTGAATATTGACCAAGAGGTGCTACAGATCCTGGAAAAACATGGCTTCTTTCTAGCAGGCCACTCACGGATTTAGATGGGAATCTAGAACTCTCTTGAATTTGGCCCATTATATTACTATATGATGGGGCGCCAACAGCTGAGACTCAGCGGCAGCGCCGGGTGTCGGCAGCTTCTCTGGAAATGCTGGAGTAGGCACCAGGAGTGAGGCTCCCAGCTGTGAGCCCTGACTGTGAGGGGGGGTTACTGTCACTAGACAATCAACTTTGTGCATCTTTGTCCCCACCCCCCTTCGAGAGTTGGCCGTCTCCTCCCATAGCTTTAACCCATCGAGCTGTTTATTCCATTTAGCATTTAATTTAGCACAAGCAGACCCTTTGCTTTTATCAATTTTTTCTCCAAACTCTTTTGCCATCTTTTTCCTCAAAGATCGGAGCACAGGCTGTTTAAAGCTTCCATGTTCAGGAAAACCATCATTTTTATGCCATTTTGGCAGAAATGCAACCCCTTTAACTCCAAATTTGTCATGCACAATCCTTGCAGGACCCTGATATTCCTTCTTATATGCAAGTATTGCCCCCATGTTAAATTTAAAGCTCTCAATATGCAATTTAATATTATTACTACTAGTATTATTATTGTACGCACTCAACCTAGGCGATATTATTTATATAATGTCTTATTTAATTAATGCTGTTCAATTTACTATGGTAAGTATTAAAACTCAAAGTATTAAAACTCAAATAATTCTGCCAAAATAACTGTATATATAAATCAAGGCAATCTCTATTACAGACAACAAAAGGGACTTTCTTCTTGCAGGTTTCGTTCATAAATGGGAGGCAATTGAAAAATTCCCCCTCTAACAGACATAAACCAAGCCTCAAGAAAAATTAAAAGAACACTGTGTTGCTGAAAAGAACTTCCAAAATATCACAAAGTATAAAGACAAATGTACTTTGACTCACAAACAAACAAACAACAACTCATTCACTCAGCGCTTTTCTTGCTTTGTTAGCAAAAGGACCCTAGGCAAGGATAAACCTCCCTTTCTATAGTAGCTACTGAAGGCAAGACTTACGTCCCCCTTAGACCATTCAACTTGCATAGATGCAGCAAAATTAATGAATAATTCCCTGATCTACTTACTTGATCAGCAGCAGGTAAAAGAATAAAAACGAACAGACTGCATCACCACAAACAAAAACACCAGGAGACTGAACAACGTCGGCTTACATTAAGAAGCGTATTTCGTCTGACTACAAAAAGGCAAAACGCTGAATCAACCTACCTAATGAAAATGCTTACACTACAACAGTCAGAACTTCTCCACAACCTAAACCTCTCTATCAATATGAAGCGATATACTATATCCTTCAGTCTGAATGTCTATGAACACTAAACAATACAAACAAAGACACCACCAACACACTCCAAAACCACTGAACCACAGTCTGCCCTATACCAGCTACCCAAACAGATTTCACCAGAACTTACCGCTTGTGCTTGACTGAACAGTAAAAGATTGTCCTTACCCCCCACTGTACAGTCAAACACCGCGCCGCAGCAAAATCCAAGCCCAATAGCAACGGCGGGACTTCCAAATGTCTAGGCAGAATCTGAATGGGAACTCAGTCAAACAGAATAGACAAAATAAGGCACAGACAAATTCACAGTTTTAGAAGAATTGGTGATATATTTCTGATATCAAAAAGGAGCCTCAAACTTACAATTCAGCAGGACAAGAAATGTATGGAACAGCCAGCAGTATGAACTCAAGGAACACACTGAAAGGTTACAGGTTTTATACAAGTGACTTCAAACAATTCTCACAGCCCCTCCTGGCCCACATGGACACCAATCACTCGGCTCATCCAGGCAGACTTGTTAATTTGTCACCTTAGCATGTGAAGTGAAACAAAAGAATGCAAATGTCTCTGTTAGGAGACAGGGTGTCTAGCAGGCAACCATTCCTAAAGCAGGGTGGAGCCCCAAGCAGAAGAACATCTTCATTTCAAATGTTAATGTTCAAATATCCTTGACATCATTTTCGTCCAAAATAGGTAAATAAACGGTCTTTCACACGGTATGACGGACAAACGGACAGTTTCTCTTCTATAATCTATGGTCTGGGTGACGATCAGTCATCGCCGTCGTGTATCACAACGTAATTTTGGCGATCAAAACAATCTGGGAGGACGTCACATCCGTTTTCATGTTTTTCCCTGTCTAATCTATCAAGAAGGGTGAGAGAGTCCCAACGACCTGATCAAGCAGTCATGTGCTGCTCTCTAGTGGCGGACTTGTGCTGGGTCTTTATATTATGTGCCCTTAAATTATTTTCATGAGAAAAATTCAAAATATAAAAATAAAAAAACACGAAAATTGCTGGCACTGGGGGAGTACTTTATGAAAATACTCTGGCAGTCAAAGAGTTAAGAGGACAGCACTCTGCCAGGTGTAACCAAAGTCATGCCTAGTTCCGTGTTCCGCAGCCCACCTGAGCTTTAGCTGTAGCACCCCCTGGTGCTTCTCCAAAGTGTCCGATATTTTTTTTTTTTTTTTTTTTTTTTCTAAGGATGCTTTCCTTAGGGGAAAAACAAAACAAAAAACAAAACAGGTGAGATCACCAGTTGCACATAAGAGCACTCACTTTGTGAACATTTGAACGAGGCCTACTCCCCCTATTTCTAATATAGTGAATAACCTGACTTACAGAGGGGGGCGATATTGCCATGTTGCCAGAAAGCTAAGAGCGTGCGCCGCTAAATGGTTGATCGGCGTGGCTGGCGCCTTTGCCGGCCACGGCGGTGAGAGGTCAGAATTACTCGGGTCTCTCTTCATGACGAATAAGCCTTTCGCCTTTTACTAAAGACTTCCGTGGAGAGGGACATTCATGAGTTATGCATATTTTTGGAGGGCCTTGCCCTTTGGACAAGGCCAACTCAGCTGTTGAAGGAAATGACAAGGCGAGCAGTGGTACGTGGGTACGTTTGAGGTCAAGGTAGGCGTGAGCGCATTTGTGTCACTCTGTGGCCTTAACGTCTCGTTGTAGCTACTTTACAGTAGCTGACAAAGTATGATTTGCCGCAGGAAGGCAAGCAGGGAAGATGTCAGATCTATGAGCCACGCCCACAGCTTCAAGCCACACTTCTGTCTATGAAATTAATTCAAGGACCCCAACGGAAACAAGTCCGCAAGGACTTTTTTGGTCGGACCTTTTAGACAAAAGTATTATAAATGTAACTGTGTTGTTTTACATTCTTTTGCCTAATAACAATTTCAATCAATCAATCAATCAATCAAACACCCCTGGGTGATAGGCCACGCCCATCGCTGTAAACCACGCCCCCCAAGCCGATAAGCCACGCCCACAGCTTCATGAGGCCAAAAGGAGGGGACTAGTGGGTGTCAGGCCGGGTGAGGATGGAATCAGCGGAGATTGCGATCGTTCAGGCAGTCAGTTAAGGGGTTATCGCTTCTCGGCCTTTTGGCTAAGATCAAGTGGCCGAGTGGTGGATGTATCTGGAAGTTGATAAGAGGAAAATCAAGACGCGAAAATGGGCATCCCGAGGATTGCAGTAAAGGACACGTCAAGATTTATTTGGAAAAACAAAAAGCTACCACTGATGGAGAGGAAGCAGTTTGGCGAGGAAATACTGGTCAAGGTTTTCGGACTGAAAGTGGAAGACATTTTTTGTCTGCAGGACAATCCGGTGGAGAATGGATACGACGTCACTTTCCGTGCACCAGGAATGGTCCTGAAGGTGGAGATGATTTGGAATCGGGAGAAAGGTGAGCAGCCCATGAAGAGTTTCGAGGTACAGAATTTGCACCAGATGGACTATAGGCTGTTGACAGTGCATATGTACAATCCACATGTGTCTGAAGAGGTGATTAAGGCTTTTTTGAGAATGTATGTACAATTTACGGGACTTAAAGCCACAAAAGTGTTGGACGAATCTGGATATTGGACAGGAAAGAGGCATTTCCCAGTGCGTTTGAAGGCAGATGCGACAGGATATGACGGGCTAGTCCATCCCCCTGCCTTCTTTGCAATAGGTGCTGATAGAGGCTATCTGCACTATTATCGGCAGCCGCCTTTTTGCAAGAAGTGCAGGGGGAATGGGCACAAGGAGGAGACGTGTGACTATGGGGCAAGGTGCAGATTATGCCTGGCTAAGGATCACGTGGCAGGGAACTGTCCACGACCCAAGGCGTGCCACACCTGCGCGTCCAGGGACCACCTGGCCAAGGACTGCCCCGGGAGGGGTAGAGCAGGTGGTGGCGGGCCTGGGGGAGAAGGGAGTGGAACTGAGGCTGCTGGGCCTTCAACCCCGGCTGGGGAGGGAGGCCTGAAGGACCCAGAGAAAAAGAAGGCCTCACCAAAGGCCTCTGCTGATTTGGAAAAAGGAAAGGGAGGAGCGAGGACGGGCTCTGAAGCTTTCAACGGGGCAGGGGGCTCGACTCGGGTAGTCATTGAAAAGAAACAAAAGAAGGACGAAGAGCGAGTGGAGGATATGGACTCTCAAGGGAGTGAAATGGAAATGACTGGTGGGGGGTTGGATCGGACAGAGGGGGAGGCGGTGGCGGCATTGAGTTTCGCCTCTGGCCTGCCCGTCTGCCTTTTCGGCCCTGTTGCGCCGGACTCTGAAAGTGGGACACTCACATGGGCAGAGAGAGTGGAAAATGGAGAACCGAAATAACTAGTGTTTTGATTTGTATTGAAATGGACTTGAAAATGTATGATTTGATTAGATTGTTGAGGCATTTGTTGTAGTATTGGAAGGTTTTGATTTGTATTGAAATGGACTTGAAAATGTATGATTTGATTGGATAGTTGAGGCATTTGTATTGGAACGTTTAGAGATGTATGTTTGATTGAAGTATTTTTCAAAAAAAAAAAAAAAAAAATCTGTTCTTATCAGTTTAATATCTGATATGTCCCCTATATGGGGACTACATATTAAACGGATTTTTGAACTCGGGAGTTGAAACAGGGGCTTGCTCCGTTCACTCCACGCATTGACCCGGCACTGCAGTGCCGCCGGGAACGGTGCACCTCCTATCGCCTTGTCGAAAGAACACGTGAGTAAATAACCACACTTTGCTCCTGGTATAGGGAAGGTGGGTGACAAATTGTTTTTCAAAGTGTTTCCAAAGTACAGGATTCCACTTCCAGAAAACAATTTATGTACAAGTCAAAATGTAGCCCATTTCCTCCAACCCAACCATCAACAGCTATCATCAACGAGGTTCATAACATGTGTGTACGTTAACATAGTATTGTGTGGTTGAGCATGTGTTGTACGAACCGTCAAGGCGACGTGTACGTGTGTGGGTCCTTGCCTCCACGCCACGCCACGCCACGCCGGGTGCGGGCCCCCCCGGGGCCCGCACCCGGCGCCGCGGGGCTGGGGGATCACGGGGAGTATTTTTCCCCATTATCCCCGCGGGATAATGGAACGATACGTCAGGTTGAGGTATTGGAACGTTACAGCGGAGGGAGCCCTCCCCTCGCCCGTTCACGGAGGATATGCAAATCCTCTGCAAATTAGCCATGCGGTCGGTCTCTCCCCTCACCTCCCCTCCCTTCCCTCCCTCCACCGACAGCAAGCGCGCACGCACAACGACAAGTGAACGGTGCGGCCGCGGTGCTCGCTCTCCTTTTACGCACGGCGCAGCTGGCACATGCGGCCACTTTGCGTTCTATGTCATCCGATCTGCCACTCTGCCACTTCAAGAATTCATTCCATAAACACTCTTCTCTCCTCTGTTATTTCTCCCCTGCTCCAAAGTCCAATAATGGCTTTGTCAGTCTGTTACTTGTCATGTTCAGAGAGTCCCGTTTTCGACTCTGTGCTTTTCCCTGTTGTGAAAGCCAAATTTGAATGCATGAGACCCTGACGGGTCCATTTGGTTCCATCATTACATTGCCACCTTTCAATTGTCATCGATTTTACATTGCAGTCTATATTTGCCTCTCAGAGATATATTACTGAATATTCTCCAGTATGTAGTGGCATCTCTTCTGCTTATTCTTGGCCTTTTCCTTTATTTATTTTATCCATTAACCACATGCTTATCTCTCTCTTCAACCTGTCAATACTCTGCGTCTATGAAACAGAATCGCCGTTATAATTGTAACAATATAAGCCCCTGTTTTAGCTGTACACAAGAAGTTGTGGTTTATGTTCACCTCCTCCCAGGGTGCAAACATCGGTCATGTTGTTGGTAAAAGCCAAGTACTTTGACCGGTGCAAACATCGGTCATGTTGTTGGTAAAAGCCAAGGCAAAGTGTCCTTATTGTATCCACACAGCAGGAGGGCTCCTCTGCAGCACGGTGTTATCTCTCCAGCAAGCCTTAAAATCTGTGGCACTCTGAGTGACCTCTAGACCTGTTGCACATATACACAGAGCTAAACACATTTAGAAGTTTTTTTGTGTAGCGTTTAAAGGAAAAAAAGCATGTTTTTGTCCAAAACCAAATGTAATGACTACTTTATAGGCTGTATGCTTAATATGTACACAAGGACAAAATGTGAGGTAGCTCTGCTTACACAATGCTGTACCCCCTCAAGCTGTATATGTTTGTGATGGCATGTTAGGCCTTGCACCGATGAGGTCACTTAACTGCTACTGTATTTAATTTTGGCTTCTGGGAGTTATAAAAGTTTTGATCTAGGGTAAATGTGACTTGCTATTGAATTAACTCTGCCCTGACATGGTGCACATTTTGTGCTTGTCTGTCAAACTGAATGCCATGCTGCTCTGTGACGTGATCTGCCTTGCCCTGCCTGATGGTTGCAATCTGGTTCTGACAGATGTGATGTCCTGCTGTTGTTGTGATGCTGCTGCTGCTGCTGACGGATGCTGAGCGGCGGACAATAAGGAAGCTGTCAGGACAACAGTGAGTGTAATACCTCTCTAGAACCCTCCCTTAATTAATTTCTTTCACATTGCAAAGCAGACAGGTGACAGTGGCCATATTTTCGAGCTTTCCGCAGAGTTGCACCGCGTGACCAGAGGTCAGATCTGAACAAAAGCTTTGGTTTTGGCCTCCTGAACACCATGTCTAGCAGTTGCATGCATGCACAAACTGAGCCAGTTCAATGAAATTAAATGGAAAATATAAAATAAAACAACACTTTCACAGACCCCCCCCCCCCCTTTAATGGCACTTGTATCTTATCTTGTAAAATCAATGTGAATTTACCTCTGAGATGAATGACACTGGAACCCCTTTATTTAATCAGAGGAGCCAATTAAACA